>NW_023501000.1:600000-1171009 GCF_013461495.1 Botrytis fragariae
ATGAGAGCGGAATTGGAGAGATTGCTATTGAAGGTAGGAAGACTGTTCAGGGAGTTGTTAAGGGCATTCTTTCTAGATGAGAAGATGGGTGGTGAAATGAATGGTCATGGGTGAGAGTTGACGGGTAGATGAAACGGATGGACGGTGGAGGAAAAGTGATTTTTAGAGATACCACAATATCTTCGCTCTGTTATTTTTGGCATAAATTCATAGGACTTGAATCACTAGGATTCATGAATAAACGCAATATCTTCTTTTCCAAGCTGGTTATTCGTGTGGTGTCCCCAATCATGAGATGTGTGCGATTTGAAGTACTATCCTACATGAACTCATCGAGAAACCAGAAGGAAAACACACACTCTCTCTCTCTCTCTCTGAATCCGCCTCTTCGAAGCCCTCTGCATTCAAAAATGACTCCTGCGTGAAACTCTATATCAGTATTGGTATCAATATCGATATTGATTAAAGACCTAAAATATCAGCCCCCACTCCCTACCCTACATCAAATGACCACTCTTTTATTGCCTTCAAGTCTCTACACGTACTAGCAGACGCACTCGCACTCGCCATAAGGTTACCACACTACACTACACTTTATGCTGCAGTGCTGCAGTACCCTTGACGGCTTTGCGATTTTATTGAGAGGCGTTTATAGTAGATAGATGTGGTGGAGTTGGTGGTGGGCGAGGGAGTGAGTGATATAATGATGGTGCTGTTGTGGAATTGATAGTTCAATATTGAGGAGGATGTTCGGAGTTAAGAAACTGATGGAAATGGTGGAAGTTGGGATCGTGAGTATCTTGGATTATATAAAAAATTGGGGGAGGAGAAAGGAAGAGAAGGAGGAGGAAGGAAGGAAGGAAGGAAGGAAGTAAATTGAAAGTTCACCAAAATATGGGAAAGGAGAAAGAAAGAAAATGCAAGGAACTATAATCCTCCCCCCTCCTTTCCCCCCTCCTCCCCCCCCCCTTCCGCCTCTAAGAAATCTCATCATAAAAAGCGACCATCTTGATCAAGATCTAGATAGGTATTAGATAGGTCGCTCAATGTGCTACTTGTACATCTACCCACATATCCTTTTCCCATAACCGAAAAAATGCGAATTCGAATCCGAGTTTTGGTTTGAGTTTCATCAGCGAGAGAGGGGTATTCTGTATACCCACCTAGGTATTTGGGTCCTACCATAATGTAACTGTAATTTTCCTCCCGTCTGAAAAAATATATCGATATGATTTCTTTCACTTGCTGGTATTTTTTAGGTGTGTTGACTCCATACTAGGTACATTTCATCTACCACTTCATCAGATTCACACTATTGTTTCTTTTTCTGTCTTTTGCTAATAGAGAGATGTATAGTTAATCGACCAATCGATTTTCTATCACATCACAATACTTCTTCACACCATGTCTCCACCGGATAAGCACCTCCCTACCCATCACAAAATACAAATACGACACGAGTCACAGACGCAGAGAAATGGTATAGAAACACAAAACATGTGTTCTCTACTCTGTCGTGGCATCTATCAAGATTTAGTTTGAAATAAGCTTATATTCCGTATTGGTGATTCCATCAATCAATCAATCAGAATCGAAAATATCGAAGATCATTCTTTCTCACAAGTAATGGGAAAGGAAAGACTCCACTGTATGCTGCAGCTTATCGTTTCCGCATTCGATAGGTATGTGATGTCCCTTGAGAATTTTGATATCGATACAAACAACCACAAGATAGGTACAAAGTGGTTCAACAGATGGTTGGAGTAACGGGGTGAGATTGGGGATGTAGATCTTGTGGGTGAATGCCACATGTACGATTTGTGTTCGTCAAGGTTGCTGGAGTTGATGGGTTTGGATTATTTAGGCAGGTACCTAGGTCCTAGGGTAGGTGACACGTAGTGGAAAGAGTGATGTACAAATAACGTGATGCTTTTGATGTGATGGATGGAGTATAGATCCTAGTATCTACACTACACCACGATAACCACATAAACAGAGTATCGAGTCACTTCAAATCATAAATAGTATCTCAAGTCAAGCAAAAGTATGAAAGCAAGAAAGCCCAATCGATTGAATACTAGAAAACAGCTTCAGCAGAGCCCATTTTCCGTCCATAGAACTTTTGCCCCCCCCCAAAATATCAAGCATAAACTCCATCCATAAAACCATCCATCCAGTGGACCCAACCCATCCTATCCTATCTTTGAAAAGAAGGTACCTGCAAAAACAAAATCCCAACGAAGCAAGCCCTCAATATGATGTATATGCCAATTACAAAGAGCAAAGAGAGGAAAAAAAGAGAGACGAAAGATAAGATATCATAACCGGATCGAATCTATCTATCTAATCTATGTAAGTCTTCGAGTATTGTGAGAATTCCGTAGGCAACAATAAAGGTGGAGACTTGGACGTCTAGAGACCCAAACATGAAACGCAACAAGCGAAACATGCCAGATGTTGTTTTGTTGGAAGCTTCTGCAATAAAGGTGATGAAAAAAATAGATTAGAGTTTGTTTCAAATGACGCGATGAAAAGACAGCGGGCGAAAAAAAGCTCTATGAAATAGGAAAGGTCGACGAAAAGGTGACGAGGCAGTTATTGCTTTTGTGCGAAAAGCGAAAATGGAAATGGAGACGTAAATTCATGTAAACACGTAAACGGCGCTCCTTCGTGAAACACTGGAAAGTTTGTCGTGGTCTCGTGAGAAGCGAAATGATCGCACTGAGTTGTCGATTATGAAAAGTCGAAAAATTGTCTCGGGGTGCAGATCATCGCTGCTTAATTGCTTAAGCGTTGATAACGTTGACGGAGGGATGACGAAGAGGCGGGAAGACATTGACGCCATATTGACCGCCCATATTTCCTGAAGGAGAAAGATTAGTGAAAAGATATAAACTGAGGATCAAGATGAGGAACAAACCTGGTGGAGAATAATTGCAGACAGTATACCAAGCTGGCATACTTGGCCAAATGTCCATCGGTTGACAAAGTTGAGTTGCACAACCAACAGAATTGGTACCAAGCCAAACCATCTGAGTGAAATGACCCCAATCTTCAAAGGTGGTCAAATCTGGGTTGTTATGACCATAGTAAGAAGGAAAGTAGGTTGGTTGTTCTCCGTTGTACCACATGTTTGTAGCAGCGACAGCCATCTCCTTGTTAGCACCAAGAGCCTTAGCATTGGTGGAACCGTATGCAGCAATGTTTTGTCCATATCCACCGCCATTGATATTCCTAAAGAAGGATTAGTGTTGGTAAGACAGAGGTGACCCAGAAAAGTACTCACATGCTGTGACCCCACTTGCATGTTGCAGCAAGAACTTGAGCGGATGCAACAAGTTTTGTGTCCCACTTAAGGAGAGGAACAGAGTGATTGGCGCGATGGATATTGTGGTGATACAAAGCAGTCGAAACATAGTCTGTGGGAGTCGCAGTTGGGACTGGTGCCAATGTGGTGGAAGGGTAGACGGTAGTGGTGACATGGAGGATGGTTGTTGCGACTGGCTTCCCATTGGAATTATAGATGACTTCGGTGACATCGTAGGTTTGGATGATTTGGCGCTTGAGGCGATTGAGAAGGTCAGTGATTGGAGATGCTGTTACCATCAAGGCAAATAGCATAGCCAAAGCAAATTGCAAACGCATCTTGGCGATATTATAGAAACTTGAGTTATGTGACTCTGGTAAATCGACAAGATGTGAGATGTGAATGGCGCGTCCAAAGAAACGAGGACGAATTAAGAAATATCTAGGTATCAAGCACTAGAAGTAGAGCTTGGTAAAGACTGTGGGTATAGAAGGAGATCTAAGATCTGGTTGAAAGATTGTAATGTTTTTGGAAGAAGAGGAGGAGGGGAAGGCGGTTGAACGTTTGTTTATATTCCCAAAATATTTCCACGTGGATTTTGATGACAGTGTCCCGTCTCTTGAGGATATTACTCGGCTATATCACTCAATCGAGACTTAAGATTAAAATAAAATGAGGCAGGAGCCTTAATCGGACCTTCAATTCACTTTTTGGGGGAGATTGAGGGGGAGATATAGAGAAATTTGAGAGTAATTTGAATGGTGATTGGATCTGTCAATGACGTATTGAATTCTGAGATTTGTATTACTTGATTCCGACGCGGATGTCTTACAGTCCGTGAAGCTTGATAGTTGTACGAGGTTATTGTGATTATAATGATGCTTGAAGTTGCTCTTTCTTTTTCTGAATCTTATCATGTGGTGTAGGAAAGTGCAAATCACCATAGGAACCTGGGGCCCCAGATACTCGCCACTACTTTGATGGAGGTATTGATGAATCTTAAAGAATGAATTTATGACTCTCAAGTCTCCAACTTCTTCACTCAAATGAGTTTCCAAAGTGAATATCCGGTATGTGGACGCCACATGGCGCACCAACTTCTTGATATCAAGATATTTCCATGCCTCTGAAAATGAAATGACAAACAAAATTACCTACCTACACTGCCCAGATGAGCATAATAAGAAGCCCCGGTCGAATGATGGCTTGAAGTGACATCCATGATAGATTCATAATCATAACAAGCCTAAGAAACAGCTGTCATTCACTGTCCATCTAGCGGTGTCGTCTGTTGTTGACTTGTGTTCCATTCCCAATTCCCCACATTCCTGGAACTTGGCGATATTCGAAAAGGAATCAGTCCCAAGACTCTTGGGCATGATAACTTTCTAGAATCATCTCAAAGCATTCTCCTTTACAATAACACACTTGGGCCGACACTATACACAGCACTTGGCTTTCGCCAATGTTTTTGTTCTTGGAGACTTCTAAACACCGGAGAACCTCGACTCCTTTGCCCCAAATACAACAGTAAATAGCTGGAATGTGGGCAGATTAGTGGTGTCGTCTCCTAAACTGTTTTCAAATAAACATCAATCAATCTGTCAAATGATGCTTTGAAGTCTAATCCAAGGTTCAAGAGAATCTCCGTGGGTAAGGATAACCAGAAATTCAGATATTGAGGAATCATAAGGATGGAAAATGGCTTGCAGACCGCTGAGATGTATGTGTCAAGATCATGAGTCGAGAAAATCTAGAACTTCTATGTACGAATACGGAGAGATGTCAAATGTCTCTTAGGTCAATTCTCAGGTTTGTGTCCAAATGCCCCTGAAAAGAATGCAGTCAATGACAAACAAGGTGGAAACTTGACGGGTGAAAACGTCAGCAAAACGATGGCAGGTGCAAGAAAGAAGTCATTTTGGAAACAGCAAGAGGGGCCAAGTGTTTCCAAGTCCAAGAAACTTTCAAAGGACCAGACATGCATCGATTATTGATGAACACTTGTCCTTGATGCTTGATAGTTGGAAGGAGAAGAGAGACATGGTTAAGTACCGTGAGCTGTCCTTTGTTCTTGTTGACTAGTGGCTGCTTAGTTGCTCCCTTTTCGGTGCACTCGGTGCCGTACTCCTGCCACCCTCCAAGTATTGCGTTTATCATAATCCGAGATCCAAGTACGTTCCAAAACTTCAGCAGAGCCTTAAAAGAACCTTTGTATTGTGTCCAACCGGTATATGCATACCGTCCCTGTGCGTCCCATCTTTATTGTACAATTTACTGTCTTCCCCAACCCATATTTTGCTCTAATGCATTAATTGACAGTTCCCAGGTACGGATATCTCAATTTCCTATTTCAATCTCGCATATATGCTTGGTATATTCAATGACGCCTTCTATAGTTTGCCCTTCCCAATTCCCTCCATCTCTCTCCCCAATTCCTCCCTCAACTGCGCCGCTAAAACCTTAGCTTCATCCTCATCCAACTCACTCCTCTGCCCCCTCCCAAACATCGTAAAAGATCGATTGCGTAACTCGGGAGTTAGCCCGGGTCTCGGGATAATATGAAAATGTACATGCGGTACCACTTGCGCTGCAGCCGCTCCTATATTTATCGCCATCATTAGCATCGTTTTCTCCATTCCGTTGTTCTACCAGATATCCATAATGGAACTAGCTATAGCCCCAAATGCGCCGGAACTTCCAAGACATGAATCCCGGGGTAACTCACCGTTGTTTTGAACAATATTCCAGTCCCACACACCGGTGACCTTAGCTAACACTCGAGATAGTCTCGGGAGCCATTCGCCTAACTCTCGCGCTTCTTCTTCACTCACGTCCGATAATTTTTCGTTGTGATTACGAGTTGTGACTAGTAGATGTCCTGGGGAAAGGGGCATAATATCGAGAAATGCCATGCACTGAGGTGTGCTGAGGACTACGAATGCAGATGGAGTGGTAAGATCTGGATTTGCGAGAGATGAGGATGGTGGGTAGTTGGATGCTATGCTGCAGAACGGACAAGTCATGATGATTGAGAAGCCCCTACAAGAGGGCTATAATGATGTTATCGTGATATGCATATTGTGTAGACTCGAGTTGATGATGTTCAATTGTGGATGAAGGAGCTTGGGGATGGAATTTATTTTACCGAGGCTATGATGCAACTTGCTTCTTTATCATAGTATCCCCGACTTCTCTTTGAAAACCAACAATTGTTTATTTATTTCATGATAGTAAAATATCAAATTTGTTCAAATACATCGGTTCATGGCGTAATGTACATAATTTAGCCCAAACTCCAGAGTCATCACGAGCTACGATGACAAGTTGTTGTAAGACATGTTTCAAGAGTACAAACTACGAAATGGTCATGAGAAGCTCTATATTCAATTACTTCATGGTATCTCTAAATTATAAACAATTAAATCCTTTACTCGTCATCGCCGAAGAAGACCTTAATAGGTAACCAAGCATCTCCACAAACCTTGAATCTATCTTTCAGGTTGTCTAATTTCTCAACTTCCTCACTGGTCAATTCCCAACCATCAAGCTCGTAGTTCTTCTCAACACGTTCCTTGTTGACGGATTTTGGAATGACAGACCATCCCTTTTGAATACCCCAGGCAAGAAGTACTTGTTGTGGAGTCTTGCCTTTTGCTTCTGCGAGAGACAATAAGGTCTGGTCCTTGTACAGAGGCGAGTTTGTGCTACCGAGACATGAGTAACCGGTGCTGTGGATACCCTTTGATGTGTTGTATGCAACGAGCTTGGGGGAAGGGTTGTTTGGGTGGAGCTCGATTTGGTTAACAGCTGGAACAATCTACGTGATAGTTAGAATGGAGGAACAATGGACAAACAACGGAGCTTGGACATACGGTGGTTCCTGGGTCGCTGAGGAGCTTCTCCAAGTTTCTAATACCAAAGTTCGATACACCAATGTTCTTTACTTTGCCAGTGGCAGGGAGCTTTTGCATTTCGTGCCATGTCTTGATGAAGTCCCAATCTGGGTAGTGCTTCTTCAAGTCATCTGGGTCGGTAGATGATGGCCAATGCATAAGGTATAAGTCGACATAATCGGTACCAAGAGACTTCAAGGAAGAATCAATACCTTCCTGAACTCTCTTGTGCCATGGGTTGTCGAGTTTGGTAGTAAGCCAAATCTCTTCTCTTGGGACACCAGATGCCTTGATACCTTGACCAACTTCAGATTCGTTTCCGTATGCAAGCTAACAATCTGTCAGAATTCGATCTGATGCTACAATATGTTCATCGACTTACAGCTGTATCAATGTGTCTGTAACCTTTGCGAAGAGCAATCTCTACAGCCTTTTCAACTTCACCTGGTGGTGATTGCCATGTGCCGAGACCAATAGCTGGAATCTTAGCACCAGTGTTGAGAGTGAAAGTCTTTCTGGATAGAGGCATAGTGTGTGAGCTTATGGTACGAATTGGTTTAAAATGGGATGTGACAGTCGCCAGTCTGCGCAGACTTCTGCTTTTGACGTGAATTCCTATCAAGGGGTCGAAATGGAAGCACTTACGAGGTAACGTTATTTGCAGACATTTTTACGGTTTGTAAGTTTGTTAGATGCTTTGAGTGTAAAATAGATGGAATAAGAGAAAAAAGACAATTAATTGGGAGGACAAAGTCAATACTTATACCTTTACTTGACCCAGAAAGCCGTGCATGAGGATTGTTTGATACCGGATGACGACAACCTATAGAATTTCCACAAAATACTTTACCTCCGGGTTATCTCTATTCCATATGAAGAAGTTCAACCTGCCGATAGGTGAAATTCAAAGATAATCCGCTGCACAATGAGGGGCTCTGGTAGAAGGTTCTCTGTCGCTAAGTGGAGTATGGAGGGGCAATCCCACTTCAGGCTATATTGAACCGAAGGAAGATTGACATGCGCACCAATCATGTATTACAATGCCGTTTGAGAGTATCCCTAGTAATTTCCTACGTCAGAATCCCCCATCATAGCTTGAAAAAACTTCCCAATTGACAGATTTGAGAGGCAAATATTGGATTCCGTACAGCGTTTGTATGACAAAAGATGGATCTAACTTGGATTGGAGGACAGACTTTAGCCTAAATGCTATGTTGACTTCTAGAACCTCACTAATCTGTATCAATTCAGAAAATTGTAGAATTCCGTCCCAAAGTGCGAAATTGCTCCGTGGCGGGGGAGATGGCGGGGAGTGGAAACGTCACACACGTGATGTCGAGAAACCTTGTCGGCGCAATCTCACGAACCTTAGAAACTAGAAACTAGACGCCTCTGTACCATTCGTGCGCATACAACCAAAACCACAATGTCCTCCGGATTTGTATCAGGTGGTACCGCAGATGCTCCAACTGAGCGCAGTGATGAATGGTTAGCCGCTCAACAAGAAATAGAGGCTAATAGACAGCGAAAAGCTATCGAAGCTAGACAACAAGATGGAAAGAGCTTGTTCGAGATCCTAGAAGCAAATAAAGGTACACATCTAGGGTCCTTGCACCCGCCCACGCGTTGATTTCTTAGGCTGATCACTTAGGGGTGCGTTGAATAAACCAGCTGCCAAACAAGATGCATTCGAAGAAGCCAATAAACTCAAGAATCAATTCCGATCATTAGATGAAGATGAAATCGAGTTCTTGGATTCTGTTCTAGAAAGTACGAGGGCTGAAGAAGACAGAGTGCGAAAAGAAACCGCGGAGGGACTAGAGTTATTTAGAAAACAACAAGAAGATGCAGACAAGAAGGCTAGAGCAGCAGATAATGATGGAGCACAAATACAAGATGGCTCTCCGGTGCGGGAGGATGAATGGGGCACTACGGGTCGAAAGCGCAAGCGTACGAAGGATAAGGAGGTATTAAAGGGAATCAAAGTTAGGAGAGCTTCATCTTCCACGTCTACCAAAGACCTGCCGACGAAACCTGCGAAAGATGATTCTGACTCAGTTGCAACGAATACTAAGCCACCGACTTCTAAAGATTCGGCCAAAATCTCGGACCCAAAGCTTGCAATGGTAGCACCCAAGCCGGTGGCAGTCAAAAAGCCATCACCTCCTTCATCCAACAAAGGACTAGGGCTGGTAAATTATGGATCTGACGAGGATTCTGACTGAATGTTGTGAGGAGTTTCTATGGAGAGTTTGGGGTGGACAAATACAAGTATAATTGGAGAGAGAGAGAGAGAGAGAGAGAGAGAGAGAGAGAGAGAGAGAACTCTTAAATAAGCCGGAAATTATCACGAAAATTGCAGGATAAATGTAGTAGGTGAAACTATTTCCAAAAGGCGCTATGCTTGATCATGTTGCTCCATGATGCGCATGTCAAATTATTACAAGATTATAGGTATCTACAGACAAAGAAGTGCTATGTACTTGCTTACAAGAGCTCTATAAATCATCCTTTCCTCTTCAATAACCTTCAAATCGTGATCCGAATGGAAACAAAGCTTTCTACAGCTTGAACCTGGCGAGGTTCAAAACCATCTCTCGACCAGTGACCCAAGTTGTTCTCCACAAAGTTGGGAAGTCCAAAGTACTGGTAAGACCGTCGGCAAATCCAAAGCCCAACATAGGTGGGATCCAACCTCTAGCATACTCGAGAGCGAAACAAGCCGCATCCATCTTATACTGCTTAACAGTACCACGACGAAGGTGGTGCACACTTCCTTGAGGATAGACTTCGGGTTCGAAGTCTCCAGGTGTGTAGGCGAGTTGAGTTCCGTGAATGATATGGAAATAATCATCAGCTGTGTGACGACCGGTATGACCTTCAGTACCGATTGTAGTTCCTATGCACAGTCAGTATCCCCACTCAAACTCTGAATCTACCCATGGGCGAACCAACCGAAAATAATCAAATATTCCGTAATACCTATAAAGCCAATTAGCACTCTTGTCTCCTCAAACTAGCCCAACCTTAGACCCGTGACCTCATGGGGAACTTACTAGCATGAATAATATACATAGCACCCATAGCCCCGCCAGCATTATTAAAAATCCATTCCTGGTCCAAATTGATATAACCACCGGGATGTTTCTCACTCAATTCGTCCACAATGAACTTCACCACCTGAGCGGTATCATTACCATGAGCACCAATGGCGCGCTGGGATAGATCATGAAGTTGGGTGGGAGTAAAGATGTAGAAAGATTCAAGACGTGCATCTAAATAGTAGTAGAGAGCAGTGAGGAGACCAAAGATGGCTCCGTAGGTGAGGAGCTTCATGATGGGAATTTGTGAATGGAATGAACGTATGTTTCACTTCTTGTGAAGAATAAAAAGGAGTGTTTACTCTTATGTCGGTCTGGCAATAAATTTGATAATTTCGCAAGCCAGGTACGAGGGTTTAATGTGGATCTGGTAACCAATCGGCTTCTCTAGTGATAGCTGGCAGGGCAGTTAGGGGTTATTCTAGCAGAACGGCTAGGACGGGAACAGGGGAAGCTCCGGAAGCTTGGGAAGAATTTCTGATAGAAAAGTCGAGAGCGTTTGCAAGTCAGATAAGAAGAAGAAGAAGAAGACATTGGTCAAGTAAGATATTATTAGTATTAATATAAATCTGCATCCAACTCTCTGTTCATACCAATGGTGATACTGGTAGCCAATATTGCGAGTTTCATCTCACGACAATAATCATACTCAAGTTACCTATGCCTCACTCCCAATCTAATCAGTCTGATTCTGACTCTCCATGATCCTCACCATCTGCTTTCTTCTTCGATTTTTTGAAATGCTCCTTTCCATCCGTAATGTAAGCTTCGACCTCTTGACCATCAAATTTTCGCCCATTCATCAACTTAACGCATGCTTTCGCTGATTCGGCGTTTGCAAATCTTACACTCGCAACTCCATCTTTCTCCAAATCGTATAGAACCACATTCGTTACCTCGCCGAGCTTGCCACACTCATCTCGAATATCTTCCTTGATATCTAGCATTGCAGCTGGGTCTTCTTCTAGCTCTTTCAAGGTGAACATATGTTTCAATATAACGACTTTATCCCACTTCGAGCTAGTTTCCACAAGGGCTGATGGCTCGTCATCGCTCCAATCTGCCAGTCGCGCATCCAATTTCTGAGTCTTTTTGATAATCTTCTGCTTGTCCTTCATACTGGTCTTAGGTTTCTCTTTCTCATTTCCATCTGCGTCTGTTTGTTGAACCTTCTTGTAGCTCGCCTCTGCAGCCTGAACCCGCATCTTGATTCTCTCTTTAGATGTGCCTCCATCCATCCTAAAATCTGTATCATCCAGTAACATTATCGCCATCTGCACAGAAGGTGCCTTAAAAAATACGATAAGAGCATCGCCCTTGAATTCTCCTTTTTCGTCTGTATAAAGCTTAATTCTTGGTTTTCCGCTGTCGATCTCTTCGGCGATAACACCGCACTTCCGTGAAAAGACTTCGTGAACTTCCTCAACAGTAACATCTGATGGCAGACCAGTGACATAGACTGCGGTGTTTGCCCGTGGTGGTAGAGGTTTTTTGGTTTTCTTTGGGGCTTTCACCATTCGGCCACCCTCCTAGGTAGACTCAGCATTGAAGACAATGAATGAAATTAAAGATGCAGATAATTGCATAAGCTCCAGCTAGGTCTCGCATACCAAACCAAGATAAGTAGACATAAAAATGTGTAAAAAGCTGGTAAAATGGGTGCACAATCATGAATCCATCTCAAAAATGAAGCCTAAAATTGACTTACATCCTCGCCATTGACATACTCCTGCTTCCTTTTCCTCTTTATAGCATCAACTGGCTCACTCTCATCTACTCCAGATACTTTATATGCCTTCTGCTGTTCTTCCAATAATGCCTCGTCTAATACCGGTATCCATCGTTTGATCGCATCATCGAATTCGAATTCTGTGCCATCGTCTTGCACAAGCAGGTATTTCTGGTCGAGCTTCGAAAATGATATGCGATCGTCGGAATCAAATTCTTCGGGGTTGGTAGGAAATGGAGCAGTTGCGCCTTCGATATTTTGTCTTTGCTCCATGGTTGGTACGATATGTGGTGTTTTGTTTATGGGACAGCTCGGGTGGGGGTTGATGTGGTGATAGTCGCAAGTCTTGAGAGTCGAAGCTCGGTGAAAGTTTCGCGAAGCGATTTGATCTATGGGTTTTCCTCGCATCAACAGATTAACAACAAAATCTCAAAATTGAACTAAGACTATCTTTTTTGAAGCCACGGGCTTTCGGACGAAATAACTTGTTTATTGAACGGTCACTAATTCCAGTTAGTCTGCGACGCTGCCTTGCTGTAACCTGATGAGCGTGAAGCGCAATGTCTTGAATGCGCCTCAACTTAGTCCCAAATCTTGCTTGTTTTAGTACGAAACAAACTTTTCCCATTGGCAAGGTTGTCAGTGACAATTACGTCGTCGATTACAGTAGATCAGATGCTTCCACGCTCTATAGAGTTATCACGAAGGAGGTGGTGAGGTAGTAAACTCTCTACCAACAAAGGAATATCCGCTGCTATCGTTCGGATTAACCATTTAAAAGCGATTTTGGAATGGGCAGCAAGCATCTACTCCTATTCCAATTCAAAAAATTCACTCTCGCTTGAAAAGGGTGATCAATATCGCCTATATCAAAAGCAAGGATTGGCATCTCGATTCCGACTCATCTTTGGGTTGACAGAAGTAACCACTCTTCCAGCGAGGACCTTACATGCCTATATTTTAGCATGCACCTCTTTGCTGAAGCGAATGAGGCTGATATTACTCCTCTCTAGTTGCGCTTTAGTAAGGAAAACCGCATGGTTTCCATTATCAATTTGTTCATCAGAGCGAATATCAGGGGTTTCAATGGTCCGGATTGCAGTTCGACAATCAGAAGCTTGCAATATTAATCTAATTAGATGATTCAAATGGTTTAAAATGTCGAATCTACTTTGAACAATGCACTACTTCAAATATTGAGAGCTTGCATCCAGTCTATCAGTTCAGAACATCTCTGACAAATATTGAAGTCAGAATCGACCCCTTGGGAAGGTTGCTATGAATGTATACATTAGAATATAGATTTTTAGCCAATCAAGGGTTTGGCAAAAGATACTCAATGCACATGATTGCATTTGGTATAAAATTTCATAGCAATTTTCGAGCCTACTTGCTTCAGTTTATCACATGACTATATTGTAGGTAGCTGTTAGAGTAAATTTACTCAGATCCCGAACTCACTTTTATCCTCATCGTCTCGCTTAATTCCGAAGAGAGTGAGTATTTGAGTATCACTTTCGACATTGTGATCACATCTTCTTTCTGCAACTTCCACATCTTTTACGAAGGTCTATCTTGCTTTCAACTTGCTTTGCTCTTCAGTCACAAAGACGATAGTCGGATTGGAGATTCCGACCTTCCACAATCTTCTAGGTGTCGTATATACTACGGCATCGCCTGTTCTTACCTCGGAAGTTCCGCTTCTCTCACGATCTGGCGGTAACAACTATCTCATAGCACTGTCCGTTGCCGCCTCCACTTCTTCTTGAAGTAGTCACATACAAGATCGCTTCTATCCATCAATTTCTCTCTTTGGTATTGGATTTTACTACCGCCACCCAGTTCGACCTATTCCCAACCCACGTCTTGCTACAAGATCAATCTACCGACACTATGTCTTCAATTCGTATCAAGCGGTCTGGATCTGACATGTGTGTTGTCTCTCTCCCCTGTCGTGTCTTCTCGGTCTAACGTCACACATATAGTTTGAATGCGCCTCCAGCAAAAAAGACGCTCGTAATCAAATTTCCGGTTGGACGTATGAGTCTCGTGGATGCAGTTGATATAGCAGCCAGATACAACGGAACTTTGTTTGCCAAACATACCCAGGAAGAATCTTGGAAAGCTCGCATGACTATCTTGTCTGCTTTTTCCGCCAAATACAAAAAGCTGGTAGGTAAATCGTCTATCTGTAGCAGATTAAAATGAACGTTGGTTGAGCCTCTCCGACTAATCGTGGGATAATTTGATTGAAGCTCAAGACCTGGCCATTAAGAAGTCTAAAGCGGTGATTGCTGCGCTGGATCGGTTGACGTTTCACTTTCGTGAGTTTAATTGCCCTGCGATCCAAAAAGTGTCTGTCCAGGTATGAATCTGAGAAAGTATTTCCGGAAAGCAAAAGCATAAAAGTGAAGCTTGAAGAAAACTGTAGGTCACAAAGTACTTTAGCATTTTCATATTCACTAGCTACTTGCTCCTCAATATCTCGCTTAAAGTTTGAGAGAGGTCTATTCAAGAATTCTCTCCCCTCCAACTTCCTACTCTTCTTTAAACCATTTCCTATCATTTTCCACTCCGAGAAATAATATCCTCGAATCCTTCCACTTTCCACCACGAATTGTCTTATCCGATCTAGTTCTCCATCTCGAAAATTACTGATAATCACTTTCGAGCTTGCTGGCCGTGTTTTATATCTCGATTTACCTCCCTTAATCATCAACGTCAAGCCACACCACAAAATCATCAGTCTCAAAGCGCACCATTGACTATGTTCTCTCCTGCATCAACAGGCTCCAGCGGCTCCAGTAGGTATAAATCTCCAGCTCATTGTATACTTGTTGACGCGTATTAAGCACTTCCCCTACTTGATTCAATTTGGTTGAACACTGACTGACCTTGTATAGTATTAAAATGCTCTCCAAAGACCCCGAGCGATACAAAGCGCAAGGAATGGCCGATCTCGCTACTCATGTCAATGATTACAAAGGACCATGCCGTCTATTTGACAACTTCGATCTTGAGATCATGGCTAAAGCTTTCCGGAACGTCTTGAGGGCGGACCTCCAACGTGTGGTATGTTTGTGACAGCAAATCTGCGACACATCCCATCTTTATTTGATTTGTATACTGAGAGCTTTCAGACAGAGTAGAAAGCACTCAAAGAAGGTGTTCTCCATGTGATCCAAAAGTTTGAGGCTCTAGAAGATTGGTATATCGTCCCGATGACATTTGAGAAGATGAAACTGAGTAATCACAGACCCTTTGCCGATATTATCGGTGATATGGTCAAGACTGGCAGTATCCGCATTACCGATGCTGCTGACCTTACCGTAGAAGAGGTTCTCGATGTAATACATCCCTTACAGTCTCCGTGTTTTATATGCGACTAATGAACGTGTAGTGGGAAGCTAAGAATCTCAGGATACTAGAGCAAACAACGCACATGATGTGGAAGAGAATCCATGCGTTGCAACTTAGGTCATTATTTCGTCGTAGTTTCCAAGTCTAGAACTTTGATTGACCACGCTATGGCACCACTTACTTGCTCTGGTTCAACCACCTTATCAGTCAAATCTGATCCTTTTCAATCTGGTCCAACACTTATGTTGTATCCACGCATACCATTTCTGATACCGAACAGTGTGCTTAGCTTACATTAGGCTTTTTACACGTCACAGTACATGAGACGTCGTATAGCTCGTAGACTATATTATAGACGTGGTCGACTTGCTTTGGCTGAATCCAATAGCAAGAGCTGCACGTATACAATGAGATAGAATGAGCGTTAATCGTGGGTGGTTTTTGCCAGTGAAAGTAATGTATGAGACTCCTGGTCGTATCGAAGAATTTGAGGGAAGGCCCAAACTGAAGCTTTGGAGTTTGCAGGGTTTTATAAGAGGTAAAAGGGGGAAAATCATGTGGAAAAGAAAAATCTAAGCAAAAGAGAATCATCATAGACTGCTCCTTATTTTATTATCAAAGCACAAGATTTAGCCCTCAAGGACGTCGAACCAGGTTGCCGAACACTTGCAGCCGTGCTGAAAACCGTTTTAACAAAAAAGGAAGCAGCAAGGGTAGAGAAAAAGGCGCGAGATATCAAAGGTTTTGAAGCAGTAATTTCTGTCATAAAGCCGGCACTCCGTTCTCAGAAACTGGCCCGCAATGAACTCCTGGTAAGGAGATCAATCGCCAATGCTCAGAAGATCTTGTTGGAAAGACACGAGGGAAACAGCTTCAGATCCTATGCAAGCCTTAGAGAGCGTGCTACTCTACGCAAAGCCAGTGGTATTCTCGAATTCTCACCAAGAAAGGATTGGAAGGCTGCACATGCAGTGATGTCTCTATGTGGAATGTTGTATCGAGAGAGCTTGAATTGGATCGATGCTGCTGTACTCACCGCAGAAGAACTTATAGAGGTTGGTTCCCAATGTGTGCGAGCATCCGATTGTACACCTTACTGATTTTGCACAACAGTATCGCAAAAGACCAGAACGATCAGTCGAAGCTATCAAGGACGTGAAACGCTGCGCTAGAGTAGACCCCGAATATGCAGAGCAAGGCGAAACTCAACGCTGGAGAACAGAACATTTGTTCGATGCCAATATTAAGAACGAAAGACAATGGAAGGCGGTGAGTCAGCAAGTATACCGGGAGCTGTTGGACGATTCTGACCCCGGATATGATATCTCAGGTGAGCAACTTGGCCACTATGATGGCTGTATTGATTGTTATGATTGTGAAGACGAAGACGAGGTTGAAGATTACATCGAGGATGAAGAAATGCCTGATCAAAACTAATTATGATCCATGGAGTCTCACCGGCCGACTTTCATTTACGTCATCAATAAGAAGTTACTTGCCTTAGCTCACATTTTTCGATTCGCACAACATCCATATCAGGTCGGACAGGATGCGTTACCAAGTGGGATCTCATCCAACTTTGAAGGCTCCCGTCGAATGGGACAGACTATATCTCAATATAAACACTCTCTCGGGTTCTATCAAACACTTGTCACTACTAGAAGGAATAATGAGACATTGTTCTCCAGAGGTAAGAATTTAAATCGAATGCTTTGTTTACTCACTCGAGTAAAATCACACACAAAGATCAGCTCCACAAAGTCCACCAGAGACGGAGCCTCTTGTGGGCTCTGTGATCCACAGTTGAAGTAGATTAACCTGAGCTAAGTATACTTTATCAGAATTTATAAGACAGCTAACGGGAACGTGTATGTGGGAGGTTGGATTGGATCAATCAAATACAAGGCCATGGAACAATGGTTGTGTTGGCTTGTGAGGGCATAGGTCAAAAACACAGAATTTTTTGAAGTCTTTACCTTTTGATAGTTGGATGGAGTATGCACGGGCCATACGTAGGTAGTTATAGGTTGTTAGATAACAAACCACAACTTTTTATTGCAATTTTTAGCAAAAGTTATTTCGACTGTGCCAGAAGGACACAGGAAAATCTCAAAGAGGGATTTAAGACTCAAAAAATCCAAAAGAATAAGCTAGCAAGTCCCAGTTTCGATCTGGGGACCTCCGGGTTATGAGCCCGGCGCGCTTCCACTGCGCCAACTTGCTTGTTGCTTGTTGCTTGATTGTTGTATGTGGGTCGCCATTTTGACAATATAAACCTAGTTATTAATCCTGAGACAACCATGTGCTGTGCTACCCGACCATCTACCGATTGTTATTCACAGTCAATCTTTGATATCTACATCAACCTCGGAACTTTTAAACATATCAAACTTGGACCCCGTTGTTGTTCAAAATGCAATTAGACGTCAAGCTATTACAGCGTTCTCTCTTTCCTTATCTATCGCTAAATATTGTCTAAGATACATTACACTTCGCCGAGAGCATGATATCTTTCGAGTATCTCATGAATCTCTACTAACAAGAGACAAACCATAGAATGGAACCATCGTGTCATAATATAACCATATTTCAACTACACAATTAGATACCTACTTTATTTACACCTGCACAATCATGGCACCACCAGCACTGACAATACGGAATCTCTCTACGACTCCACTCGAATTAAAATCACTGGAACGATTTGAATCTGCAGAAGGGAAAGCTAGCGGGGTAAATATCACCAGAATAACCAGAAGTCTCACTGGGTTCATGTACCTTAACAGCACTCCAACCTCACCACAATTAGCAGAAAAAGCCGAAAGCTTCAGTCGTCAGGATGTTTCAATACCAATTGCTCCATTTGAAACCAAAGTTACAGATATAGAACCCCAAGGAAATCAAGTCTTGCGATTAACATTCGAGACAAATGGCGAACGATATCGAATTGATACCCCAACCCCATTGCATCGCTCAACCATTCTTACACCTCTTTCGCACAATCCCACCTATGAATTTACAGGTGTATATCTACCCAAATACCATTTTCTCGCAATCTTCTCCTCAGCTAAACTATCATCATGGATGTCCAATCTCAAAGACGAAACTCCCTTAGCCGCTCTCAGTATACCCGGTACACATAATTCTCCAACGTACCACGCCGCATTACCTTCCGTACGCTGTCAAGCTGTCAGTGTGAAGGAGCAACTCAATAATGGTATTCGTTTCCTCGATATACGAGTTCAGCCACAGGATCCCAATGATCCTGCTGCAGAGGGTCTAATTCTCGTTCATAGCGCTTTTCCGGTCTCCCTTACAGGCCACAAATACTTTCGAGATTTAGTCAACCATGTAAAAGTATTTCTGGATGCGAATCCTACGGAAACAGTTATAATGTCTGTAAAAAGAGAAGGTGTTGGAAAGGCTACGGATCAACAACTTAGTCAAATCCTCAATCATCATTATACCCAGGATTCTACTCGCTGGTTTACAGGTAATCGCATTCCAGCTCTGGGAGAAGTTCGTGGGAAGATTGTTGTTATACGTCGCTTCGGCCTAGATGACTCCTTAAAAGGCGAAAACAATGGAACAGGTCTATATATCGATGCAGAAAGTTGGCCAGACAACTGTGCAGACGGTGTATGTACTAGTGGAGAAATCCGAGTACAAGACTTCTACGAGGTTGCGGAGTCTTCAAATATCGAGAAGAAGATTGGATATTCCACAGATCAGCTCGAAAGAGCAGCTAAAACCGTTGCCGTGCTGTCTGAAGATATGGGTGTTGCTAGCACTGAATCGGCAAAACAACCATTCTTTATGAATTTCTTGAGTGCCTCAAACTTTTGGAGAGCGAACTGTTGGCCAGACAAGATTGCAGAAAAGGTCAATCCCGTGATCGTTGATTATCTATGCAGAAGGCATAGTGAAACAACTTCCAGTGAGCAGCCAGATAGTGCAAGTATAGGTGATGGTAGTACGGGAATTGTGGTTTGTGATTGGGTCGGAACAGATGGGGACTGGGACTTGGTGAGGTGTATCTTGGCAATGAATGCAAAGCTGGAGCTTAGAGAGAAAGATCGTCCTTCAGATCCCCCTTCATAGACGGGAGATAGACCAGAAATGGTTATGCTTTCAAGATTTACGATGCAAATGGTCCATAAACCAATATTCCGTTCTTACAGATATAATACATTCCGTTACATGCTTTTTCATTATTTGGTTGGATTTACTCCTTGGGAGTTTCTTCAGAAGGTCCCTTTGCCTCATCTTCCAGCATCGACCTTCTACCTTCAACAGTGAAGTATAGACTCTTTCCAGCACTCTCCAAAGTATTTGTAATTCCACCACCAATGCCTTGTAACATAGCCACCAACTGGCCTCGTAAACCGTCCAGACCACCCTCAATGCTTCCAACCCATTTGGTACCATCAACGTCAAACACCTTACCCTCTACTCTCGCTCCTAGTAACAATAACTTTTGTAACCCACTCTGAACTGTAGGATCATGCCACCCTGGATTCACCCTCTTTTTAGGAGCAGGGAACAACGGAGCGCTAGGTGCCAAAATGGTCAAAGCCGTCTTCATATGTTGAGGCGAGACACCAGGAAACGTTAGAAGTACAACTGGGCCAGCCAATAACGGTGACAAATCATGGGCATTCTTGATTTTCCTATCCGAAATAGCTTCATGAGCCGCGCTCGAGAGAGTATGTGTCAACCCATCACCCTTTGCATTTACAATTGGTAAAGTCGCAGAAGAAGGAGTTGCTGGATGTGTGGGATCTAACTTTGAAACTTGGGAATCAGGCTTATAGAATTCGACGATGCGGAGAGCGGCGGCGAGAATTCCTGTTTGTACGATTTCGAGTTTAATACCATCTGCGAGGTTGAGGTGAGGTTGACCTTCTGCCTCGCGGGCCGCATCAACTTTTCGGAGAGCAATGGCGAGTTCGCGACGGATGGCTACCCATTCCATAGCTTTGAGGTTGTTGTGTTGGAAGAGGAGCATGAGGGGTGTTGAGCGAAGTAGTGAGGCATATTTTCTGAGGAGTTGAGATTTGCGGAACTCGGGAGGTTTGTAGGATGGTGGTTGGGTGGAGGGAAAGCGAGATATGGGAGGAGATGCTCTAGTCATTTGCTCGTGCGAAGCAGCTGGTGTGAACGCTGCTGCGGCGGTGGCATATTGTCGATTTCGGAGGGGAGTCCTTTTACATCGGAGGATGGAGGCTATTGCCTTTGACGGCGTATGTATTCGTGGACGCATTCTATGAGTATCGATTAGTCTAAACAATCGCCGGTATCATTTATGTGACACAATTGGCTGTACATACCTGTGAAAAAGACTTGTTGGACAAATATATGCGGGCATATAATTTAGATGGACGAGCTTGAGAAATTCTAAAGAGGACTAGCGCATCTCTTCTTGTTGCCTTAGGTATAAGGCGAACGATGAAAGTTCATTGTGGTGACTCAAAACCAAAGGGTATCTACCTTAGCCGGGACCCGAGTGTTACAAAGAATACTGAAAAGGGTATCAAGGGGAATATTTAACTTCCTGTGATAGCCACATTGAGGTTCAGAAGTCTTTGACAAAATAAAAAAGCAGTCATGGCTGCTCCAACTGAGCACAATGCATACGCACCTTCCCCTCGGGACATTTCTATCACGCCCCTACTCAAACGACTGTGGCCTTCACCTGGAGAGAATAATGTCACGGCATCGGAAGTTGCTTCAGCAATCTCACACATTTTTACGGATTCATTATCTCCAGTTCAAACAGGTGCTCTACTCACATGTTTACATTTTACTGGATGGGATCGAAAAGCAGACGTTCTTGCAAAATGCGCCGAAGCTATGAGAGAAGCTGCCTCGCCAGTTGACAAAGAAGCTCTAGACAAAGTTGTCGCAGCTGTTGGAAAACCAGAAGGTGGCTACAAGGGAGGATTGGTATGTTGTCACAGGAAATTATGTTGAAATCGATTTGGAATCATTTTCTGATGCATGTTTAGTGCGATATCGTTGGAACTGGAGGAGATTCGCATCACACTTTTAACATTTCAACCACATCCTCTATTTTGGCTTCATCTTTATTGCTTCTGAGTAAGCATGGAAATAGAGCATCTACTTCAAAGTCAGGATCAGCAGATCTCCTCAGCTGTACTTTACCTTCGGCACCAAACTTATCAGCGGTGACACCTGAAACTATCACTAAAGTTTACGAAAAAAGTAACTACGCTTTTCTTTTCGCACCAGTCTTCCACCCTGGTATGAAATATGTTGCTCCTATCCGAAGGGAGCTCGGTTGGAGAACAATCTTCAACTTGATGGGCCCCCTTGCCAATCCGGTTGAATGCAGCATTGAAGCCCGACTTTTGGGAGTTGCTCGACGAGATATTGGACCTGTCTTTGCAGATGCCCTCAAGATGAGCGGTGCCAAAAAGGCCATGGTTGTTTGTGGGGAAGAAGACCTCGACGAAATCAGTTGTGCAGGACGGACATTCTGCTGGAGATTAATGGAATCTTCTGATGATGATGTCAAAATTGAGAGCTTCACAATTTGTGCTGCTGATTTTGGACT
This sequence comes from Botrytis fragariae, assembly GCF_013461495.1. NCBI lineage: Eukaryota > Fungi > Ascomycota > Leotiomycetes > Helotiales > Sclerotiniaceae > Botrytis > Botrytis fragariae. Next base: position 621,971 of record NW_023501000.1, read on the forward strand.
TCCATCACATGACCTGAAGGATGTTTCACCAGGGAAGGAACCTCATGAGAACGCCGCAATCTTAATGAACCTACTTCAAAACAAACTACCAGACAATGATCCAATCCTGGAATTTGTTCTCATGAACACTGCAGCTTTGTTTGTCGTCTCGGGGATTTGTGATGCGGATACTAGTGATATGGGCCACGGGGATGATGGAAAGGTTATCACTGAGAGGGGACCTGGTGGAGGAAGATGGAAGGAAGGTATAAGAAGAGCTCGATGGGCTATTAAGAGTGGCGAGGCCTACAGACAATGGAGACAATTTGTCGAAGTTACCAAGACATTTTAGGTCTGGAAGATAAAATGACAGATATCTTTGGACAAGATCAATGTTATGTATGATTATGATATACGCACGGCGGTTGGACTGAACTAACAGGTACTGGGAATGCAAAAAATGGGATGGAAAAGTTCTTGATATACCTACTCGACCATTCACTTCCAACATATTGAAAATGGGCATGAAAATGGGCATGGAAATAGTTCTGGAATATGATCTTGATTGTTGGGATCTACAACAACGGATCCACAAATGTGCAACTTGACTACCTGGTACTATTAGTAATCTCGGAACTTCCCCATTTTATCAATACTGATGGTAATGTGACTCGGATGTCAACGGCATTCCGAACAATCTCCATTATGACACATTGCTTAGCTTCTTAGTGAAGTAGAAAGTCAAATGATTGGGGGAAAATATAACTTCTTATGGAAATTTAGATAGGGAAGGGGGTAATTACATTGCTGTTTTTAGTAATTAAATTGACTTGACGCCCTTGTCACACTTGTTGACCTCCACGTTTCTCTCCCCTCAACCCCCACCAACGGTAGATACTACGGAGTGGGTAGGTATGTATCCTTGAATTCTGTCACTGGCCCGAAGTCGCTCGCAATTCACATCTAGAAATCCCTTGGTGAGTTGCCGTAAGTTTATTTCCTAGTCTACCTAGCCCATCAATCATTTAAGTACATATGCATCTTGGCCTGAAATCCGCTTGCTTCGATTGAAAATACTTGTTTTCTTCTATAAAGTCTAGTCATCGTAGTATCTCTCCCATAAACCATCTTCTTCCTTACCTTCGACCATCCAGAAGTCTTATCGGAAGCAATCTACGTCCATTCTCATCATCATTAAGGAGGGGCAGCTATTTACCCCACCACAACATACCTCTTAACTTTCACCCCTCCATTCTTTCTTGTCCTACTCAACCATCTTCCATTTTCACAATGAGTAAACCACAGATTCTTTTGTTAGGCGAGATTGACCAGTAAGCCACATTGCAGTTTCCCATCACAGATTCCTTTCTAATCGAGATATCCTTTTGATAGTGCCAAAAAGGAATGGAGCGAACTTTCCGACATTGGTGAACTCATCGAACCCAAGGCACGATCCCGTCAAGAATTCATAGAAGAGTGTAAAAATGGCGTCTACGATAAAGTCGTGGCTGTATACAGAACTTTCACCAGTGTCGCTATTACAGGTTTGATTGATGAAGAATTAATCAGTGTGCTACCAAAGGGTTTGAAGTTCATTGCTCACAGTGGTAATAAAAAGGATTTTGAATACCAGAGAAAATGGCGAGGCTAATACGTGGTCTTAGGAGCTGGATATGACCAAATTGATGTACATGCATGCACTAAACACGATATTCGTGTTTCTAATGTTCCAACTGCCGTTGATGATGCTACTGCCGATACCAATATGTTTCTCATTTTAGGAGCACTGAGAGGATTTAACACCTGTTCGTATTAATTCTACCCATATCTAGAACATTATTTTTAACATCTCATAGCAATGATGGCTCTACGAAAGAACCACTGGAAGGGTTCCCCAGCACCACCTCTTGGTCACGACCCTCAAGGAAAAGTTCTCGGTATCTTGGGAATGGGTGGTATCGGACGAAACCTCATGAAGAAGGCAACTGCTTTCGGCATGTCCGTTCAATATCACAACCGTACTAAGCTTTCGGAAGAATTGAGCGGAGGTGCTAAATACGTCAGCTTCGATGAGTTATTGGCTACCAGTGATGTTTTGTCCTTGAATTTACCTTTGAACGTAAGTTCCACTTCAAGCACCACTCAAAGTTCCCTGTTGATAAAACCATAGAAAAACACTCGTCACATTATTTCCACCGAGGAATTCAAGAAGATGAAGAAGGGTGTTGTTATCACCAATACCGCTAGAGGTGCAGTCATGAACGAAGATGCTCTAGTAAAGGCACTTGAGTCTGGCCAAGTTTGGTCAGCAGGTCTAGACGTTTTCGAAGAGGAGCCAAAGGTTCATCAAGGATTGATTGACAACCCACATGTCATTTTAGTACCACACATGGGAACAGTAAGTTACAGGTCATCCTTATTCGAGTTTGAAATCACATTGAAACTAACATTTTGTCAAAAGTGGACTGTAGAGACTCAAACCAAGATGGAGGTCTGGTGTATTGATAACGTAAGAAGCGCCATCGAGAAGGGTAAGTTGATGAGCCCAGTAGGAGAGCAAAAGGATATGTAGATATGAAGTAGAAGAGGTAATACAGAATTTTGGGATTGTCACCTTTGAGATTTTATTTTGAAGTGTTCACTGGGTCGATATACTTGGTGCATTGCAATTTTGCCTTTGAGTGGTACGGGCTACAATCATTTGGTAGAATTTCGTTGACTCCTTGATTGATACCATTGCTTTCTACATATACATAGTACTTTTGCAATTCTATTAAACTCCTTCAATTCATACTTTTCGTCTACGTTCACCAGGGACTGACCTGCTGTGGCAATCCTGGACTGAACCTCCTCGCCTCGAGCTATGAATACATCTATCGCCGGATATTGGCGAACATGATACAATGGGATTTGCGTAAGTATTAGGCACAGAAAGAGCTTCTCCCGCTTCCCTATCAATGCAAGTGCGTACCCAAAATGGACACAATTTAGAGAAGACTAGCCATTCTACCCAGCACATAGAACATTCGCTTTCCTGTGTCAAAGGGGCGAAAAGTTTCAAGATACACATCAAATACACCCTCCTGGAACAGCACTCTTCGAATCTGAATTTCAAGACGCTTTGGAATATGTTCGCTAAGATAGGGCATTATGAGTTATGCGTTGCGTCGCGACTGCGGATTATGAAGATGCTATTAACGGCGGGGAGGACTGAGGGAGTGCAATCAGTTGAAAGATTGGCTTTGTAATGTATTCTAGTGTATACTGAGGTGGATGTGAGATGAGGGGGTAGATGATATGTATACAGGTAGGAGTGGTGAATCGTGCTATTAAGATTCTGAGTATTAGTATTAGTATTAGAAATAGCGAGATAGACAGTCCTTGCTCTATTGATCTAAATACATAGTTGATGAATAAGAAGAGTTCGTTCTAGTTTGATCTATTTCCTATGTATATCAGTACCATCATAATCATTCATTGCTATTTCCTCATTACAGATGAGTCGATATGGGTATATGAGAATTTGTAGCTGAGCTGAGGTTTAGGCTTATTCCATATAGCCACTCGTACTGCACGAATCAAAAACAGCCGCTGCTAGAACTAAGTATATATACCGACAAGAGCGAATCCGTGCACATTGCCCTTTAGAAAACTGCAGATGCCGCACTGCATCACAGTGCGAGAAAATTAATAAGTTACTTAAACACCTCACACCTCACACCTCACACCTCACATTTACCCACATAGGTAGGAGAAACAACAATACCCTATTTGCCTATCTATGTACTACCTACCTCCTACCGTCTACCGTCTACAGAAATAAATCATCCGGTAATACGAATACAGTACTACCACCCACCACAAGACAACAACTCATCCGATATCGTATATCTCATTATCCACAAGTCTCACCTCCAGATTCTCACATCTCTCCACCCACAAAGGCAGCGACAACAACGAGTAGAAATACAAACACAAATATTCCCAAACACGAATATTCCATCCAGATGTCACTCACTCACTCACTCACTCACTCACAAAACAAACAGATAGATAAATAGATATCTTCAATACCTACCTACCTACCTACCTACCCCAGCACCAACCCATCCAATGTTCCAAACAACCAAATATCACAAGCACCAAAAAAATCAAGCATCACTCCAAAATCTTCCCAGAACCGTATCGTAACGTGTGAATCTCACGACTCCGATTTCCCATTTACCCGAGTCATGTCTTCAGCCCCCACATTCTCCAACGAATCGTGGCGTCCAACGTGCTACTACCAAGGAACTTGCTTGGGCCCTTTTGCCATCCGAACGCCCTCTGAATACCATCCGACCCTCAGATATCAGCCATGCAAATCCAGGTTTCCAAGCAAAAATCTCATACATAATCTTCAACTTGACTGACTCGGAACTACACTCACTTCATATTTGAAATCACTCCACAGATCAAAAGCATACACGATAAGGTTTACTAAACTCTATGCAAATGGCATTTGTAACATCAAATATTATCAAGAATTATTTTCTAATGTGAGATCAATTCCGGACTAGACTACCTTGATCTTCCATCTAACTTCTGCTTTTTGTATACCATGCTGCACACAAGAGATGGCAAGAAACAGAACGTAGGAGATGGATGACACCAGAAAAACGCACGCAAAAAAAGACAAAGAGGAAGCCCCGTGGAATCATAGCTAAAACGAGATTCCTAGCCATAAGAAGACGTAAGAGCTTAAATCATCATACATTTCCCACCCTTGCGCCTCTCATTGATGTGGACCGCTGAAGACACAAGAATAAGTTTGAGAGATGCACCAATGACCAATTTGGAGGAGCGGTAGAGATGTGAACGTTTTGATTGGTTTTGTAGTATCTTGCAAACACAATCGTGGTATAAAGGTTGAGGATCGATGTTGTACTTAGTTGTGACCAGTCTTGCGGAGGGTCGTTGCGAGCCATTCCAATCCCTCGTAAAGACCATCTCCAGATGTAGCGCAAGTAGATTGAATGTACTAAAAAGATATTAGCTGTAGATTCATTGTAGCTAGTTAATATACATACCCAGGCGCGTTGTCTCAAGCTGTGGAGACCCAATTTATCTGTGATTTCTGCAGCGTTCATGGCGTTCTAAAGACATAGATTAGTCATCGTTTTCATATGTCGAATCTCAATATACTGACTGGCAAATCTTGTTTGTTGGCAAAGACCAAAAGAATGGCATCTCTAAGCTCGTCCTCGTTCAACATTCTCTGCAATTCCTCACGAGCCTCGACCACACGATCACGATCGTTGCTGTCTACAACGAAAATGATACCCTGGGTGTTTTGAAAGTAATGTCTCCACAGAGGTCTGATCTTATCTTGTCCACCAACATCCCACACGGTAAATTGAATATTCTTGTACTCGACAGTCTCGACGTTGAAACCTGTAAGATAAAAGTTAATGATGATCTCTCGGTTTGCTGATGATAAGAGAATGGATGAAGGGATACATACCGATGGTTGGGATAGTTGTGACGATTTCACCAAGCTTGAGCTTATACAGAATTGTAGTTTTACCAGCAGCATCCAAACCGACCATCAAGATTCTCATCTCCTTCTTTCCCCAGAGACGGTCAAATAACTTCGAGAATGTCAAACCCATGATTGCGGCTTAACAATTGTGTATGAGGGTGGATATGAATTTGATGTTTTGCTTGGAAAATGATTCTAATCGGGAAGCACAGATATTAGCGACTGCGCGATAGATGCAACTTGTTTATATGACCATGAATTAAAAGGACAGTTTCTTGGTGGAGCCACTTGTCGGTGTGAGATCCTTGATCGAATATAGAATAGGCTGCCGTTCTGGACAAAGGACACCTGCGTTTCTGGCATCTTTCTGGAAGGAAGTTCTTTTTGGGATTGGATTGTATCGGTGAATGGGCACGCGCTGCGCCGCCGTTGAAGAAGACTTGCCACACTTTCAAGGGGCTACCAAGAAGGCTCTCTGGATAGATGAAGATATAAATGGAATGGAATAACATCGTACTTACAAATTTCCCTTTGATTAATGAGATCAATAGAATGACCGAGTGGAGATGGAATTGAAGTTATTAGCGAGATGGTTTTTGGATTGAACAAAAAGATGGGGTGGATGTGCTTGGGAAGGTGTGAGTGAGACTGTGAGAACTTTAGAAGGACAGCGGCGGGCGGTGATTCTCTGTTCTTTCGGAAATTTGACGCTAAAGTGATTACTCTAGCCTATCAGAGTCCCAAATAGGTTTATTGTTCCAGATTTTTAAGGCTGCGGTGCCTTTTATCGATTGAACGATCTGGCAATAATTTGATTTGGGTTATCTGAGAAAAGGGAGCTGGCGATATTGATATCAATTGATGGTCTACCTGTGAATGAGGGAGAATAATACGGAGCAATCAATCAATCTCACCACTTTTTGACTGTGAATCAATTACAGTACATTACTTTATTAGGACAACAAGATCTGGTGAATTATTCGCACCGTACTCTCTTTCCCTCGCGTCAAGCAGTTACTCGAGACTCATCTCACTGGTTCACACCACGAATCTTCTTCCAACTTCAATAAATCACCTTATTTAATCACACAATCAACATGCGATTTGCAACCCCCGCAGCCCTTTTGACAATTGGCAGTCTCTTTGGAGCTGCTGTTGCTCACAACATTCAACTCGCAGCTCATGGCAGAGAGTGCTTTCACGAACAACTTCACAAAGATGATAAAATGACGGTTACATTCCAAGTTGGCGATAGGGAATTTGGCAGTGCTGGCAATTTGGATATCGACTTTTGGGTGAGTAAGGCTGGAGTCATGTTGGAACATATTGGCGTATTTCTGGAAAGGCTCTGGGACTAACTGGATTTGAAATGTAGATCCAAAACCCCGCCAACGGATATGAGGCACACGAAAGAGCTGTATCTAACGGGGATCACTCATTTACTGCCAACCACGACGGCAAATACCTGTACTGCTTCAGCAACGAGCATTGGTCGGCATCTAGCAAGGATGTATCTTTCAACGTTCACGGCATCGTCTATGTACCAGAGGCAGAAGCTCCATCGGATCCCTTAGAGGCAGAAGGTAGCTGAACGTACTTTCCTCTCCAAACATTTGAAGCTTACAATAGATATAGTTCGACAATTGTCTGACCTCCTTGCTCAAGTGAAGGACGAACAATCATACATTGTTTTGCGCGAGAGAACCCATCGTAATACAGCAGAGAGCACAAACGGCAGGGTCAAGTGGTGGAGTATCTTCCAGATGGGAGTCTTGGTTGGCGAAGGTATCTTCCAAGTTTGGTGGTTGAAACGATTCTTCGAGGTAAAGAGCCACAGTACCGAACGCTACGGCGTTTTGAGCCGGTAGCTGATTGACTTGCGTAGGTCAAACGCGTTGTTTAAGAGTGCGCATCAAGCATGTTTCGCTCAACCAGTTCGGCATAACTTCTGCAATCGATGGAGCGTGATTTTGGGAAATTGCAACAGCTATGTATTAACAGTATTCGATTCGAATTTGCGACTGAAGCTTTCCATATCTTTTGCGCGTTATTATGAGGCACTGGGTAGCATACCCCTTTACTGACATTCAATACTTCTTCAAATCGAGACAGTCTCATAGGGCAGGAAATGGAAACACTTTTACCCAGGATCTCACACATCGAAATTGCCCATGGTACAGATGATCTATTGCTGAATCTCATGGAATATCAACTGATGTTCATCCCAAATCAAAGCCCTACCGGCTAAATTGTAAAGCTATTTGTCCTTAGTATCATTCGTGCAGATTTTGACCCAGAACGTATTCGGATTCGTAATCGTATGTTCTACTTATCCACGCCGCAACCTTTCCCCATGATTTTGTATCTTACAGCGCGACGCCAAGCAATTGGGTAAAGCTTCGGCAGCGTCTTTGTGTATGGTTTCAGTCTCAGTACCGATATTTTCCATTGTACACAGACACGAAGCACAACATTGTCTCATACCGATGTTCGGTAACCATGCCATGCATTCAAAATTGTATTCCAGAAGGAATCTGACGGCAGATATCTTGCAGATAAGGAGGGCTTGCTCCTTTTTGAGTCCTTATGGAGGGAACTGCCCCCTTGAGCTGAAGTAACAGAGCCATCATCCATGGTTCGATCGCAGTGGCCAGAATGTGTGTATGCACTGCTGCACTGTAAGGGATGGTCGAGAATAGCTTGAGATTCATTCAAAATATGTATCTCATTGGTTGTTTATAACCGACCCTGTCAGCTCTTATCCCAAAAGGCTTCTTTTCTCCGAAAAGCTAATGAGCCGATGAGGAATCCTGGACAGGAATTGGATCAATTGACATGGGGAGTGTAGGTTATCAAATTAAGCGGAAGATATATATTTTCCTTATACATTGGTGAATTTTCTCTAATATTCCAATATCTGGTTCGTAAGATCCAGTACTTGACAAACCGCCACCAACCTCTTCTTCCTTACGATCATTTTTGTATCACTTTCATACCATTTCTGGAAGCTTTTAGATCTAATATCAAATGTCAAATCAAGCATCTTGACAAGATCCATAATAAAATCGACTGTCGAATAGAATTCAAAGTCGCAAACGATTTCTGGGGTAAACACGAGGTCTAGGGTCCACATCCCCAATCATGCCGGACATACAGACGGAACAACCCGCTCAGCCTGCTGCGCCAACACTGGGAACTACCAACCATTCAAATAATCATGGCGAACATAAATCAACATCTCCATTACCTGGCGTAGCACCTACTATTGGTGGTGTCGGCGTGGTATATGAGGACAGTGAGAAGGCAGATGCAGCTGCTACATCTTTCAAGCATCATCCAAGTGAACTTTTGGACCCAGAGAAAGACTTTCATGGAAATGCGTCCGCGGGAATCGGTGCACCCATAGAGCATGATGGGGAGAAAGGGGGAGTTGTAGAAGGAACAGAAGAATCAAACGGAGAAGAAGATGATGAGAACCATTACATTTCCGGTGTGCCACTGGCACTCTTGACTTTTGGTCTTTGCATGGCTACGTTTACCGTGGCGCTGGATAATACTAGTAAGCTTTTAAATTTGATATGGCCGTCTTGATATAGGACATCGACACTTTGGCATCAACACTGTTCGATCCTCAGTTGTTTCCTTTGACGGAACACTTGCTCTATTTTCCCTCAGCTTTATCGGCATGAATTGTCTACTTAGTTGCTTCACTAAGACTATTGCTCAAGTACCATACTAATCATCTCTAGTCATCGCCACTGCTATTCCCAAAATAACCTCAGTCTTCAACTCTCTGGACGATGTTGGATGGTATGGATCCTCTTACTTGCTTACAACAACCGCCCTCCAACCATCATTTGGACGTATATATACCTATTTTGACGTCAAATGGACTTATCTCTTCGCTCTTGTCCTCTTCGAGGTTGGATCTATCATCTGTGCTGCTGCAAGAAATTCAGTCATGCTTATTGTAGGGAGAGCGGTTGCCGGTGCAGGAGCTTCAGCACTATTTTCTGGCGGCATGACAATAGTAAGCTATCTTTAATTTGATTGAAGTCTATTATTGTACTTTTTCGTGGGAGGAATGCCCCAACTAACTTTGTCTAGATTGGGTTCACTGTTCCTTTGATTAAGAGGCCATTGTATATTGCTATGTTATCATCGATGTTTGGCATTTCTAGTGTCGTTGGTCCCCTTCTTGGTGGTGCTTTGACTGACAAAGCTTCATGGCGATGGTAAGCGTTTCCAGCACCTTGTTTTCGCACTCTTTGATTCCAGACTTCAGTTTTCAGTCTCAGCGTTTGCTTTCTCCATGCTGTCTTGAACAACTTTTACTACTCATATCTTCTTAAGGCCTTTTTGTAGAAGTAAATACTGACTCATCAATTTATGCAGGTGTTTTTGGATAAATCTTCCATGTAAGTGTATTCGACTATTTGAATTCGGACCCTCGCTGTTGTACTTCTGGTCCCCCATCCACAACACCACGACGCCTGTCCTCCAGGTTTCCAAAAGTCCCGGCTGGAATTCTGAACCTGTTTTATTCAATTACTTGAATTCATGAATTGAAAGCTTTAACCGTTGGACTGCAGTCGGACTACTGGGGACTCTGATTCTCTTTACTTTCCGATAAGATGGAACTCCTTGATTACGACCAAAAACTGACTTGTATTGAAAAATAACTGACCTCAATATTTTAGTTGGCGGAATTGCTATTGGTGCCGTAGCATTATTCTTCAAACCTCCCCCCAGAAAAATATCCGGCATGACTGTCAAGCAAAGAATTCTGGAAATCGATCTCGTTGGAGCTACTTTCCTCATGGGGGCGATCATCAGTCTGTTATTAGCCTTACAATGGGGTGGGTCAAAATACCCTTGGAGCAATTCGAAAGTCTGGGGCTGCCTGCTCGGATTCGGTCTTTTGATCATTGTATTCATTGCCCAACAATTTCGTCGCGGTGAACGAGCTACGATTCCTCCCAGAATTTTCAGCCAGCGAACTGTTCTTAGTGCCTGCTTATTCTCTTGTTTTATGTCAATGGGTCTTTACACACATATCTATTACCTTCCTTTCTACTTCCAAGCTGTCAAGGGCACCTCCGCAGAAGCATCCGGTATTCGTACGATTCCATACCTCGGCTCCGTTATTGTCTCATCTATTTTTGCCGGCGCTGGTATTACTGTTCTTGGTTTCTACAAACCTTTCATGATTTTTGCCGGCGCAGTCTTCACAGTCGGTGCTGGACTCATGTACACGCTTCAAGTAGGCTCCAGTGTTGGAAAATGGGTGGGCTATCAATTAATCTGCGGTATCGGTGCAGGCATGGGAGTACAAATTCCATTTATCGCCGTTCAAGTCGTTCTCAACGCAAAAGATATGCCCAGTGGAAACGCCATCGCTATTTTCTTCAATTCCCTTGGCGGAGCCATCTCCATTTCCATTGCGCAAAATGTGTTTAGCAACGGACTCGTCAAATATGTACCTCAGTACGCCCCTGAAGTTGATCCAGCCGTCATCTACGCTGCCGGTGCAACACATCTTCGCGAGGTCATTAGTCCTGGCGATCTGGCGGGTGTATTGGTCGCATATTGTAAAGCGTTGGATCAGTCATTTGTTTTGGCAATTGCGGTTGGTGCTATTGCGACGTTTTGTGCATGTTTTGTGGAATGGAAGAGTGTAAAAGGCAAGAAGATTGAGCACGGAGCTGGTGCAGCTTAGTGGTGGGAAAATAAGGTAATACTACTTTTTAATTAATGCATAGCGCTGCGGCGTTTCTCCTGGAGAGAGGGATGTTTTCAAAGATACAATTGGGTTGAGTGGTTTGATAGTAGATACATGATGATTTGGAGAGGAGGTCGTTACATATGAGATATGGATGAAATGAGAATCAAAGGGAGAATAAGGATATGAACATAACGGACACTCCATCTAAATTCACACACAAACATACGAACACCTTCACATGTACTGATGATAACCATTTTTACAAGAAAGGAAATAATATATATTTTATAATTTCGAAAGGATGATCCAAGATACAAACAGAACTACCCAGAACGGCATGTGATTTATGTGTTGGCTATGTAGAGCGTAGTGAGCATCTCTAACCAGACTTCCCCTAGACACGGTGGGTGCACAGTTTTTGGACCGCAGACTATATTCAATGTCTTAGACAGGGCTATTGTTCTCAAAGAACTTTGCTACTCCAAACCTTTGATCAATACCAAGGCCCATCAAATACTCGTAGTTCCGCCATTCCATAAACTGCACATTGCAAATCGGGAAATTCACAGTACAGTAGCATCCGCTCGTCTTCAGTCTAAACGCGTACCCCAAATCCAGTATACAACTAACCACCTTATATATGTTACCTGAATAGTGCGTACATTATCAGAGATCGATCCACGACCACCAAGATCTGAGCTAGAAACTAACACCCTACTACTCAATACCCATTCCACATAACCCAATCCCATCAACACCCACCCCCTCATACCACCCCCGAAAGCGAAAGCGAAAGCAAAAGCGAAAGGGTGAAGAAACGCACACATTATATACCTACTACCTACCTATCTACTACCTACAGACCCAACCTTCAAACCAACTCCACACCCCCAAAAAAAATACTATTAAAAAAAATGCAAAAAAATCAATGATGGGAATTGAGCCCAACGGGGGGGTCGAACCCCCAACCTTGTGATTGACCATCACATCTTACGATGAATAAGAGTCACACGCTCTACCGATTGAGCTAGCCGGGCAGGCTGTTGCTTTTATTGTTGAAGACGACCTTCTCGTTTGCAAATATATTACTGTGTGTGGGTTGCGAAAATTCTTTACAGAGTTTTGAGGTTAAGCGAGGGGGTGGTGGGTTTGTTATGAATGTGCAAGGAAGGTAGTTTCCGAGACTGTGCGTCTAGTCTAGTAGGAATAAATCACTGTGAGCTTTGTAGATATTAAACAATTGTTTTAATTCTGAGTATTGGGTTGGATGTAAAGACGCAAGTTGCAATTCATCTGAATTTAGTTATTCTACTCTATAAAAATTTGTATGTGGGTCCCCTCATGCTATTTATTCATCCCCATGAGCTACAAGGTATTTATACTATCCTCTACTTTGATTCAAACCACTACATCTCTCATCGTCCAATTACCAATTCGTATCCTGATTTGACGACCATCCATCGCTTTGACCCAATATTCCTCCCAGAGAAACATCAATCCTAGCATCTATCGTCTTGAGAAAAAAAAAATCAATAATGCAAATCGTTTCCGTTCATAAAACCATACTCATACCGCTCAAACGCCACGCGTACCAGCAATGCCTTTATCCCAAGCAAGCATTCGCAGAAAAGAAGAATGAAAGAATAGAATCAAAAAGGTATTCGAGAGTTTCTCAAGGGAACATTATAGAGCAAGATGAAAGGTTTGTACTCCTATGTGTGACAATATGTTCAAATCAAGCCGTCGGGTCACTTTCTGGCAGCTCTTCCTCATTTAAACGAGGTAGTCCTTCCACCGGTATTTCTACACCCTTCACGGGATGTAATAACATAGGCGGTAAGCACATTCGGCCTTCCCCGCCCCTCATGTCATTGACATGTTGCCCATTTCTGCCCTCATTAACAGTCGTTTCGAATTCTTCACCTCCCTCGTTGTCAACCTTGAAGCCAAGCCACCTTCGCCACAGATTGGGTGCGAATCCAGTGTTATAGAACCAAGTCATTCCTCGGAGGTTATGTTCACGGTCACCAAACACAGATGTTCTTGCTCCACCAGTTGCACCATTCCTCCCGCCGTTCATAATGCTTGCAAGGTATTCAGTTGGCCATTCACGATCGACAAACAGTGGATGAGGGACCGAGACTGCTTTGTAACCGTGGTGCAACGCTGTCGTTGGAGCCCACATTTCCGTAAAAGCATGATGCTTCATGAATGTGGTTTCACGATGCATAGTATTGAGGAGTTTGCGAGACATCCTAGATGCTGCAATGATAGTCGCCCGGCGAGGAGGCAAACCTCCAGTAAGGTTGTAGCCTGTGACATCCTCTGCAAGAAGCCAGGTAGTTCCATCTGGATCAAAAAGCGGATTGAAAACAATAAGGTCGGCATCCTCACCAACACCCCAAGTATACTTGTCCTTGTCGTAGCTAGTTGGAGGAACAGGATCGTTCTCAGTTTCGAACCAATCATCCATGTTTGAAGGTCTTTCAGGTCCCCAGATTGGCTTCTCGCCTTTACGTACTGGTCCGCTTTTTTGACCTTTTTGCCCGTTTATGCCAGCCCACATATTATTCGGGCTTTCAGTTCCAATCTCGGTTTGTACACGGACCATTTGTTTAAAATCTTCCCATGTACCATGAACTTCCGGAACATAAAATCTACTATTGCGCTCCCACAGTCCTTTTCGGGGTTGCTCCCTTGTCCAGGAATCAATTTTTGATAGGAAGTCATACCAATGTCCGGTGTATCGAATATCAACCTCCCATTCCCAAAAGAAATCATACTCTTGATGGTTGTGAGCAAACCATTGCATTGCCATCTGAAGTCCCCGGTAAGATCCATGAACCGGTAGGCCTCGAGCGAAGGTGTCAAATAAGCCTTGGTAAAGCATAAGCATTTGGGTTTCGCCCCAAAATGTGGCAATTCCGACGAATTCTGCTGGTAAACAATCTTTCAAATGCTGTTGATATGTTTCTTCATCAGCGAAGACAGGATGTACAGCGGGATCCTTGACTTGAACCAAGAGATGAACATCGTATTGGCCACCTGGACCAATGGAAATCTCGGATATCAATGCTCTCAACGCCATGATGTCCTCTTCTCGCCACTGATATTCGTCCCAGAGTCGAATGACAAACGCAGTTCGCGGAAGGTATTTTTTGGGTGGCGTTGCAACTACTTTCGAGGTGGTATCAACTGCACTGGAAGTAGTATTGAGGACGGGATCGACTGATTCGTCCCTGGTGAGTAAATGACTATCTTGCTGCTCAGTAACGGTTGAAAAGGTAGTGGGCTTTCTAATGACTGGTTCAATTGGTTGAAAGCGTGCCGCATTTCGTTGATGGCATCTCCTCTGAGCATCAGCCCAATCAACCTTCCGATAGTCAACCTGACCAGAATGCATCTTCTCAGCGTTTGAGTTGTCTGCCCAGACGGCATCAGAGCCCTCCATCTCTCCATGTTGGCCTGTTCCAGTACCCCCATATCGCAAGCCATATCCATAACCATAAGGTCCTAATCTGCCATATCGTTCGAAACAAATGTCTTCTGGTAAACCAAGAACTTCATAAGAGCCCATGATATGATCCGGGAATCCACTTGGTCGGCCTTCGTAATATTGTAGTCTTGGCGCACGCACAGTATTTTCGCCATTGAGAAAACACTCCTGGACAGGTGCATAATCGTCATTGAAAACACCGGATGTAATATTGGTATATGGTTGAAATGGTTTACTGGCCGGAAGACTGCGCACGGGTGTGACCATTTTCTCAATCGAGGTCTGATTTTGCAGAGGTAACTCATCCTCTTCGCGAGGATACTCTGGTTTGTTTTCAGAAAGCGGTACCAACGTTCTTATTCCACCGTAATATCGCGATAAAAATGGAAACGACTCCCAAAGTGGAGGCGGTGGCACTAATACATGGCCATCTTGAACCTTTTGGGTTGACAGATGGCTCATCCGAATTAAACTCAACATAAATATGACTATCGTAGATATCATGGCTAAACATAGATATCTCATGACTTTGGGAGGTAGTCTTCGACGGCTTGGTCGTTGGGTAGCTGTGTTTGCTCTTTTTCGTAATATCGGCGCATTGGAGTGGTATGAATTCGATGTCTCTCTCGAGGAGGAGGGTGATGATGGATAGGAGGAATAGTCGGAATCTTCGTCGTCGGAATCTTCATGGTGTCCATACTTCTCACTGTCATACTCTTGAGACGGCTCCTCTTGGGCAGATATACCAGAATATTGTGTGTGTCGTTTGGTAGCCTTGAGAGGGTTTAAGGAATTAAAATCCACCATGTTGGCTCAGGCCAAGATAGCCAATATGTACAATTGAAGGATGAAGCAATAGAACGTGTCTAATCCGTTGTCGCGAAATCAAAGATGGCGTCTATAGGGTGGCTACCGAGCAGTATAATTGATCAGTGGCATTTCTAAGCTGGGAAGCTTGGAAAAAGACATTCACTCACGCATTGAAGATTGATTAGCTCATGCGACGATTGTGACGGCGATGGTGATTATGATAGGATGGGATATAATTTTCAGGAATTGGAGAATATAGAATGGATGATAGGTAGGTAGGTGTGTGGTTTAGTTGACTTTGAGGGGTGAGTTGAAGTAGTATTATGTATGGTGTATGGTGTATTGTGTATTGTGTATTGTGTGTTGTGTATTGTGTTGATTGTTCTTGCGTATGAGATTATGAGCTTCGAATAAGTACAATGCAGCATAAGTTCGAGGTCCCACCCATACAGACAGCAGTACCTATGATTATCCGAAGAGAGCCACAACTATGGTAACAAAACTTTCCAAAAGCTCGTTGCACGCGGCAACCCCGATTATCCTTACTAGTTACAGGAAGGTTTAGCCAAATTGAGAGACGGTGAGAAATGATTGGACCATATTCACCCAATGATTATTAATTTCAAAGTTCATGCCTCAGCCTTGCATTAACCTCATGCCTTAGGTAGCACGTGCCTAGTAGTGAGTAGTGCATCCCGTTGTTATTCACACTCACATGCATCTTCAGACAATTCCCTACTCCAAATATAATATTTCAACCTACGAATTGCTTCGCTACAATAAATCAAAGTGAATTTCTTGAGTGTCTACCCAGGCCTTGGAATAGAGAAACTCTGGAATCTATCTGAATTCGATTTCCCTCTCTTCTCATGAATGTTTATCGCTTACACTACCTGGCCATTACACCTTGGGCTTTCAATTGAGCCTAAGTTCACACAGCATCTAACCACTAGGCATCAAAACAGAGAGTCTTTCTGTAAAACCCCAGGAGAGCTCTACTCGAGTAATATAAGACCAGTTTCTGAATAATTAAAGGTAGCGAAGATCATAATGTTTTGTATAATGACAATGATTCCTTTTTTTGTTCAGCAGTGAGTGAAACAGTCGGCCTCACCAGTTGATGATGATTATTTATTATATATAGTGAACATTGGGGTTGATCGATCAAACTTTTGACCTTCATCGCAGATGCTGTTCGGCCCAAAGGTCTGGAACTCTTCGGTCGTAACGGGTTATCATTGGACAATGCTAGTTGTTAGTGAGTGTTGGAAGCCGACACATTCGCTGCTTTTGCGGTTGAAAGTATGAATGGGGCCCGATAGTCATTTATTAGTCTCGGGAGCTTTCTTCCTTTTGCCGAGCCTGTCTCGGCCGTCTTTCTATACTCCAAAGAGCTGCGAGAAGGCGATAGCATCCAGAAGTAAGTATGCCGACAGGCTCGTACGATTAACTACCATTATCGAACGTAAAGCGAGCAATGACTCTGACGTGTTCGTTTGTGAGGAGAATATATTCTCCTGTATTTTGGATACCCAAGGAGTTGAATGTTGTGCAACGGACAATTGCATGTAACCCATAAATTGCGCTGTGACATCTTGAGAAATACCGCAGCCAACATATATGCTTGCAGCTTTTGGTAGTAATATTGAAACTGAAGCAGAGAGATGACATGGAAGAACCCTTTTTCACTCAAAAGTTGCTTTTCCACATAAGCCGATATTACATTGAAAGGGGAAAATGCATGTGAGGTCCTCCTCGCTACCCCTATTGATCCAACCTCACTACCGGTAATACCTCATCGATTATCTTTACGTATAAAGATTCTTTGTTCATGAGCTAAGAGCCTAGTTCTTCCCACATACAAATCACTCAACACCTAGCCATCGCATCGGTCCCAAGTTCCCGATTATATCGACGCATTTCACTATACCGACGTCTTTTCGCGGGAGATGATAGGAAGCGGATATACTTCTTGCATCCAGGATCTGGACCCCCAACCAATTTCAATAACCAGTACTACCGGGAAGTTGATGCCGTTACTTCACACTGGCCATACAAACACCAAACCTTCATTGTTCCTGACGAGCCAACACCGACTCATGCAAGCCGTGCATAAGCGAGTTTATATCTTGGGGATTTGCTCAGCTGATTCACCAAAACGGAGCTACGGAAGTTGTTTACAATATATCCCAAGATACTAAGAGCCACAGATATCTGGGGTACATCTGATTCATGGAGCGCCAATTCAAGAAGACTCAGAATACAGAAGCCGAAGAGAAGTATGAAACAAACGGCAGAATTCCAACATTATACGATTCAGCGATTTCTTCAAGAGAAGCCCTTAAGGTAAGCTGTGGCGAATGTTCCTCAATGCGCACAAGTAGAAGCAGCCATTCAGAGAGTGCATGAAGTAAGGAAAAGCTCCGTTCCACGTCAACTGATATGATGATCTTGGTGTTCCAATAAAATCAAGTCTGTGTCACAAGCTCCACCGCTCGTGACAAGCATGACGGTCAATACCAATATTCTTTTTGATGCGGAAACAACACTTTTCTCTGACTTCATCTGAATTGGTATTTGTGGGGGTTCCATCTATCGATTGCATCAATAACAAACAACTGTATGTTGAGTGATCTCATCTTGATTATGGCTTCGTGGCAAATCCATAGAAGTAGAAGTACCAGGTAGGCAAGTATCAATAATTTA
Source organism: Botrytis fragariae (assembly GCF_013461495.1). Classification (NCBI taxonomy): domain Eukaryota; kingdom Fungi; phylum Ascomycota; class Leotiomycetes; order Helotiales; family Sclerotiniaceae; genus Botrytis; species Botrytis fragariae. Next base: position 640,208 of record NW_023501000.1, read on the forward strand.
CTCCGTACAATCGATCAAGAGATATCAGTTGACAGTTGACCGATGCATCCAAGCCAATCTGTTTGAGGGGTTCTTCTAGACAATGTGGGCCCAAAGTCAATTCTCAACGTCAGCTCTTCTTGGAAGCCACTACTTTACACATTCCGCTGCACCTGCACCTTTCAATAATTATGTACCTACCCTTTCAAAATTTAAATCAAACTCTCCTTGGTGGGAAGCCATTATTCATGCTTTCTCAGGGGCAAAAACTTTAACAAACTCCTCCTTGTTCTTTCACACAGGTCATCTGTTGCTCTTCTCTAAACCCCAACCAAGTTGATTTATTGCTATTATTAACTCCAAAATAACGCTTTAGGATTTAAATCCTACGATATACTCACCAGGTCAGGTGTCGAGGAGGCCTTTAACGCGCATCTGGTCAATACACTAAAAATAGATCTAGAATTTAGTGATATATTTATAAAGAAAAAAGAATTCAATTTAGTATACAACTTTTAAGAAATTAGTAAAATAAAAAGAAAATATATAAAATTATTAATTAGAGTTCAAGGAATCGTTTGATGTAATTCTTTCTGAATTATCTCGAAAATTGAAATTCTAATCAATTTAACAATATTCTAATTAATTTAGTTATATTATCCAGATGCGCGTTAAAGGCCTTAGTACAGAGCTCAGTCTAGGAGACCAATGCAATATTAATGCGACTTTGACGCCGATTGACTGGCCATTTAAAAGACCTCACAGTTAAAAAACAGAGCATTCTGAAGTATAAATCAAAATCATATCATCACTCTAAGATCATCAAGTAATAGAGTTCATTTCATCTTCAACAATCCGTCAGCAACTCAAGCAACCGCATTCTCACCATCAGTAGGCTGATTTCGTTGATTCCTAACACATTGCTCTTCATATCTTTGAGAAGAACCTTTCTGAACTCCTTTACTTTGAATCTCTCATCGATATCCAATAAGGACCTGTACACCGTTGAGTTCTTCTTATCTGTGGTATAAGCAAAATCCTGCCTTCATCCTCACTTTCAATTCGGAATTCCTCAGATACTTCCTCGCAATTCCTCTCACTTCAGTAATACCATTTTCACTTCTGCTATTCCGCGCGTGATTATTAGATCAAATCTTCTCGAACTGCAGCTACTGCCATTGAACCACTATTACATTAAAAACTTACAGCTCATTCCATGGTCAGTCCTTCCCTCGTGATTACTATGTATCTACTAACTGTCGTCAGACCATGAGTATCTCCGCAACAACCACTGCTGTGGCGATCCAAGAACGTCACCCTACAAATGACATCACCCTAGAAGTACCAATGGGTCTTAAGCAACAAGATATCATTCAAATCACTCTTACCGGGCCAGGTCTTGTCCTCACCATCTTAGGTATCATCATCTGCATCAACCTTTTTCAGCCATCCCTAACCAGTACTATTATCGCCTTGGCACCAATACCATGGATCGTGTATAACGACTATCATAATTTCATATCTTTAGGTCCAGGAGGAACTCCCTCCACTCTACTTGGATATGTCAAAATCACTTATCTTCGCATCTTTGCTCTTTCCGATCCGTACAGCCCACCAAAAGTCTCCGAGGGTATAAATCCTCCATTTGGTTACATACAAGCCGCCCGCCTAAACCTTCCTATTCGCAGTGGCCCACGTCCCAAAGTTGCCGGTATTGCTCCCCAGAGACAAATAAGCCAGTATGGCTCTCGAGCTATGTACAAACTTCTCCGCACTAGCCTCAATAATTTCGCACACCGACGCTCGGACAAGCTCAAGACGGATGTATCCTGTTTCGAGAAGAAAGGGCTTGCGCTCTTCTCTCTCAATCCCATCAACACTACCTGCAATGGAGAAATCTGCCATGTGCACCATAGCGACAATAGTTACCATATGAACCTTCATCCGGAGGATGCAAAGATTATTCTGGAAAAGGGTTGGGGTGAAAGACATCCAATGGCTGGCGCTTCTGCACCGCAAATTGTTGCCAATATCTTATCCTACCTTCCAACATCTCTGTCTGCGTGGTTTTCGCCAAGAGTTGTACCTGAGCAATTCGTCCTGATTTATGCACCGAGGAATAAAGATGAGCTTCAAGTTGTATGTCACATTATCGAGGCGGCTGCATTCTGGGTCAGTGGCGAGCGATTGACACTTTCTATCGAGAGCGTTCCATTGATCGAAGAATCTGTTATTGTTTAACGCGAATCGCTTGTGAATTGGTTGGAGGTTGATAACTACGATCATGAATGGAGCAACGGGCTGGAGAAACGAGGTAGGAGATAGATAAAATTGAAACGGAAATGTGGTAAGAAGTAAAATGGTGGTTGAAATGGGTACACGAAAGGGGATTGATAAATTGATACAGGAGTATTGGGTCAAAGTTGGTTTTGCATACATGAAAATATACCCTTGATTGCATTCCATCGCGTTGATATTTAGCTTATTCTTATTGCTACCAATGCATGGTGCTAGCTGTCGACTCGTTTTTTCTATATACAAAAAAGGCACTTGTGAACGTTGAGTGACAATCTTGATTTTAAATTGGTATTTTAAATTCTGGCGTTTACCTGATGGTAGTACATGGTAGGAAAAAACAGTAAAGAAACCAACCCCGATCCTATGCTAGGAGAGTGAGTGTAAATAATCATTCAAATTGGCTCAACCCATGCTCCCAGAAACATGTACAAAAATCCATGATTCAAATTGACAAAAGAAAAGAAGGCATGTATGCTATCAGTGGACGAGTAAACATCTAAATTTATGGCCTTCTTGCATCACACTCCTCAAGGAACTTATATATTCCTTCCAGGCCCTCATATTCATCTGATTCAGATAGATGTTCACTGACCTTTGTGAAATATGCAGAGCCACTTTCGCTAACGTCTTCTTCCATTGTTTCGTAACCTTCGACCCAAGGATTTTCCGAAAATTCTTCAAGAATATCATCATATTCATCTTGGTTAGGAGAGGACAAGGTAGTTTGTAGACAAGGAGATAACAGATGTGAGTGTGGTTCTGATTCGGCAGTAGAAGCGAAAGGAAATAGGAGAGCCATTTGCGTTCCTACAGCGGCGTCAAATCCGGCATCTTGATGTACAATTCCTCTCTGCACGCCGACTTCATCGCAGAGACGTTCTACAGATTCAGCATCGCAGCCCGGGAATCGAACACGTAGGATGTGATTGTTCTCGAGTGTTATGGGGAGATCGCCCAAAGAAGACAGTTTTTTGAGATCGTTCATTGTTACTGCGAGGTCTTTGAGAGCGCGTGAGAAGTCGACAGACAAAATATCGAGGAAACCAGAAGTGTTGAGAGATGGGGCGGCTTGAGACATCTTTTGGGTACCGAATGGGAGTGCTCCAGCGAGAGGAGAGAGAGCAGTGACGGTGGGATTGACAGCGAAGTCGATGTAAGAGCCTGGAGTGAATTTGGAGACAGATTGGATCTTGCGAGTAGTTTCCTCTTGGAGAGAAGAAACAGCTTTGTAGCGCTTCTCGCCCATGGGAGTCATACCATCGAATTGGGCCTTTTGGCCAGAAAGGAAGAATGCTCGGACAGCTTGTGAAACATTATTGACCACTTGTGCCGGAGCAGCAGGTGTATGAGAGAAGTATCGAGCACCTGCTCTTCCACCTCCTAAGCCATAGCCTCCTGCTGTTCTAGGGAGCGCTCCACCACTCAAATTTGGTCGGAGAGTTGAGGCAAATGGAGCTCGGCTTGTAAGACGAGACACAGCGGCTGCGGTGTTTGATTTTGGGAACGAAGCACGATCATGCTTAATGGCTTGTCTACTGGTGCTCATAAAACGACGGACAGCAGCATTGACAGCACTTTGGGTAGTATACCATCGTCCCTTATTTTGACGGAGGAGGGCTGCGGGATGGATAGGATGGCGAGGTGTACTTCTCACAAAAATTGGTTGAAGTTCTGCGGTGACAGGCTTGCTCGTAACGTCTTTGATACGTAATTTAATGAGTTTCGTAGTTCGTTGAACTACGTTCCTATGAAATATGTTAGAATACTGTCTTGAATGGTTGCAATGAGGACATTGGAGTTTCTCATGAGTTTGATAGATTGTAGGAACAACTTACTTTAGCATTCTCACGGCTACAGGCGCCCAGATGCCTCCAGACGACGCCATGATGAATACTGATTTATGAAGTTAAAAGACTCTTTAATTGTTGTAAATGGTTTCGTACCACGACGTCAGGACGGATCTTATCGGGGGATGTTATCGCCACTGCTCAGCCACATCACATGCCTGGACGTGGCTTAGAGACTAATGCTTTTCTAGCTTTAGCGTCATGTCTGCGCTAGTGGTTAGCGCGAAAATAATTTTTGACCTTGAGCTTTAAAAGTTTTCCTCCTGCTTTTTTGTCTCTACAACCAACCAACATCTTCAACAACAACAACAATAATAAACATCATACCTTTTCTTTGTGTGAGAAGGTTTCCTATTTTTACTATGATTTAGTTTTCTTTACTTGGTAAGCATTTACTCCTTCCTACTCGCTTCAATTGCCTCAATGATGAACACAAACACATATTGAACAATCCAACTCTTACACCGCAATGGAGATTTGTATTTTAATCTGAGCAATCTTGATTTACATCATAAATTTGAACCACATACAGTTGAGCACACAGCTAACATTTAGTCTCAGACAGCTTCATTTGCTATTATATTCTACAAGCTGCCACAAACTTTCAATTCAAAAGGTTCGTACATTACATATCCATTCCTTATTCTTTGCGCACCGTTGGGGGTGATGATGAAAACTCATTGGAAAGGCATTCCTCAATCCGAATTATACTGTCGAATCTTTGCATTTAAGTTTCAGCCTTGTCTGACCCATCGTTCATTTACTGCATATTATTGAAACGTATCTTCTGTGCCAAAGCTAACCGCACATGGCAATAGGTACATACACTTCCTCATCATCAATTTCCTCGCATTACATGACGAACTTTGAACGAACGGGCGGACAGACTGCGCACTCCTGCTCCTATCTCCTATTAAAGCGAGGCGTACAAACCTTGTGGGAGGTGGACAGTTAGGAAGTGCTTGTTGAGAACTCGTCAGCTGATCTAATGCTCAATTGCTCTTGGATCATTTCGATACGCCGCTTGATCAAGAACATCGATGCTAACCTATCTTTAGGTAATAACTACAATTTTTTCTTCTGCTGCCACACAGGACCATTGCATTGAAATGATGAAACTTATTCACACTGTTTGAAGTGGACTATGTCCGCTACTGAACGCACTATAAAAATCTGATTTAATGAGGTATGTTTTATTCTTACATAGAATGAAGAACCAGTGCTAACGATCTTCCAGCCTGACATTTGCTTATGGTTCCTTGCATTTTGATACCATCAAAAACTTCCCCGAGTACATTCGACAATTGCTGACAATTTCGTTTCGTACACAGGTACACTTCACAACCACTTCGGCAGGTGTTTCTCTACAAAATGTAAGCTACTCCTTCACCTTCCATCCTCACATCCTTTGCTCTGATGAACCCAAATATTCGCTGTGTTCTTTCCGAGTCAACCTTTGACGAAACACATATTTCACCTTGGAGAACTGAGATAGTACTCTTGTTACTCATTCCCAACCGTACATCAACAAAGCTTGGGATTTGAAGCTAACCTACATAGACATAATGATGATTGAAGCTGGGACTTAATCTGGAGTAAAGGGAAGAGATATTACTAGATACCCAAAATACAAATTTTCTGTTCTTATTTATTGGCTTCTCCTGCTATGTGACTGTTCCGCAACCATTTCGTACGTTGTGAATGACTCTTATAATCTGCGCGACCGATCAGTTGTGACACGATACAATGTTGGATTCGGTCAACAATCAGAGAAACGTCAACAAAAAAAATAAGCTCTCTTCAATGGGCGACTTCGCGATTGGCGACTCATCGTCGAACGAAAAACCTGCATGGCAGACATGATTCATGTGGAGGGTATTGGGCTGAAAGACCCGTCTACTATTGGATTGAGGGCATGTGTTTCTTCAATGAAAAACAAGGATAAGAAAGGACACTGGTGATTGAAGTGATGTGAGAGCGGAAATAGAGTAGTAGTTATTGACCAGATCAATACCGAAGCCGTCGGTAACAACCCCCCCAGACTCAACCTACACCTTCAAACCTCCATCGCTCAATTCCCGCCAATACTCCTCTCTCGGAGCAAATACCAAATTCGGGCCATCATGATCCGCAACCGCAAGATCTAATAACTGATACTCATCTACCCTATCTCTCCCATTCATATTCCCTGGCTGTCCTTCACCGAGCTTGCCAGCTTCGCCTGATGCTTTTTCAAAATCAAAATACCACAGAGTTTTCGCGATTGCGAGACTGGTCTCATGGTAAGCCATTGCTTTGCCGAGACAGCCGGTGTCTCCTAGGGCAAATGGGGCAAATGCTGCGCGCATGGAGGCCAGGTTTTGCTCATCTTTTGGGGTGCTGTTGAGAAGGTGGGAAGTTAATTGTTGTCTATAGAAGGGGGTTAGAGGGGAAATGAGGTAGAATGAGGAGGTGGAAGTAATGGAAACGCAAAAGAGAAAGAAAAAACGATGGGCCTGGAGTCAAAATTCACATCTAAGAATCGAATCAACCTACCTAAAACTTCCTTCCTCAGATGACAACCACCTCTCCGGTCGAAATGCAAATGGCTCTGGAAAATACTCCTCATTATGCATCACACAATACGGATTGACTCCAACCATTGTACCACGTGGTATTACATGTCCATCGACCACAAAAGGCTCTGTATGATCCGAGTAAGGTTCGCGCCAAAATGTGGCTAGAAATGGTGGTGACATTCGCAATGTTTCGTCAATACAGGCTCGAAGGTATTTGCATGAGGAGAGTTGGGCTCCGCTCTTTATGTCAAGGCCGGAGGAGAAGGTGTCGCGGATTTCGGTGGCGAGAAGAGTGTAGGCGGTGGGGTGGCGGGAGAGATAGAAGAAGAGAGAGCTGAGAGCTGCGGAGAGGGTTGTGCCGCCTGTGAGGATGTATTTGGTGTTAATGATGCCCACCATGGGTAGTATGGGTTTGAAAAGACGCTCCTATCGAGCATAGGAAGGGCCATCGCAAAAGCCAAATTTAAGGGAATTCAATAGGTTCAAGAAAAGGGACTCAGGAGATCGACATAACTCACCCGCGGGAATAAAAAATACAGCTTCAGCCCATAATTCACTACGCCCAAGACTCTCTATACCTTCACCAACTTCCCCTCCTGCAATAGAATAGAAATCATGCTTTGCGTCCTGAGGAAGGGCTACGCGTTTCTGTATTATACTCTGTATTGACTTGGAAAATGCCACGCCATTCTTCTGATTAAGTCGTCTGAGAAGTGGCCATGTTTTGGACATTATTGGCCAGGCCACTGTGTGGTAGATGGTTAGTTGATTTCTTGAATCAAAAAACGACAGCTGTTGAGAGAAGGACCAGTACGTCATGTCTAGCTCTGAATTTTGAAACGTATTTCCAACCAAAGAAATCACAATCTACTCACTAAAAATACTAACAAGCCCATTCATAGAAATCATTGCCCTTGGAAACGCCCTATTTCTCTCCTCCGTTTGCGTGTCAAGCGGCTGTCCAAAAGCTAATTGTCCAGCCACATCTGTCGTAAGTCGTTCACATAACGGCGACATGTTAACAACTTCATTCTTGGTATCCAATAATAGCTTCAAGAACACGTCAATCTCCCTATTCATGGTAGGCTCAAAAGAACGCAATGAACGTTCGGAAAGAACTTTTCCATATATCTTACGTTTTTGGCGATGCCGTTCTCGTTCCAGTGTCCCAAAAATGTTGATTTGGGGGTTGAATTGGGTGTGAGCGTAGATATGGGCTTTGTTTATGGAGGGGTGGAGGTATATCGCTGGATGGGTCAATACTCATTGTTTTAAGTGGAGAGGGAGAAAGGGGGATGAATCACCTCGCAAAGCGCTGGAGGTGTTGAACACTAGACGGTTGGGAGCTTGTCTATACACGGGACCTGTTTGATGGTAGTTAGGGATGATTATCTTTCAAACAAGAGCATGTTCTGGATAGAGCACTACTGAATAGACATACCATATTTCAAGTGGTCGAAATATGTAGCGAGGTGGAGACGCTTTTTAACGGCATGATAGCCACCATAGCCATCTGTGAATTTGGCGATCAACGGGCCAGGATAGTTGTTCAATGGGTGGAGTAAAAGCTGGTAACTAAGGGCAAAAAGGATCTAGTAAAGTCAAGCGATAGATTTTAGTTAGAATCATCGTGGATGGCATACGGAGAGGTTTCCTTACCAATGACCCTATGAAACCGAGAGCATAAACTGCCGCTTCGGATGATTTGCCCAATGTATCCATGGTAGAGAATAGAGAGAACCTGAAAGGATTCTCACATTCAGGATTCGCGTTTGTTTGAAGGTTTGAAGTGAGTTCGAAGATTCTTGAAAATTCTCAGTGCTTCAACTTTTGTTCATACCTACCTGATGAAGTCAGACAGAAGAAACCGAAGTGTGGTTCATTCAGATTGACGAAAAGATGTCGATTGATTGAAGGATACGCAGCCTTGTCTGCTACCCGGAAGCTTAGGAAGAGACCCTAGGTGAATTGACCCGTGGAATAAAGGTGGGGGAGGCGTAGAATTGTTGCTGACTGCAGCTATCGGTCAGTGGTGTTGTGCTACCCCATCAGGCAACGTTGAATATGACGTGCAGTAAGGCTTGTGAATCATTCGTGATTAACTATTTGCGAATTCACGAATGATATAATATTGCCAAATTAGCATTAGCGTATTTGGCAATCTTGATTTGTTTGGCAGAGTGCCAATGACTGGTACTGTGGGAGTATGATATTAGATGTTCAGTTGGGCGATCGGCTCTCGTAGGTACGGCACAGTAGTTGCGGTCAATACCAATGTCACAGTAGTAATACAATTATCTAGATAGGCCTTTCTATTGGTCGTGAAGGTACATATTGATGACTGCATGCTATCACGAAACATTATACGATATACTGTCGGTGAATGTACTGAGTGGATGGAAAGATTGACAGGGAAGTTTGCCAAAAGTATCAGACGAGAACACCACACAGTTTATTTTTGCTCTAATATCTAGGTAATCCTTTCGTTTGCAGCATGCATGTGAGAATGTGAGGTATGTTTGAGGCTCAAATGAACCAAACTTTTAATCTTACCACAAGGCCGATTCTGGACGTTCAGTCCTTGATCATTTCTACTGGTTTTGTGGAGTTTCAATTTCTCGTATTGTATAACATTACCGGCATGATTTCTTACCAAAATTCGACTTCCATTCGGGCGTAGAAGATGCATGCTGGCAAAGAGAAATGTAAGACGGAGAAACCAACGTGACCGACGCCGCCACTTTTTTATAATTCGTTTGAATATTAACGTGTCTGAATAGATGGGAGACAGTAACGCACACAGTGTAATATCATCATTCCTTGGTTGAATGATAACCATAGTTTTCGACCTCCAAAATGCTAAATGAACGGAGGACTGGATATCTAGCATTCATTCCTTAACACCCGTAGATGTAAATCTGGGTATTTGGATCTAATCAGCATTCGACGAGGCTTTAGGTACTACTTGGATCTAGCTAATTCAAAGTTAACCTCTACTTAAGCTTTTTAGACTAGTTTAATCTCCTAGACTCGGATTCCTTCCCGCCTCCTTTTCCGAAGTGGGTTGTGGTCGTGTAATCCCCAGTGACAATTAAAATTATTTTTCGTCTTTCCGTTACACGAACTATGATAGCGGCAATGTGCATGCAGCCTTTTCCACCATTTAGGATATGCATTTATTCAGATTGTTCACATATGTGGTACAGTGTTTTGATGCGTCATTAAGGAGGTGGATGTGTGCAAGGGCAGATTGCGATACACAGCTATTACTTACTCTTGCAGAACACAATTTGGGCGTCCCTCAACTGAGGTATAAATTTCAGAGTCGCACAAGATACTAAGATTTTATTGATTGAGACTAATTAAAGAAACCAAACATTTGTTTTATGTTATTACGAAAAATACCTAGGTAGGTACGGAATCGATCCCTCTGTCTCCCAGTGATTCGTAGCAATCAACTCGATAAAAAAACTCCCTTCACAGTTGCAAATCATCCTTCTCAGTATTCCAAGAAGTTGAACCTTCTAATGAGCGTCCCATTTCGTTCAGTTATGCCCTTACTTTGCAGCCGTCGCTGAGCTCCAGATATCCTCGCACTCGTTGCTTTTTTACACATTAATGGGAGGTATTCATCCACGGGTGTTGACGCTCAACTAAGCTGTCGCCCGAGGACTTCAAAGCCGCACAATCTCGTTGTTCAACCTCAGTGGTCATAATAATTGTCCCATGTGAAGGTTGATGAGGTTTTGGTATCGGTGGTGGCTGCTCATCGAGCGAGTGCGCATCACTTTTGCGGGACTCGCTTCTGATAAGTTTCAGTTCAGTTATGCTTGTAGATTGGCCACTTTCATTTGGACCAGCTCCATGTTGCAAACCAGCACCGTTGGACCATTCGTTCCTACCTTCTCCAGACTTGGAAGGTTTTTGATTTCCTCTGGTTGATATACGAGTCCAGGAGCGTGCGTATAAAATCATACTGAATAAGGGGCCTCGCTCGGTAAATATCTTAGGAATAACAGGTAGGCAGAAGATCAGTAGCACACATGTAACCTCGGGAAGAGTCCACATCAAGATGGGAGATACGGTGTATGTCGCGTCACCATCGTATTCAATGCCAAATGTTACAGCGACTCTGCCTGCCGCACATACTATAGCCAGTACTCCAACAGAGAAGACCAAGGAGATACCAATCTTTCGTGCCATTGTCATTCGCAAAGTCCAAATTATACGTTGTGGAAGAAGCAATATAAGCAAGTCCATGATGACATTGAAGATGGCTGTGAATACACCAAGAGCTTTGCGGTCGATGCATTTACCTTTGACCCATGGCTGCCAAATGCTCTCGTGTGGGAGACACGTTATGGCGGAGCTGATAATGCTTGAATATAAAGCAAGACGTTGAGCAGAATCATTAGGTAGCTTGACCAGTAGAAGAAGGCGTGGGTACGATGAGGCGAGAATATCTGCACCCACTCAATCAATATGGCCGTCTTTGCGAAGAGTAGAGCGGCGGAATAGCTTATAGTGAGTCCAAATGTGAGGATCTATGTCGGTGAAGTCAGTGATACAATTATCTGAAAATTTGCAGCACGCAATTGGACAAACCTTGGCTATTTCAGGCATTGTTTTATAGACTATATCCCACTGATGAACATAGAATCCGCTTCTATGCAAGAAATCATAGAAGACCCAAGTCAGAAGTACGAATGCTACCTATAAAGTGCCGTCAGTAACAGCAATGAGAAAGCCAGAGGCTGAGGAAAACCTTCCACGACTTACGTATGCAATTAGACCGAGATCTCAATAGAACGAGTATATAGTCAGCAAGAAAGACATTATAAATCTAGAGTAGGTAATGCACACAATCTTGTAATTCTACCTTTTTCGTAATGAAGATTCGTGAGTATATGCGACCAAGAGTCGCTGCTGTCGAGAGGGCTAAGCAGACAGCACCAACTATGATGGCCTCACGATTTCTATTCGAAGGGTTTGTGAAGTTGGGGATAACACCCTTTGGCGGCATCAATGACGGGCCGTTCAATATTTGTTGCTGAACCGCTGCGGGCAGATTGGGAAAATCCAGAATTGCGCTCGCCATTCTCGCTCGAGTTTGCACTTTGTTGCCACTGTGTTGCTTGATTAGATGCCACGAAGAATCGAATGACAATCAGAGAATAATCGAGGAGAGCGAAGATGATCAACGCATGACGTTGGAAATTTTGATCATCAAAACGGTCATTAAGATATCATCTCATCTACCTTTGTTCAATCCGTCGTGTGGTATCACAGTCTCACCTACCAAGCACTTCAACCTCGATCTAACTGGACATTTCGCGTGTAACAGCGCCTAGTTATCACCAGAGAGGCTTTTCTCTGTGCCATTTACCCGCATCGCGGGATTTGAGCTGAACAACCATTATCTACCTAGGTAGGTATGGGAGAGTGATAGTATGACTGTATGTATGCACGTTTTTGTGTAATAAACCCTCTGGAACTTATTCCATTATTTGGGAATAGAAAAACCCTCATTTTGAAACTTCAAACGCACAACGTATAAATTTCTTTTGTCCGGGGGTTAGACACTTCAGCCGGGCTCGTGCTAATCCGTTTTCGGAATACCAATTGTTACAGTACAGAAGCCATTACAGGGACATGGAGATAACACGACATATGAGGCGAACAAACGGTTTTGTCTCTGCACGAGGTCTAGTAAAATCACCCATATTTGCATCTGATTTTGTTTCGACTCGCAAAAGCCGAATGAGTCTTTTTTAAGTTTATTGAGTATAATTTCAATCAACTTTATCTAGTTCACCGTCCAAACCACGCCATGGAAACTGGTAACATCACGGCCACAGCCTCGTCTGAGAAGACGAGCCAAATCATCGCTGGAAACGATGCCGTTCTTTCATTACCGCTGACCATCTTGGATGGTACCGAGGGAGAAGAGATTGTTTACCTACGCGGAATACGTTTTGCGATGCTCGCTGCCTTGTTCGTCCTCTCTTCATAGAATTTCCCTTACCTATCACCATCACTATCTAGTGACATCTTAATTTTTGTTCGCCGTTAATTTTAAAAGTTTAAACTGACATTAAACAATGATGAATAGGATCGGCATTATGGTTTTCATAGTAAGTGTGGAAGCAAACGTCGCTGTTACATCGTTTGTGACTATCACGCGCGATCTTGGGGGGTTTGAAACTATCAGTTGGATTCTATCTGGTTATCAGCTTGGATTTGTTGGTGAGTTAAAACTCGATTCCTATTATATCTTCAACGACCCCTTTTATATCAGTTTCAACCTACTGATTGCATCTAACTTAGCGTCCATTGCCATATCTGCTAAATTGAGTGACATATTCGGTCGCAAGCCCATCACTGCAGGGTTTCTGCTGATATTCACGGTCTTCTCGGCGGGTTGTGCTGCTTCTCAGACCATGACTGCACTGTAAGTTAGTAGACCATGTCTAAATATGTACTCTAAGCTCATATGTTTTCTAGTATTGTCGTCCGAGCATTTCAGGGTCTAGGTGGCGGTGGTTGCTACACGTTGGCCTCGATCCTTATTGTTGATTCTGCCCCACCAGAGAGGTATGGAAAGTACGTCACTGTGGCAGGTATTGCGATCGCTCTGGGGACCGTTCTTGGGCCAATTATTGGCGGATCTATCACCGAAAATACAACTTGGCGATGGATATTTTTGTTCAAGTGAGTCTTTTCAACCTTACTAGCGAGACTTTCACTAATTTTTTTTTCTTTTTGTAGTGTGCCCATCGGCGCATTAGCTCTCTTTCTAGTCTTACTTGGTATGCCTAACGGCTTTCCCTACAAGCAGCGAGGTCGCCGCCATAAATCATTCAATGCCGTATTAAGGACACTTCGGGACAAGTTAGACATTACAGGCTCAGTTTTGCTACTATTTGCAGTCTTGTCTTTCACAGCATGTTTCATGGAAGCTGATTCGCGGTTTCCTTGGAAATCTGCGTACGTTATTACGCTCTTGATTACCTCAGTTATCCTATCGATTGCTTTGTTGACCTGGGAGCGGCATGTTACGTTGACTGACAAGGTGCGTGAGCCGGTACTGCCTTGGCGGTTCTTTACAAATCGTGTAATGATTGGTATCCTACTTGTAATGATGCTTGTTGGCGCGCCTATGAGTGTCACTACCTTCCAGCTTCCTCAGCGATTTCAACTCGTCAATGGACTTTCAAGCCTCGATGCTGGAATTCGACTGCTACCATTTGGGGCTGTGTTTCCTGTTGGTTGCATGGCAGGTACTATTATTGCAGGAAAATTTAAAGTTCCAGCAATTTACTTGATATTTGTCGGATCGATATTCCAGATAATTGGCTATGCACTACTCAGCACTTTGAGTACATCTGCACATATTGAAACGGCCGTATATGGCTACCTCATCATATGTGGCTTCGGTTGTGGTTTAACATTTACAATGGCTTACATCATGGTTCCTTTTACGGCTGACCTATGTGATAAAGCGGCAGGAATGGCTTCGGCTAACCAGTTCCGGGCGATGGGAAGCGCTATAGGGCTAGCTATTGCTACATCCGTTTTCAACGGGTACACGTTGTCTCATTTTGCGGACTTGGGGATTGGCGGTTCCATGACAGATCTAATTACTGGACAGTCATCACTTCCTGAGTCTGTACGCGAAAATACTAGGCGTGTTCTGTCTGAAGGCTATAACCGTCAGATGCTTGTTCTATGTGTGATCTCGGCGGTGCAGATACCAATTGCGATGCTGATGTGGAAACGAAAACAAATTGTAACCACGTAGAACAAGATGTCAGAAATATTGGTTTTTTTATAGCTAAACCCAAAGCTGAAATGTTTAAAAAGTTTAGAATGTTTAATATCATCAACAATGCGAGTGCCTCAAAAACCGAATGTACATGTCCTTGTTTCTGTCAGAGTTAAGAAATTCCATCATGGTAAACGTTGAGAAACTTCTTAACAGCCTCAGCGGCCCCCAAAATGCAATGTGCATGTCACCATCTGTTTGCGCTTGATTGCCCCGTAAGCAAAGAGTCAGGAATAGATGGCGTGCAGGGTATCTTGGGGAACACATACTAGCTCTTACATGCGAGTAGACCATAAGGCAGAGGTCAACTAGGGGTCACAAAAACTCAGCATATGTTGTCACACTTTGACGATACTACGCCATTTTCAAAGAGAGGTATGATTTAATGAGGTTTAATCCTATAGGAGTAGAACTTGATGCATGCACTGCGCAAACCGATTTTTATGGTGTCGGCTTAAGTATGATTCCGGCGCAGTATCGTCAAGTATATCGACTTTGCTCATGATGAGAGGTTGGCATGAGAAAAATTAGGAAACACAATGACATTACGAGCATATCGATGCGACGATCATTTTCAAAATGAACATGAGGCTTAGGGGAAGAAGATAAGGATCGTCAAAAATGTATTTGAGTGTTGCCTTGTGATTATCATTTGTCTATAGAAATGCAGTGTTGCCCGAGGGTTCAACATGCAGCCTCGTTCTTTTGAGACCTACTCGTCACAACTTCCAAGCGAGACACCCTTGATCGTGCGGTCAAGGTAAAGATATCAACGTTGTGTCTCCTGGTATTTCTGTTGTTTAATTTATGTTTTCAATCATATATCTTTCTTCACCATAAGACAATCTAATTGACAAAGTGAATTTTGACGAAATACCAAACCTTGACAACATCGGAATACATTCTAGCAATGGAGCCCAGAACTTTAGACGACAGTACTATGGAACCATTTGCCATCATTGGACTATCTTTCAAGTTGCCTGGTGAGGCTACAAATGAGGCTAGCTTCTGGAAAATACTTTCAGAGCGCAAAAACCTCTCCACAGACTGGCCTAAAGACCGGTTTACTACTGGCTCAATTTTCAACAATGGAGAGGTATGTTGACATCTGGCAATTCTCAAACTTTTCTGTTGCTAGCTATTTAATCACTCACATCATGACCAGTCTCACTCCTATGGTGCTCATTTCTTCACTGAAGACCCCGGACTATTCGATGCCCCTTTTTCTCTATCACACCTAAAGAGGCTGCAGCAATGGATCCTCAGCAACGTATGGCCTTAGAAGCGGCGTATCATACTTTCGAAAATGGTGAGATCGGAATGATACAAACTCTCCTTTATTCCTTATTCATAAATAGGCATCAACTAATTTGCGATGACTACTGCAGCTGGCATACCCATCGAAAAACTTCGTGGTAGCCAAACCGCTGTGTTTGGAGCAACTATGTCGGATGATTACGCCAAGATGATGGCTAAAGATGGTGATACTGCCCCTCCGCAAGCAGTCACTGGAGGGCAACCGGGAATACTGCCCAATCGAATCAGTTGGTATTTTGACCTGCGTGGGCCTAGTGTCCACCTCGACACAGCATGTTCTAGTAGCATGGTTGCAGTTGATATGGCGTGTCAAGCGATGAGAAGTGGTAATGCCAAAGCGGTCTGTTTGCCAACTTCCTTTCCGTTCCTTTCAAGCCATGACTTTCCATAAATACTCGTTACTGACTCGCAATGGAAATTACTCAGGCTTTGGTTCTCGGTTCCAATCTGCTTCTTAGTTCGGACTCGACGATACTTCTAGAACAGGGAAAGTTCCTTTCGCCTGATAGTAAGTGCTTCAGCTTCGATGCGCGAGCTAATGGCTATGCTCGTGGTGAGGGCATAGCAGCTCTCCTACTTAAGCCGTTGCATAATGCTATACAAGATGGAGACATCATTCGAGCAGTTGTACGAGGAACTGGCTCTAACCAGGATGGTCGAACGCCGACACTTACGCAGCCTAGTGCCGAATCTCAAGAAGCTCTCATTCGCCGGGTCTATGCCCAGGCCGGATTGGGATTTGAGGACACGAGATATATCGAAGCTCATGGTAAGTGGTTATAATACTATCAGAGCACGTATGATAAGAACCACTGACAAGCTAATTATATTAGGCACGGGAACCTCAGTGGGAGATCCTATTGAGGTGTTTGCAATTGGAAGTGTGTTCAGGGAATACCGCTCGCAGGAGGAACCTCTCTTAGTGTAAGCCAACGCAGACAGTTCCCCGATGATACATTATTTGAGCTAACTATAATATGATAGAGGATCGGTGAAGGCTAATATTGGCCATCTTGAAGGGGCTAGTGGAGTCGCTGGTATCATAAAAGCAATTCTAGCGCTGGAGAAAGGAGTCATTCCACCGACTGCCCTCTTTGAGAGTATGAACCCGAAAATTGACGGAGACTTTTACAATATACAGGTAAGTTAGCTCGAATTTAATACTAATCGACAGTACTGTTTTTATATGTCCATTGACACGTTCATAAAGGTTCCTATAAAGAGTACCCTATGGCCAACATCTAATCTCCGTCGAGTTTCGGTCAATTCCTTTGGCTACGGAGGGACAAATTCCCACATTATCTTGGATGATGCCTTGCATTATCTTCAAAGTCATGGACCTACTGGCTATCATCATTGCACTGTCGCCCCTTCCATTGCCGAGGAACCCACTGTCAATGGAGCCGTAAATTCCACAACCATCAGTAACAGTAATGACTTCAATACTGGATCAACAGAGCTCAAGCTTCTGCCAATGCCGAAACTACTTATATGGAGTGCTGCGGATTCAAATGCTCTGGAGCGCATGAAACACACCTACCAAGATTATTACCAAGCTCACATCGTCGGAAGCAGCGCAAAAACTGACCAGCTGGCATATACGCTGGCAGCAAGACGATCTGCTATGCCATGGCGAACTTTTACTATAGTCGGTGGACAAAAGAATCCCGTCGACAAAGAAAAACTTGACGGCGACGTGCTTCCTCTATCCCTGGTGCCAGCAATCCGAGCGCCGACTAAAAAGCCTGTCATTTCCTTCGTCTTCACAGGACAAGGGGCGCAATATGTTGACATGGGGTTGGAGCTGTTACGTTACTCCGTTTTTGAGGAAAGTTTACGAAAATCTGATGGCATTTTGGCCAGTCTAGGAAGTGGCTGGTCAATATTCGGTAAGTCTCGCTTAATCTGAGAGCTCGTTTCCTTGTCTATGCAAGTTTTAGACAGTGTTAAGCTTACTGACACAATGTCCTACCTCATTCAGATGAGCTTCGCAATGAGCAAAACATCAACCGTCCAGAATTCAGCCAGCCGCTTTGTACCGTGCTGCAGATTGCCCTAGTCGACCTCCTTTCTAGTTTTGGTGTAACGTCCAGTGTTGTGGTTGGACATTCTAGCGGAGAAATTGCCGCTGCGTACACTACCGGCGCCATATCTCACAAATCTGCATGCAAAGTGGCATATTTTCGTGGAAAAGTAACCGAAAAGCTTCGAGCTATGACTGAAATTACAGGCGCCATGATTGCAGCTAATATTCCTGAATACGAAGTTCCTGCATATCTGGCAGAGTTAGATTTGGGATCTTGGAAAGACACAATTTGCGTTGCATGCGTAAATAGCCCTACCAATGTCACACTCTCTGGCCCTTCAGAAGCTATTGATATCTTCAAAGTTGATCTTGATCAGCGTGGTATCTTTGCTCAGAAGTTGAATACTGGTGTCGCATACCATTCTCCGGCCATGCTGACCGTTGCTGACGAATATGCCTCGCTGATGGGCTCTCTCGAATCGGACATAGCAAAAAGCCAGACTAGCCGGATTCAAATGATTAGTTCCATCACTGGCCATCTTGTTTCTTCGGAACTATTGTCAACTGCTCAGTACTGGGTTGACAACATGGTTTCGCCTGTGCGATTTACAGATGCCATAAAACTGTTAGAGAAAAAGGCTGAAGAGTCAGTTACAGGAGAACCAGAAATCATCACTGATATAGTTGAGATTGGTCCTCACCCAGCCCTGAGGAGGCCAATAAAAGATTCAATTTCATCGCCTGTACGATATCACTCTGTTTTGGAGCGTAAAAAGTCGTCACTACACACCATTTTGATCGTTTTGGGAACATTGTGGTGTCACAAATATCCTGTTTCTATATTGGCCGGAAACGTTCAAGCAGAGGGCAAATTTCCCTTCCTCGTTGATTGTCCCCCATATCCATTTGATCACAGCCGACGCTACTGGGCTGAGTCAAGGTTGAGCAAAGACTTCAGACTGAGGCCAAGCTCGCCTGGATATATGCTTGGAAGACGTAATCATGACTGGAATGCACTGAGACCACAGTGGAGAAATTGGCTAAGCACCGAAGCAATGCCTTGGCTTGGGGATCATATGGTAAGTATCCTATCAATTCTTCCTTCTCCACCTTACTTGCTCGTAGTCACTCATCACTTAAATGGCATGTAGATTTCCAACAAAATTATTTGCCCTGGGACAGGAATGGTAGTCATGGCCATCGAGGCTGTGAGACAAGAAATATCTGTAAGCCACCGTAAAGTTTCAGGGTTTCTCTTGAAGAAAACTCAATTCCTTGCTCCAATCACGGTCGGCAAGACTGTACAGACTGCTACTGAGACAGTCCTTCATTTGCATCCCATACAGAACACGTACGAAAAAGAACAAACATACTATGAAGTCAATATATTTACCTACCGCGATGAGCGATGGACACAATGTTTCCGCACCGATGTCCAAGTACAGCATGAAGAAGCCAATAAGACTCAAGTGGACGGCGGCCTGGAGAACCAACTTTGGCAAAAGCAGTTCCAACAGCGCTTTCAGGAAGCGGCCGAGTCTTGCAACGAGACTGTGGATAGAAATGCCTTCTACCGGTATTGCGATGAGCATGGCATCCATTATGGCGAGACATTTCAACTTCTACGAGAAATTGAATGGGACGGTAGTCAAAAGTCAACTGCACGAATTGATCTAACTGCATTCAAAAAACAGGATGAGATGACTGAGAGCCTTGCCCATCCAGCTGTTCTAGACGCAGGTATTCATCTCCTTCTAGTACAAATTTCGAAAGGTCTTGGTGAAAATAGTGCAACAGTTGTTCCGCAACGGATAGCAAACCTATGGATCTCGGCCAAAACGTGGAGTAGTTCAACGTCATCGTTGCGTCTGAATTCAATTCTCAATGCAGAACCTGACAGCCCTGGCAGTCTCAAAGGCTCCGTGTGGGCATTGACTGATGATAATTCACCGCTTTGTTCCGTAGAGGATGTGATTTTGACGGAAGTTTCGCAACCCAACCAGTTCAAAGATCCAGATGATCAAGTAATGATTTACAACATTGCTTGGAAACCGCAGCTGAGCTCTCTGACTGGTAAAGAGCTGCTCAAATTGTGCGATGATACTGCCCTGGTCCACGACGAGACCTTCGAAAACGAATGGACGCTGAAGGCAGAGTCCATCATGATATTAGCTACGCAAAAGGCCTTGCGGGGCTTGAAAGAAGTAGATCTCGAACGTGCTCCAAGCTATATGTGGCGGTATCTAAAATCCCTTGAGCACCTCTCCGCCACACCATCAGCTGGTGAAGCCAAATATATTAGCGACTCAGAACTTGATTTCCTTCTGGAAGAGTGCGAACTAACAAATCCAGACTGTGGGGTGTTTTTGACCATTGGACGTATGCTACCATCCATTCTACGGGGCGAACAAGATCCTCTGGAACTGATGTTCGCAACCAAGAGTGCCGAAAAGCTCTACACCTACCTCGCCAACCAGCAAATGCGCGATGGCCGCTTTGCAAAATTTCTCGACATAGCATCACACGAGAAACCCACTCTTAAAATTCTCGAGATTGGTGCAGGAACTGGAAGTATGTCTCGTCATGTCCTCGACTCTCTCAGCCGCTTTGAGAAAGAAACAGGTCAATACCGTTTCGCCAGCTATACATATACCGATATTTCACCAATGTTTTTTGAAGCTGCACAAGAGGAATTCGAAGACTTCCATGGAAGACTGCTGTATAAGACACTTGACTTGGAAAGCGACCCTATTAAACAAGGTTTTGAGCTTGAGAGTTATGATTTAGTCATTGCAGGTCTCGTTATTCATGCTACATCTAATCTAAAGGCAACTCTGGGGCGTGTAAGACAGCTGCTCAAACCTGGAGCTCACATCGCTATGCAGGAAGTAGTCGCTACGAATAGTGCTTGTGCGAATGTCACCTTCGGCTCGCTTCCGGGTTGGTGGCTCAGTACCGAAGAGTGGCGCGAATATACACCTCTCTTGACAACAGATCATTGGGGAGAGCTGTTAATCGAGACGGGATTCTCTGGGGCAGACATAGTCCTCAGGGATCATAAAAGCGACATTTGTCACCTATGCAGTATGATCATTTCGAAGAAGGTCGATACTGCAGATTCAGAAACGATCGCAGCTTCAATGTTGAATGGCGATTCGGAGCCTAAGCAGAATCGGATCCAGCTTTTTATCGATGGGAACTCTGATTCTCAACGTGTCCTAGCGGCAGAAATCCACAATCAGAACCCAAATACACAAATTTTGGAATTGGAACATCTCATAAAAGGATTGTGGTGGCCTTCGTCCAAAGACACCATTGTTTCTCTAGTGGAGTTTGACATGACACGACTAAGTTCTTTGTCTGAGCAAGAATTCCGGTCATTGAAGGAGCTTGTACAAGGCGTAGAAGCTATTTTGTGGGTTGGTTCTCTGCCATTAGCTGATGGCAAAATGATCAATCCATTTCCCGCCGTTGCGACAGGTTTCCTGCGCAGTATCCAGTCTGAGGAACCTGAGAAGCATATTGTGACTCTGATCGCCGAGTCCGGGTTTCCGAAAACGGCAGCAAAACATGTGCTCGATATCATTGACAAATGCTTTGGAGAAAAGCCCAAATCTCTCGAAATTGAGTTTGTTGTGCAAGGTGGCCATTTGACGATTGGGCGCTTGATGAAAGGAATTGAACTCGATGCCAAACGATCGGCACGCGTGAAGCCGCAACTCCGTACGGAACCATGGAAGCCTGGTCCACCAGTAGCACTCGAGGTCGGGGCTCCAGGCATGCTAGATACACTACGTTTCGCGGAAGATACTGCATATAACAACGCGTTGAGTCCGAATGAAGTTGAAATCGAGGCCGTTTCGTGGCCAGTTAGCTTTCGCGATGTATTTGTGGCACTTGGTCGGCTAGGTATGGGAGGGCTTGGTGTTGAATGCGCGGGAGTCGTCACACGGATTGGAAACGAGTGTCAGTATGACATAAAATATGGTGATCGTGTTGTGATGGTTTCAGTGGGATGCATGAAGAGTCATCCAAGGACTGAAGCTGATAGAGTCGTTAAGATCCCCAACAACTTGTCGTTCAACGAGGCTGCTGCAGCAGTTAATCCTGGTATCACGGCATACTACTCATTGATAAGTATAGCACGTCTGCAACGTGGAGAGAAAATTCTTATTCACTCCGGTGCAGGTAGCACCGGTCAAATGGCTATCGCCATAGCACAATGGCTTGGAGCAGAAGTTTTTACCACTGTTGGGTTTGATGAAAAAAAGCAACTTCTTATTGATCGATTTGGAATTCCTGATGATCATATTTTCTATAGCCGTAATACCTCATTTGCCAAAGGGATCATGCGGGTAACTAAGGGTTACGGCGTTGATGTTGTGCTTAACTCACTGTCAGGGGAAGGACTTCGTGCAAGTTGGGAATGCATCGCACCATATGGAAGGTTTGTGGAGATCGGGAAAGCGGACATCGGGGTAGATTCGTCGTTGCCTATGGGTAGCTTTGCGAGAAATACCAGCTTTGCTGCTGTTGACCTCATACATCTATCCGTTACAAATGTCAAGCTATTACGTCATCTAATAGAGAAGGTGATAACCTTGATATCTCAAGGAGATATTGGCGGGCCAGAGCCTTTGCACTTGTATCCTGCGTCTAATGTCGAAAAAGCCTTTCGGTATCTGCAAAGTGGGAAGAATACAGGCCGCATTATCATGACGGGTCGAGATGTGGATCCTGTCCCTGTAGGTCTTTCCTTCTGAAGCCGTAACCAAGATGCCTATTCACTAATAATCGAATAGAAATTTTTGACTCTCAAAAGTGACTGGAATATGAATGCTAATGCATCTTACGTCGTTGCTGGTGGATTTGGCGGTATTGGCCGCGCAATACTTCGATGGATGGCGGACAGAGGGGCTAAAAACCTCATAGTTCCCTCAACTTCGGGGACTTCATCCCAGGCAGCGGTGAACATAGTTTCAGAACTAACAAGAAGAGGCGTTCGTGTAATAACGAAAATATGTAATGTTGCATTAGAAACTGATTTGACAGCATTGCTACAAGACTGTGCCGTCAGCATGCCGCCTATCAAGGGATGCATCAACGCAGCTATGGTCCTCCAGGTATGTATCTCTCCTAATATTCCTTTCATGGGTGTTCAATACCTCCAAAACCCCTCTTCAGATTCCCTGGATCTCTCTTTCCAGTTCCTGTTGGTCATGAGACACGAGCTTACACGAAATTAGGACTCGGTATTTGAAAACATGACACATGCGCAATGGACAAAAACGATACGGTCCAAAGTCAATACAAGTTGGAATCTTCACAAACTTTTGCCTAAAGATATGGATTTCTTCATTCTTCTCTCATCCATCGCAGGCATCTATGGATCCCCCGGGCAAAGTGATTACGCAGCTGGCTGTACCTTTCAAGACGCTTTAGCAAGATCCCGATCCGCTGCTGGATATAGAGGCTCAGTTGCAATAAACCTCGGCTGGATGCGTACCATCGGCATTATTGCCGAGACAAAAGAATATCAACGTAACCGCCAAAATGTCGGTGATATGTCCCAAGTTGAAGAAGCTGATTTCTTCGCTCTGCTTGAGCATTATTGTAACCCGCTACTCCCCCCTCTCAGCACCCAGGATAGCCAAGTTCTAATTGGTGTAATAACGCAAGCACACGTTCATGCTCGGGGCGAGGCGCCGATCGATGTCTTACAACGACCTCTCTTTACTGGCTTCAGCGCTCCGCAGCTTTATGATGTGAATAAGCACAAATCTACCGTCTCAGCTCAGGAAGACCCGGCTGTCCTTTTCCGGCAAGCGGCGACCCCCCAAGACCGCAGCGTGGTGGTTGTTTCGGCCCTTAAAGCAAAGCTGGCGCGGGCATTGGATATCTCAGTGGATGATGTAGATTCTCATCGCAACTTATCAGATTATGGTACAGACTCGTTGATGGCTGTGGAGCTGCGTAATTGGATTCGGAGAGACTTTGGGGTGTCTGTCGCTATTTTTGATCTCCTTGGTGGTGCCGATATTGCGACATTAGGGGATCTGATCGCGAAGAAGTGATGGTGGGAAATAGAACTCAGAGTGAATGGATATATACAAATTACTGGCTTTGTATTTTAGATTTAGCCGAATGAAATTCTTTTCCAATGCTAACCTAGACAAGCTTCACGCCCCTTTCAGTCATCTCAAGCCGCACTATCAACACTGTCGCTCTATGATCCATTCCAGCCCCAGTGGTGAGTTTGGCGCCTTCATCTATTGCAGGTCCATCCAATCCGTACTAATTCGAAACAGCCTGAGATGGTTTATAGACTTTGATACGATCTTGACCAACAATTTGAGCTATGAGTGCGAGAAGAATAAAACTAGCATATTGGATTTTTAATCTAACAGAATAATTAGAATAATTAGAATATTGATATTCGAAATTAGTATCATAAGTTAACGGATCTATCAATTCAATGTATTTAAGATCAAGATGCTAATTGATAGACGTGCTATGACTAATGAATGAGCTGATCTTTAAAAATGTTTTAATTTTGAATAAGTTATCCAATACTAAAATATCAATCCACACCCTAACTTATTATTGTATCGTTATCGCCCACTTTACATATCACAATGGACGTCATTGAATGGTGTCAAAAATTGGTAATATCTTCCGCGCCCAATATGAGCTTAGCTGTGTCCATGCAGTCAATCTTTTGATCTATATTGACAGACATGACACCTTCCTCCTCACTCTCATGCCATTCGAATAGCCATCTTTGTATCTTTGCCATCATTCGCAGATCATCCAGAAAATTAAGGTCAATATAGCACAAAATGACATCAATACAAAAAGTTGTGCTGTCGGATATTTGAAGCTTGGATCTTCGACATATTCTATGCTATGGGTTGGAGATTCGATTCAGCGAGTGTTCGGATATTTATGAGGGCACGAGACAATGGCTCAAAGCTTTGAGCATGAAGAAGGAAATACTATAGTATATTCTTGAATGGTTGAGAGCATGTTCTTGTCTCACGGTCAAAGTTGCAAGCGTACTTATGATCAGCTTTATTCTCTACAGTCCACATAGAATACCCTGTGTAAAGCTTCAAGACTATGGGTAGATGCAGGCACTGGAAGCTCCTTAATTTTGCCAAATGTTCAGGATTGAGATGATTTGAATTTGTCAATTGTAAGATGTCCTAGAGCGTCAATTGATTTCGCCCCTTCATTCCTTCAGGTTTCGTGTGATCGCACAACTCAAGGCGCATGCCCTTGTATAAGGCAGCTTGCTGTATGAATTATAGCCCCTGTGATATGCAAATAAGCAATACGACTTCGTCGATGAGGCACAATGAACATTTTTATACACCAGCATTTCCCAATCGTATCTTGATTTTGATTCCATCGCTCTCTGGAAGCTATTTCTCACCATGAAAAAGAGCAATCTCTCATCTATCTTTTCTTGGCCTTTTTGTCGCCTTGAACTCATTTCTACACTAATTGAAAATCGGAATCAACAAGCTGAGAGACCAAAGCAAGCAATTCGATCCGGAAGATGGAAAGCGTTGTGTGGTGCGGGAATACATATACTACCTATCATATTCACCATAGTTTTATTGTTCTTGAATGCTTCTACTGTCTATGCGACTTCGATAGGCGTGGGCACTGCAAATGTAAACGCTGGACTCAATGGGCTACAATTCGCGGCCAAAATACATGAGATACTCATCGGAGCTTCCTTATCATCTATGGTTCTATCTCTTGTTCAATACATAATCTTTCAGGCTGGAGTACCAATTGGCAGTCTCTTCATTGCTTTCAGAATCACCGACCTTACATCACTCTCAAGTCCCGAGTTCTGGGCTTCTTTGACTGCTGATAGAAGCCTCGACGGACGTACGTCTCTTGGTTTTCTATGTCTTTTGACAGTATTTTCAACCATACTGGCCGCTGTTAGCGGTCCTGCATCTGCAATCTTGATGCTACCCTCTCTTGATTGGTGGAACTTCCCCTTTTCGGAAGATTCCTTTCTGCTAGATGCGGACTTCAGACTGTGGTTTCCGAATGAATCAAGTTATCCAACAGGTACATTCCGAGCAGAAACTAACATCATCGAACTATGGCCAAATCACATCGATGGCTCATATTCCCATTCCTCGGTTTGTGGTTTTAGCAATATGTTATTTACCGATAAATGTCCAGCTGGTGGCCATCCCGTCATTCAAACGTGGGCTCGCACACAGAGACCTTCTCTCGTCGGTGATTCATGGAACATTACAATGCCGATAACACTACCGTATAGCATCTATGATCCCATGGGAGCCTCCTTGACTAAAACATACAGTAGTCGTTTTATTGAAGGCACAGGGCGCCATTATAATGCCAGCGATCATTCTGGTTCTGGATACAGTGAGTACATGCCAGATTCGAACCAGTCGAGTCTTATTGATACATGGCACGAGAGAACGTGGTACATGGGCCAGACGAGTTCTGTACTCGCTACTGATGCTCTTTTAACTATTGCTGGGATACACACTACTTCTGAAAATGAAACAACCAGATTGCAAGCATTGGTCAATAATAGGAGTCCCCCAGCCCCTCAAGCATTTGCTGCTTGTTCAGGTTTTTACTACAATGTATCAAATGAGAAGGGGGGTGAATATGATTCTCTTGCAAGTTTTCAATTGCCATTCCTTGAAAAAGACACAAGCAATGGTCAATACTGGTATGCAGAACATAAGCAGGCTTTTGAATCATGGAAATCTTCTGGTGGCTGGCCACTGGCACTATGGATAGCACCACCAAATCGAAGCGCAAATTCTCCCTCAATAGGGGTGGTGACACTACAGAATTTTTCAAACAACTTATTGGAAATCGAAACGTGCTCTATCTATGCTGGCTGGCGGTCTTCTGAGCTTTTTATCGATCCCAAAACAGACCAATACATCCATTCTCCAGACCTTACGAATCCTACCAAAGACATGGACAATTGGACTAGCGCAATCAACGAATCGAGAGATTACCCTATGCGAAATGTCCAGATAGACATTGATTGGGCAAATTTTGCTTTACCTCCAAACTACACAATACTATCTATTGCGCTATCATCTACCGGATCTCAAGCAATATCATTGGGTTTAACAGTCAGCAGCCTCATACCGGACGCGATGTCAAGAATCCGTCGGTCCGGCGAGATTTCGATACCGTTAATCGCAGCTGAGGCATCGGGGCAAAAACTTGATTATGAGAAATATACATACATCACCGTCAATCGGTTTCGATATGGCTATAGCTATTCTCTTCAAGGAATCACTAGATGGCTTGCTTTATCCATTCTCCTCTTACATATCTTTCTCGCATTGGTGCACACGGTGATGATCACATGCATGGGATGGACTAGTAAAATACTGAAATCTCTGTGCGAGATTCTTGTTCTTGCCATCAACTCGTCGCCGTCTGCGGTACTGGACAATACATGTGCAGGTATCGAGCGGCTAGATACATACAAGCAGATAGTAAAAGTTAGGGAAACATCGTTCGAGCACTTAGGCTTGGTGATGAATGGAGATGAGGATAAGCATACCAAGAAGGTGATGATAGACAAGGAGTATGGAAGTCTCGGCAAGAAGGAAACTTTTCATTGTAAAGAAGATTGATCGCAAAGATCGATGACAGAGGGAATTCAATTTAGCGAAAACAATAGAAACCTAACAAAGACCTTCAACTAGCAGAAGCCCAAAGTGAGGACTAATATAATGCGAAACACTGGATATGATATGTTTCATTGGAGGTGGATCAAGCAAATGCATGTTATTAGAGTCTTGTTATGGGACTACTAGGTAGGTACATAAATAGTGAGGTATCTGTACAAGCGTAAAAGCCTGTCACCTACTTCGATATTCACAAATTCATCTCTGACTTGAATAAACACAATTCATACATGAACCATCAAACTATCCATCCTTCACCACACATCCCAGAAAAGGAAAACCTCGTCTTTTTCAACAATCGGTGCACGATCCGAATGACTTCATCCCTCTCTCATAAGCAGCAGCTACTTGTAAGGCTGTAGACAGATACCGTTCCTCAACCCCAATATGCAGTGACATCAATGATACCACATCACACTAACTTTCCACCCCCATTCAGTATTTCCAAACCATAGCATACAAAGTTATAAACACTACCATACATAATTCACGCCATCTCACACCCAAGATAACTCTCGCCATCCATCATGAATCAGAACAATGACCATAACAATAACTAAGCAGTACGGTTGAAGATAAATCTTACCGACTACCCATCTATATATACCTACTACACCCACACGACGCCATACGAACTCCCCATCAAGAATCTCACTCTCACCCCTCCTTCCACTCTCATGAAAACTCTCCAAACCCACAAGTCCAAGTCACGAACCCCCCCTCTTCATCCTTATTCCACCCTCCCATCTTGTTCGCCCACACATCTGAGAAGTCCATTATCGGGCCTTCTGATACTTCACTTCATGCCTTGACTTCATGTCCCTAACTACATACCTACTAGTAATCTACCATCTACCCACACAAAACACGCGACAAAAACGAAACCCACTGCACACAAACGCCAATCCCCAATTAAAAGCACGCGACAGATCAAAAAATGAAAGGATAAAAGGATAAAAGAATATAGCCTCATGCAGGAACGAACAAACCTTCGCGAGAGCGAAATACAATACTCGCTCACAGAGCGTGCAGAACCATCTGCAGAGGGTCGGCCCGATCAATGATGCCATGGATGAATTGTATCGATGATATTACTGCTGTGGAACACTACATGCATAGGCACATAAAGTACAAAGATCATAACAAAATAGCGATTAAATACCTTTGTTACAGATTCACAATACGAATACCTAATATCACATTGAAGAGAAGAAGAAGAAGGAAAAGCACATCACAAAGGAACAATAGTAATTGAAAAGTGCTCTTCGTTTATTCGGCCAGTGACTGAAATCTTGGTAAAGAAGAAACGTATGGTTGTAGAATCAAGGCCTTCAGCTGAGCCGCAGAACACAATGAAGCTTTCTGCCGTCCCTCCTTCCGCTCTTGTTCTTACATGCCCATTATTTCGATCAGTCCATCGATTTGGATTGTAACGCACATGTAGCCCATCCCTCACCCAGCCACATCTAACCATCAACTCTTCCCAGCTCAAATTAATATCTTATTATCCTACTCGTAATGCAATGATCCCATTGAATGTTGAGAGATATCAGGAAGTCAATTAAAGAGGAGGGAGGAGAGAAAGTCGTATGAAATAAAGGAAATACATTCTTGCAAAGTCCATCCCAGATTTACCATTTGTTCCTAAGATTACATGCATGCATGGAGATGACCAAGCAGTTGCTCGAGTACTTCATGTGTAGTAAACGATAGTTTTGAAAACTCTCCCCCCAAACCCTCGCTAGCTGTTTTGTTTTTGGATACCACCATCTTCAAAATGTGTTGCCAACCTGTCGAGAAAAGAAAAAGAAAAGGCTGCCGTCAAAAGACTTGCAAGTGATTGCAAGAACCCGTCCATCCATTCTTTAATGCATTTGGTATTGATTGCAAAGTAACATCAATGCTTCTGAGACGCCGGAGAAAGTAGATTCGTTGAAAAGGAATTGTGTGAAGATGCGCTGAATTATTTGGGGGTAGGTACGAGAGGTGCTGGAGTAGTCCATGTGCGTGTAGCAAGCTCACACAATCTTCGGATAACATTTGTGGTACCGGAACCACTTGCTTCATCCTGAACAAACTTCTTTGCCACAAGAAGCTTACTGCGGTTGTCACTTTCATCGAAATGAAGTGGAGTGTCGCTAGGTGTATACTCAGAAACACGTTGTCCCATGGCTCGAATAATGGCAATTGAGTACAAGACATCGCGATTCTCTCGGCCGTCCAAAAGATTTCTTAGGGTACCAAGAGTTTCATCAACGTCCTTGACACAATTGGGATCATCTTCTCGAAGACATACAAAGTTTGCCAGAGTGTACCAGAATTCCAGTTCCCTCAATCTGTGGTGATCTCCACTTCCTTGAACAGGAGCAGTGAGCTGGTTACTTTCAGCAACTTTACCCGTCAAAAGACATTCAAAGACTGTCAATCGATGATCCGCCTCAATTGGATCGTCCTGGGCAGGGAGCGCACTCTTAGCCTCAACCTTGGCCTCCTTTGCATCCTCTGCACCAAGCTTGACCATACAGGCCAAAGCCCAGACAACCTTTGCCTCAACACTGGCGGTGTGTGCGATTGCGATGGGATCAGACACAATGGTTTTTGAGAATTGGAGGAGTAGTGTTCCAAACTTTTCGAGTAGTGGTTTGTCGCTCATGAGTTTAGAAGCACCTTTGGCACTGAACCATTTTGATTCGAGGAAACTCTCTAGACCAGGAGAATAGATACTGTAGTAGAGATGCTTTGCTTCATCGAGTGATTGTGGATTCTGCGAAACGTCTTGCACCGTTTGATCGGCAGGTGCGGGGGGGTTGCCATACGATAGCAAATCGTCGATAGATCGTTGGGCTGGAAGAAAAGTCGTGTCAGCTGCTTCGTCTGAAAAAGATGCAACTGGAGGGGGGGAGGGGGAACCAGTACCACCTCTGAGGTGGGTAGCATCGGATACTTGGAAGGGGTACGGAATTGCACTTGGCATAATTTTTTGGTGAAGTCGGAAAGTGGGCATACCTGGAGGAGCATTGTGAAATGTGCTGACAATCGGGATTGGAGCAGCTGCTTCCAAATTTGGATCGATTGCAGATGAATAGTCATAATGTTGACCAGCACTGGGTGCGGTCAGAGCAGGATCATATGCCATTGAAGCTGGAACACCGTAACCACTCTGTAGCATCTGCGGTTGGTTTCCGTAAGGATTTGCGGTCGCGATCGATGAAGATTGCGAAGGTGCAGAGCTAGGTGCTGGTTGTATGGCAGCAGGACCTGGTTGTTGTTTGAAGATGGGATCGTAACCTAAACATTCACGTTTTGATTTTTGACAGTTTCGGCAGGCAGGATGTTGTTCGTCGCACTGATGAAATAGGTTAGCAGAATTTTCAAATAGATAGCGATGAGGATGATGATCGCGACAACGAGTGAATTTATTGATCTGCCAACGAAAACAAATTGGAAAATTGATAATCTCGCTCTACTCGTGGGTCTGGGTATCAAGGTCGCTCGTCTCGCTCGCTCATGTGCCTTCGCCTACTTAGGTGATTCGCTTGCATATAGACGAAAAGATTCCCATCGCGAAGAAACTCAACCTCAACTTCAATTCATTCTTTCGATAATGCGACGAAATTAAAACATCGAGAACTGACCTTAATTCTTCTCTTTCTGCACGTCAAACAACCCGTCTTGGTCCTACGCTTGATCTCCTGATGGAAAAATAATATGTTAGCACGATGCGATACCTCAAATGACGCGATGACACGATAACAACGACGATTTACGAATCCTACATACCTTTTTGTGTCGACCTCCGCTCATGACTCGAGAATCTACTGGAAGCGCGTATCGCATATTTGGATCAGATGTAACATTTGGATATTGGTGTTGATGGGATGGATGAGGGAGTTGATTTTGGTAGTACGGGCCGCCCATTTGCGCAACTGGTGGAGGTAAAGGTGATCCCATGTGCTGATGTTGTGCGGCTTGCTGCTGTTGTTGCTGCTGCTGCTGAAGAGGGTCCAAGGAACGCATACTTGGGAGAGAAAGGGAACCGTTGCTTCCGGTCGGACTCGCACGATATGGCTCGTTTTGGTTCCCTGGTGGCGGATAATTATATTGTGAAGTTGACAAAGAAGGTGACGGGTAGGAAGTTGGACTTGGGTAATTAACTGGTTGTCGTTGAGAACCTTGTTGAGAGCCCGACATTGATGGAGAAGAAGGCGCCGAACCGTTTTGTTGCAGATGATTTAAGTGCGGACTATTCCTATTATTGTGTTGCTGTGCCATATTAGGATTGATTATGACACGGTCGCGCTGCGTTGATTATTTTGATGTTCTTTTTTTTTTGAAACCTTATCTAACCACCGCCTTAAAATGAACCGGAAATTTTAAGTGAATAGAAATTACTCAAGTCCTTTGAATTAAATCGAGCCAGAATTATTTGATTCGATAAATTCCCTCGGCTTGCTGTACTTAGGAGTTCGTAGCGAAACTCGTTTACGGGACGAAAGCGAGCTGTAGCGGTAAGTAGGCAGGTAGGTATGGAAACGAGTTTATCTTTCGAAGAGATATGAAGTGTTGAGAGGTAAAGTACGGGTGAAGAGTTTAGAAAAAGGTGGTAAGGTTTTGTTGTGGAGAAAAGGAATCGGAAATGGATTCTGAAAGGGAGCCAGAGAGGCAGAATTAATTTGGATTGATTTGATTTGGTAGATTTGACTTGTACCTGGGAAGGAAGGCTGGTATGGTATGGTATGGTGTGGTATAGTAAAGTATTGTATTGTATTGTATGGTGGGTTGGAAGATACAATGAAATTCCTTGGGAGGGGTTTAAGGAAAAGATGGGTTAGAGAGAGTTCAAGGTAAAAGGTTAAATGGTAAGGTAGGGTAGTCTCAAGGTAGAGAATATGTCATGTCATGTAAAATGTAAGGTAAGGTAGGTAAAGTAAAGTAAAAAAGGTAGATCAGTCGGAATAAGAAGTTGCGGCTGCAAGCTGGTTTTCTAAAGCTTTTTGGATTGAAGGGAACCTGGGAGTAAATTTAATCATTTTATCATTTTATCATTTTATCTGCCCGAATTTCAAGGTATCCAGTTCAATGTTCAATTATGAATTCACTCCGTCATTCGAATTTCTCTCTCGACCTTCCATTGAATCTAGACAGACTAGCTTGAGTCTAGTACCTACCGATACTTGATTGAACAAATACTACGAGTAACGATAATGCATTTTATTTCTTCACTTCTCTACCAACTTGAAGATTATCAACACAAATAGGTACATGTTAGTCGAAAATTGTTTCTCATCTGCTTATCCATCAAGTTGGAGCTAGCAATCATCATAGAATTACTACAGCTGCACACCAAGGTACTGGCACTATCAAAAGTTTATGGCTCAGTGTTCTCTCCAAAACCATCCATCTTCCTCCTCATACTTATTGTTTTGCATAGTACCTAGCTATAGTAACTACCTACCTAGGTCATAAGAATAACTTTGAACAACCTTACTGTGTACTTGGTAGGTATTGATTGAGTAGTAGGTGTTGACTGATAAAATTCACCACTGACTCGAAATGGATATAGTGAATTTGAATCTATCCATCTCCTTTTCCTAATCCGATTACTCAAGGTCCATTTCTCCTTTTCAATTTTATTCGTAAAACTCGAACCAACAATACCTCCTCAAAACCCTCAATCTACTATCATACCATCGTTTCTGACGCATCTTACTTTACC
This sequence comes from Botrytis fragariae, assembly GCF_013461495.1. Taxonomy (NCBI): domain Eukaryota; kingdom Fungi; phylum Ascomycota; class Leotiomycetes; order Helotiales; family Sclerotiniaceae; genus Botrytis; species Botrytis fragariae. The sequence continues at coordinate 673,490 of NW_023501000.1, forward strand.
TTACTTCATGACTGTACTACTTTACGTAGGTAGCTCGCCTTTTCCCCCCTTCATGCACGACACAACACTTACGGAACCCCTGTCGAAAGAATAGCCACTTGAATGTCCCCTTCAACTCGGATGATTACCGTTTAATTCATCTAGCTGGGTACGGCTTGACTAAAAACAAGCGATGGAAGAATTATAGAATCTTCGATGCATGTCGAGACCTTTGCGAGCTTCGCTACGAACCGACGGGGAGCGAAAAGAGAGTAGCACGCGCGAAGGCGAAGATCGTTTCTCTAATCTCTTCATGCTGATTAGGTAGAGCGTTCCCAAAGGGGCAATACATCCTTCTCAACGTGTGAAATATGGTTGCACTCATGAGCACTCTTATTACTCTGTCTCTCGCAGGCCTCTCAGAATACATATTGAGAGTAGAATGAAGATGTCGAGCTTAATTTACCAATTACACATTCTTCTGAATCTTTTCCTATGACCTTATTTAGGTCAGACATATCTTCAGAAATTATGCATGTCAGAATGCTTGCTGAGCTAATAATGAAGGATTTCCATTCTATGTACGAAGGAAGAATACCCCTGGTCCTTATTCCTAGACATAGCTAATTGGATAGCCTGAATACATAAGCCACTGCAACGTCGAAACAAACTACCTTGGAAGTTGGACCGGCTGAGAAGCGCATAAAGGAAAGGATAATATGTACAGGATATTCTCTCGTTACCACTTGCAGTCTTTCGACCTACTCCGTACATGACCAAGCTTGACGCGACCCGTTTTTCAATTTCGTCTCCGCATTATCCTCCTCCCACCCAAACTCTAATCTTAGACCCTCGTACCCGGCATTTGAGCATAAAAGGAGGTTTAGCGCACAACAAGCGTACAATCAATGCATGCCATCTCCCGCAACCCCTCAGCCTCGTGGTTCACTATAACGCAGGATGAGATTCATTCGTGATCTAACCATTGTGTATGAGATCTTCAGTTCTCTTCTCTACGGTGACATCCTATCTCGGAGCCAAGCTTTCGTTATCTACCAAAGAAGACCTCTGAAAGTATTCACATGAACAAGGTGTATACAAGGATCCTCTGACAATCTGTTTCAGCAAATATTCGAAACGGGTTATATGGGTACCTGCACCTGCACCTGCCTTACCTACATCGAAGCATGATGGTTTTCATGCTAGCTTGCTTGCTTGCTCGCTTGCTTGCCTGCTTGAATTGCTTGCTTCGCTTCTACCTCTCTTTTAACCGGGTACGACCGAGGATGCATTCATGGTTCATTGGGAGAAGAAAGGCTGAAATGAAGACATGCCTCGTGAAAGTTCAATCCTGCGGTCTGTGATGCGGATAAGATGTTAGGATGAATACATCCATCATGCATTTTTCACTACAATACTTCGATCATCCTCTGCAAGTCAAATACCCAATCGATAGAAAGATTGCCCGAAAAACAATGCCAATCCCTCCGAACTTGGCGCTCTACTCTATTTTCGGAAGCATTGCAAAAGAATGGGACGCAGTACGAAAAGCGTCACAATCATGCTGTACCTAGATATCTAAGCATCCAGGTAAACCATACAAACCCCCAACCGCGAGAAAAACATGGGACGGCGTACCAAACCCGTCAAAACCCATGCAGTACTTCTCCTGCACATCTCCCACATCTCCCACAAACAGAACGTAGGTACATACACACCTCAGCAAGCTATTCTTCTAGAATCCTTCTACGCATCGGTAGGATATCTGCATCAATCTTGTGCGATTGCCCCCCTTGCTCGTGTTACACCCATCCATGAATGATCTATCTACGTATATCCAACATATGCACCGATATCGCGTGCATTGTCGCATAGAGGAGGTACCTATGTATCACTGCACGTATCTCATCACCGGTAAACAGTATGCCATGATACCAAGTACCATCTATCCATCCATCCATCCATTCCTCTAGCACAAAAACGTTGTTCATTTTCTTTCGGGCTCTAAATAGATGGACATGCACCTCGGGGAGACAGGCAATCTTGCGTTTGTGTATTTGGTTCAACATAGCATAGGTAGCTAGGTACCTCCGAACAATAACGCCGACCCAAACCGAGATGGACAGAAAGATAGAAAGATAGAAAGATCCATTGGCATATCTACAATTTACAACCAATTGAAAAATGTGATCAACCACGTTTACCTCGGACAACGGGGTCAATAATCAGTCACAGTCAATTTACCTACTTCCAACTATTGAATTCTTGGTGCCCGAAAGCAACAAAGGCCGAAAGAGATGCGAGTACCGATAGAGTGAACAGGAAACAGTTATTGTACGTATGTGCATACATCATAAAAGAGACTGTATTGTAAGTAACATATTGTGTTTTCCTGACATGTTAACCACGTATAGAACAGACGAGCAAAACGAGCTGGAAGCCGGAAGCCGGGCCGGGATTCCAGAAAGTGATTTGGCCCAATCCGGCGCGGTGTGACCCGATGAGGATCAGATTGTTATGTGTTGTATGTAGGTACGTATTTTGTATCTTTGATAGTAGTTCAGATGGGTATTGTACAATTAGGATTATGATGTGATATGATGAGCTAGGGTATGATATGATATGATATGATTATGATACGTGTGCAAGTATATTCAATTTTGTGTGCACTCACTCATCCGTAAGCACCCTAGTCCAATCGAATTTCTTCCAACGATTTCTGAAGCCCTCCAATCTTTTATCCCCTCCTCGACTCCACCGGCCCTGTCGTTTGATAACATCAGGCTCAATATCCAACATGCCGCCGATAATTTCCCTCGCGAACAGATCCCCCTTAGGCCAGCGATTGGCGTCTTCAACTATATGTCCCAAGCCACCATCCAGGTCGAACCAAGCATGAAAATAGGGCATCTCCTTAGCGATCGATCGGCGGAAGGCTAATTTTCCAAGACCATCTCGTGCGCGTGCTGCAGTGTCGATGAGCTTCTTATGTTGTGTCCACTCTTCATCCGAAGATAGGATGGCTTCTTTGAAAAAGGCTGGCGCGGTTTCTCCTAGGCTATAGGGCAGTGGTACTGCCTGCATGGCTGCGTGCATCTTTCGGTGTGGTGTTGCGGCATTTTCGTAGAATACTACATCTCGTCCTTGATCATGATACATGCGTGTTAGACATTTCATGAAGTTTCTAATTTCCTCCCACTCATCGTCGTCACATTCAAGGAGGTTTGTCCGGTGCTGGATGGGTACAATGACGGCTCCACCATCACTCAATTCCGGCTCTGTCGGGAGTGTTAAATATACTCGTGTGGCTAGAGATACGAGTGGCGCAACGGGAGGTTGATTTTTGTCTTCATGATGACACAATTGGCAGGAGTCCAGAATGCGATTCATCTTTTGGAAATCCCCTATGGCTGTATTCCTCAAATTTATTTCGGACTTTTGCACGCGCTTCGCAAGCTTGTTGGCATTGTCGTCCATGTAGTCGAGGTCATTATCGAATTTAGCATCCTTCGCGATGCGTTCAGCCGCGCGCATGCCATCACCACCCGCTTGTCCTTTTGTCCGTCGTTCTTCACGCACCATATCTTCAATAGTCATATCTTCATTCTCTTCCACCAAGCCTCTCTCACGGCCTCTCTTATTGTCGATCGACTTCACTTCTCCACGAGTTCCCGCTAACATTCTGCTGTCCATCTTGCCCAATACTACCATACCGGGTTCTGAAGTACTTGCTAATCCGGCGGAAGCTGCAGCATTGTATTCAGCCTCCAGTCTCGCAGCGTCAGGCGATTTCTTGAGCTTTGCTTTCATCATCTGAGCCTTCAATCGATTCAGGGCCGTGGCATCGAGCTGAACAGGGGGTGCGTTTGTTTCTTCCACAATCTCCCCTTGCGGCAGATTTGCTGGCTCATCACGGTGTGGTATCGAACTTCTTCTAATCCCTAAATCTAATTTTCTCTCTTGGAATAACTCTCCGCTGGGCTTCTCTTTTCCAACATAGCCTTCCCCATATAGTCTTCGGCGGTCAAGCTCAATTTGTTCTTCTCGCGCATCATCAAATTCCCGCAGACCTCCAAATCGCGCAATTGCTATCTCATCGATGGGACTTCCACTCTGTTCCGCCTGTGTATACACTGCCTTTAGCTTCGTCATGCGCCATTGAGCTCCTGAATCTCCAAATGTGTAATTGACGTCATGTCCAGCTTCGATGTCGTCCAACTTTTTGACCCCTTCATTTAGATCTTGTAAATGCTGATTGAGTTCGTTCTTATGAATCTTCAAATCGTAATCAGGTCTGGGTGCAACCTTTGGCTCTGTGGGCTTTTTGGATCCTTTTTGTGTGTAATCGAATTCAAAAGCTGTAGGGTCCGTCATCCAAGAATCGCGAGTAGCTTTTGGTTCAGCTTCTGCTTCCTCCTCATCTGGAATCGGTAAATCTTCCTTGGGATCTGATGATTTTTCGTGCTTGCGCTTCCTTCTGTCATCATCTCCTTCCTCGTGTCTGGAATGTCTCGATCGCTTATGTCGGTGGTCGTCTCTATCTTCATCGTCATCATCTCTGGATCTGTGGTGCCGTGATCTATGATGATGTCGATGCTTCCGATCCTTGTCTTTGCGCGAGCTTCTTTCACTCTTCTCCCTCTCTAGCTTTTCCGCTGCTAAGCTTTTCTCAAATTCATCCAAGCCGTCCATTGTTGTAAAGTTTATTGATATAATGAAATTTGATGTTTTTAATGATGGTTGCCCAGTACCGGTAGCGAGAAGCATTACGGGAGCGCTACTTTAGCTAGGTACGAAATTTATTTGAAGGACCATGCATCCCACTTCGCACCCCGCCAAATTCCTCTACTTATACCTCACAAACACAAGTCGATTTTTCTTTAGCAAACAAATAAAACATCTACGATATGGCGGATTCTAAGAAACCAGAGGCTTCTAAGCCTGTTTCTATTGTGTGTGTAGGCATGGCCGGTGAGTTCATTCATGTTCATTTGTATTCGATGAATGCGCCCGCTAATTCTCCTCCGACAGGTTCTGGTAAAACTACCTTTATGCAACGAATAAACTCTCATCTACACGGCAAAAAAGAGCCTCCGTATGTTCTCAACCTGGATCCCGCTGTACGAAATGTTCCATTCGAGAGTAACATCGATATCCGCGACTCTGTCAACTATCAAGAAGTGATGAAAAGTTACAACCTTGGACCGAACGGAGGAATTCTCACATCGCTCAACCTCTTTGCCACAAAGATTGATCAGATATTGACCGTACTCGAAAAGCGCACTACTCCCGATCCCGAGAAGCCAGATGCGACTCCTATCAAACATATTTTGGTCGATACGCCAGGTCAAATTGAGGTTTTCGTTTGGAGTGCTTCAGGAAGCATCTTATTGGATTCTTTGGCTTCGACTTTCCCCACGGTTATTGCATATATCATTGATACACCAAGAACGTCATCTACGAGTACTTTTATGAGTAACATGCTGTATGCATGCAGCATTCTATACAAGACCAAACTGCCAATGATCCTGGTCTTCAACAAAACGGATGTTAAGGATGCTGAATTTGCTAAGGAATGGATGACAGACTTCGAATCATTCCAGGCTGCTCTCAGAGAAGAGGAGGAGGCAGGAAGCTTCGGTGGTCTAGAGGGAGGTGCTGGTGGATTAGGTGGTGGTAGTGGATATATGGGATCGTTGCTCAATAGCATGAGTTTGATGTTGGAAGAGTTTTACAGTCATTTGAGTGTGGTGGGCGTCAGTTCCATGACTGGTGCGGGTATTGATGAATTTTTTGAGGCTGTGTCAGAGAAGGCTGAGGAGTTTGAAAGAGATTATAAGCCAGAATTGGAACGCCGAAGAAGACAGAGGGATGCAGAGAAGGAGGAAAATCGAGGAAAGGAATTGGACAAATTGATGAAAGATATGGCAGTTTCGGGAGAGCCTTCGTCTTCTAAAGCCAAAGGTCCACCAAACGCCAAACCCTCCACCGATATGGATACACTAAGTGATATGGAGGACTCTGACGACGATCTAGCGGCCGGTGGAGATGACGATGAGGACGGTGGGGATAACATTGAAGGATTAAGTTCAAGATACAAGGCAGCTTTGGCAGATGGAGGAGGCCCATCTAATGCAGACGATCACAGCTTCACTCGGTACATTAGAGCCAGCCAAATGAATAATATGCAATAGGCGTGGAGTAGGGGCAAGATTGGCGGAATGGGAAAAGGAGTTCTAGGCTTAAGGGTTTTAGCATTTAACGGCGCATCTTTGCTGTGTGATGGCGCAAATTGATACCAAAATATAGCTTTGGGTAGAAAAAAATGTAATTCAATGTACACAATATGATTGTCCTAGTCCTCTATCGAACATACGCCGGCCATCGAGTAGTGACAATCTTTTTATACCCATGCGCCTCGAGATATGTCTCGTACCTTGACCATTACCACTCCATCAAAATTGTATCAACCATTTCCCAGACCCCTCCCAAATCTCTCCAATTTCCAATCTTCTCTCGTATCTCTCTATCCTCACATGTTCCATAACATATTCTCGTTTGCTCCTAATTTCCCCATCCATTCCGCACATTATCCCAATCATCTTGCCTCGAATTGAACCATTCTATCACCAAAGTAAGTTTCTCTTGCGCAAAATTTAACCCCCCCGCTCTTCTCGAAACAAATCCACATACCTAGAAGTTCTCTCCTTGTACAAAACACGATGACCGCACTCTTTACATCTAATCGGATCACCTCTTTTCAACATAACACTCGCATTACAATCGCCGCACAAGTACTTGATCGCAGGACCATCGCCCAAAACTCCGGATGCGCCATATGGATTGGGGGCTTGGGTGGGGTTTGTCGCTGGGACGGAGGTAGGTACTTGGTAATCGTCTGACATATTGAAGGGCTTGTTTTTGGTGTTGGGAGGTTTGTGGTAGTGGGAGTGGAGGAAGAGAGTTGTGGTGGAAGGTGTAGCGGGAAGATTTTCTTACAAAGAGAGATGGATTATTATTGAGCGGAAGGCTGAGAAATTATTGTGGGGTACGGCGGCGAGAGAAGGGGCTAGATTACTTTTGGGTTAGACAGGTACCTACGTATATCAAAACGCTAGTCTCAAGCTTCACTCGAAATATATTTTCACTTGATGTTGATGTTGGTTGATAGGATTCCCAAAATAGATGTCAAAGTGTACAGAGACCAGTTCTGTTGTGACAGAATCATGAGATTCCTGCATGAAATGCCTCTGGAATTCTCTGGTACTTATTACTTATAAGAGATAGGTGGTCCTGCCGTACTGCTGATGCGTTGTAATGGATTTACCTATTAGATACCCTTACCTATGCGCCTTCGTAATATATATTCACAGTATGGCGACCCATCTTCCATCATCTATTGACATCTCTAGATATGCCTATCCTAATGATCAACACCGATACTCTATCCTGAAATCCAACTCGAAACGAACAGCTACACCTACATCACTCTACCCAACCGAGTACCAGGCCTGGCTACATATAAAATTGCGATTTTGCGATTTTGCGACTCTGTGACTTTGTGACTTTGCGATTAATAATTAAGCTTTCTATGGCACGGACTCACTGATCCTTCACTTAAACCAATCATCCTCTTATTCCAAATCAATATCCTTGTCATTCCGCATCTAGCCCTTGCCTGAATCTACAGAGTAACAAACTCCTTCAACTTTTTCCTTCAACCTCCCTCAACTGCTTACTTTTGGCTTTTGGCTTGTGCTCGTGCTCGTGCTCGTGCTTGTGCTCTCTCATCCCACCAACCTCATGCAAGCACCAACAATTTATTATATGCAATCATATCGACAAATTTGGTAGTACTCAACCACGCAACCATGGAATAATCCAAACTTTCTCTTTTTCTATCTCTTATACACTTTGTATCCGCATTCGTTCATACTCATCAGGAATATCCTCTCTTCTATACACCATCCGGTTGTGGCGATCTCATTGTAGCCCATCTTTTTTTTTGGAATACCCTCAAACTTTTGATACGCCTTCTTCATAGTCTCCATAATCTCCATAATCTTCATACATAGATCTATAAAATCTAATTCAATAATACGTGCGTGCGCGTTAATACTTGATTCGCATATGATGCATCATGGTATGTTCTCTCTTTACAATCTATCCAAATATATCTTTCGCATTTCCTAGTAGGGCTCTGTTGCACCAACTTCCAATGTCTGAAGTTTTTTTCAATGGTTTGCAACATGCAAATCGAATCCAGGAGTCAAATCTTATCCAACTGCTGAAGATGATTCAATCAAACATTCAAATCAGGTCTAGAAGTTAACCGCTGACCTAAATTTTTCAATCAGGGTTGTTGTTTTTCCAGACCCCGCACTGAATACTCTGCCGGAGCTGGTGCTTCCTCTTCTCAAGCAATCGCATCATCTTCGCGACCTCAATCTCGATCAGGTCTAGCTAGACCATCGACGAATGCCTCCTCTAATAGCAATCCTCCTCCCCGAACCCACCACCGTATTCCCCTTGATGAACATCTGAACAAACCGCTTAAGCCCCACGTATGGATGAGTGGAAGTAAGTTGTGGACACGGCGAGAAATAGATCGAGCACGAATAGAATTCTTCGATACTCGCGTTACCGGGAGACCTGAAATATGGCAAGCTATAAGAGCTTCATTGGAAGTAATGTGGAAAGGTGGAGAGCCTGGTGAGGATGATGGGGGTCTAGCAACTGCGCAAATGATATTGAATGCGGCAGAAATTACGCTACCAGATGGAGATTTGGCAATCAGAGGGTGTTATGACAGTACAGGTGCATTATATCGTGTACCTGAACATGTTGTTTCTGATCCAGCGAATATCTTGGACGATACTACGGCAGAAGCAACAGGGAAGAGCGACGATGAAGGAGACCTGGCGGAGGAAAGTGAGGAAATCGATGAGGAAATATTAAGGAGGAGAGAAACGAAAGGGAAAGCCAAGGCGAAAGAGATGATATCAGTGAAAGCGAGGTTCCAACACGGTATTAATGGAGATATAGTGTTCAAAATTGGGAAGAACGATCCGGTGCGCTCACTTATCAAGATAATAACGCAGAGACTTGAGGTTTGTATCTCTCAAATGTTTTCTCCAACTTCCAAAGCTAATCAAGTGAACTAGATTTCTCCGCCCAAACACGTGAAAATTAATTATATGGGCAAACTCCTCAAAGAAAGCACATCATTGTCAGCACAGGGGTGGCAGGAAGGTCATATTGTTAATGCTTGGGTACTTGAGTCAGGCAAAACTACGTCAAATTGAGAGTCGTAGTGAAGTTGTATATAATAACGGCCCTCGCTCAGCACTTCCTCATCACTTCCTCTGCAAACGACATTACGAACTAACAACGGTTTTCTCGTTTTTCCTTTGGGTAATACCCCATCCATACTTGGCGTTATAGGATAGGCTTCAACGGGTGGAACGAATCTGGTTGGAATAACTTGGTTGATTCTGCCTGCGTATTCTACATTTGATCTATCAGCGTGTTGTCATTTGATTTTCTTTAAAGTTATACCCCTCCTCTTCATACAGAAATGACGTGCAAATCGCACCTACATAATTAATAAAATTCAATACTAGAACTACCCATGGTATCTAATCTTCTAGAATGGCAGAAGATATGTGAATGTTTGAGAATCCAATGTCCCAGATCAATTGAATGTTCTCGGCTGTTGAGATGTTACACTTGAAATGGATACTGAATGATTTGGAATTCAAGATAGGTTCAACATCTTATGCCTATGAATTGAACATCCTGAACAAATTAAACAAACCAATAAGTTCATATTCTCGGCCAACAGTTTGCAGGATTGACTATCTCAACTGTACCTACCAGGAGGGAGACGAGGGACTCATCGTCTAGTTACGTCCAGAGGCTTCTTTATCAAGCAAACAATATATATACCTACCCTGAGACCTCGATAATCCAGAATTAGCTATCGACAAACATATCCCGCTTTACACTCGAGATTTATATTTCTCCACATCACACTTACACTTAGGTAGCTATCACTAGCCTGTTTTTCTTCACTATCGATCGAGCTCCTTTCTATTTCTCTCTCGGCCTGAGTATCACTCATAGGTTTCTTTCTCTTCTTGAAGTAATAGCAAAGGGTGGCTTTATGTGTATACATATATCATGAAGCAAACGCGGTTTGGTTCGATTTTTAGATTCAGCTGCGTGTGAACAAGGATTGAATGAATGGCCCCAAAGTCATCCATGGCCTTCAACAAAGAAGCTAGTCTCATAGCAAGGTCTATTTACGGCTTGCTCCTTGCTCCAATTCGCTAGTTCTTTGGACAGAATACCCAGTAACCATCAGAGCTATGTCATCCGTATCCTTCTCAAACCTACAAGGTGAAAGTATAAGGTGAAGAAAGGATTTAATATGTATATATTGTCACGGCGCCAACTACATGCTCTATAATTACCTTTATATCTCAGGAATTGATCACTAATATATCCTACTCCTTATAAGTAGGACCTCTCTCTTTCATAGCCCTTCTACTCTTATAGTACAATATAAGTCTTTACCTATATCATGACATATATATGTATATGAAGAAAAACACAAAAGAGAGAGAATCTATTAATATTTTCCGAGGCTTTCTAGCTTCCTATAGGTTTAGGGCTAAACGACTTTACTTGGTATACTAAAGTATTAGAAGTTTATAGTCTAATTCGATTTAGCTAATTCTATCAAGATGAAAAGCTCTACTACAAAATATAGTTTTTTATAATATAAAGTAGATTTCTAGTTTTTATAGTTTTCGATTTAGTAAAGTATTAATTGTAGTTAAACGTCTTTATTGTAATAACGTAGTGTAGTATCTAGTATTAGTACTAATTTCCGCCTCGTTCTCAATAACGATAAATCTATATATCTTAATAGTTTTCGGTCTTATTTAACTTTGTTTAAAATGTTAACCAACTAGAGACCTCTCAATTCGTTATTTCCCCTGGTTTCACGATTCTTTTAGTAAAAGCTACTTCAAAGAAGATATTAGTTGGAGTAGAACACAGAAGTGTTACGGACATCGATATAGGATCGATATCGGGCCAACCATTTATCCGATACAGAGTTTTTATACCATATATAGCTTCACTTTCGAAAGAATTTGAAGGAATTAATGAAACATCTTATGGTTTTACTATACCTATATTTATATTGATCATCACCTTGCATTCACTCTAACAAGAAGACGTAGAACCTAAATGTAGGGTCTAATTGTCAATATATATTCAGTCTAATAAGCTAGCTAACTACAAATAGAATAGCCTTTATATAAGGGCTGTTGAAAGAGCTAGCCTTCGCTTTCGCTTAAATAGGACTACAAATGCCTTTGACTTGAACCTATGTTCACACAGAAGAAATCTATTTACTGAAATTCTATATATATTTAATAATCATAATCTATTAATCGAATGGCTCTCTATATAGATGTAAGATTATATAATCAATATGGAGTACATTTTTCCTTGGTTTGCTTCTACGAATCCATAAAATAATTGTAAGAATTCGCAAGGGTAAGTAAGATATATATTATCGAGAGAGAATTCAATGAAATTTCAATCTTCTGCTGCAATGCTTTCAGAATTTATATATGTGACATGCGTAGTCACCCAAAATGATCTTGTTATTTACATCAATTTAAAGAATGACATTCATCGTAAAACGCTTACAATGTAAGCTGAAGTTTTCGGCTCAAGTTTTTGGGCGGGCTGTTCTGGTGGAACGGAGTGGGGTGAAAAGATAAGATTAAGATCGGAGCGGAGGGAGGAAAAAGCTTGTCTCGACAAAGACCCCTCCCTCCCTCTACTCCACCAGAAGAAAAAAAATCCTTCTTTCTTCTCCTTCTCTTCTCCACCTCTTTTCATCTCGTGCCTGAGACTCTAAATCTCTCAGTGCCCGTGGGAAAAATAGATGATTTGCCAGAAAGTCAATCAACGATTCAAAAATGTAAAAAATCAAGCGTCTTCAATGAATGATGGGAATTGAGCCCAACGGGGGGGTCGAACCCCCAACCTTGTGATTGACTAGAACATCTTGCGATGAATAAGAGTCACACGCTCTACCGATTGAGCTAGCCGGGCAGGCTTTGCTTGAGCTTTGTTGGAGGAAGAGTTTCTATTCAAATAATTAAACTATGCATTGGGAGCGAAGGAAAAATCTTTAAAGAGTTTGAAGGTAAGCGAGGGAGGTGGAGCTGCGAATGGAACTAACCCGGAAGTATAAGCATAGAAGTTTTCTTTGAACTTGACTAAGAGTAGCTTCTGGATATTGTAAAAGGGACTGTCGCTTCACATAGTAGATTGCATACTCAGCTCTAGTGTCTGTTTATGTATGTCACTCGATGATCTGATTCTAGAGCTAGGAGGACAATATTGAAGCCTTCACATTTCTTCATCATGACGTCTAGAAGTCTAGAAAGTCAGGTTCCAGTGGCTCGTAGGAGAGATGTACTTTAACAGATGAACTCAAATATAATATCTTGCCAATTGTCTTGAACGCGTTCAGACTCTAAGGAAGAGCTGATCTCACATCCGTTGAGTTGATCTGTATGAAGATAATCCTATGTTCATTTTCTTGAGAAAATCTTAAGATTCACACACGACTACTGTTTGGAACCAACGCTTCCCCAGAGTGTTTGGGTATGTGAGCTCTAGCCAACCTATTACACCTATCGATTATGCTGCAAGGGCGATATATTCAACTGGGCGAGCATGAAGTTGTAGTGGATGACATTGCACGAATTGGTCTTCGGAAGATGAGACGGAATTGAATCGAAGGATCCATAAATCTTCTTTTTCCGACATGGGAAGAAAGAAAACATATCCAATGCTGTTGAGTGCGAAGTGACTTGAGCCGAATTTTCGAATGGATGTTCACATGACAGATGAAATCAGTATACGTCAAAAGATTGAATTGACAAAGACGTGGCGGCTACTTAGTAAGACATTTGGTTTGGAAGCATCGAAGACAAAATCAATTATTTGCATCTCATTTTCCATATCCAAAGATTCAAGAACTTAAACCCTCTCTTTTATTCATTCATTCATCATTGCATAATAGGTTTCTGAAAGAAAAATCAGCACATTGATTCGCAATTCCTGACGTCCCGCTTCCACAGAGTAACGTATCTTCCACTGCTTAGATATGAAGCTTTATCATTGCTGCATACGAAGAGAGAGATCATCATCATACCACAAATCAGTTTAATGATCATCCTATGATTCTATCACAAAGTAAAGTCATCACACGTAACACATCTATCTTTATGCAGAGATTGTGTGATTGGAAAGCCTTTCCCATGATCTGGACTGCTACCTGACGATCAAAGACTTTCAAAATACGAGCGTTTTTCAGTCCAGCAAGCGAAAAACTTCCACATTTCGATGTACACAAATGTTTCGATCAAATTGAGAGACTGGTTGGAAGGGCTCTGATGATTTCAAACCTATGCAGAAATTGGATGTCGAAATTAACGCGTTACGTTATCAGATCATAGACCCGTCTCTCAGCCTTTGCCAGCTATATCTTATTGAATGCTTCATTGATGGGTTTCGAAAGGAAAGAGAAAGCGCAATGGGACTTCCTTCCCAGAATTACTAGTGCTATCCTTAGCGTCAGTATAAGCCCCCCTCCTCTCCACAACTTCCTTCTGCACTTTCACCATCGATACTAATTCTATCGATCCTCCAGGAAGCATCACCATATATATATTATGGAAAGTATGCGAATGAAAATGAAAATGAAAATTGATGAATTGAAACATGTCAATCCCACAAGGAAATTCTTCTCCTTCATTTCGTTGAGCGGAATTTCCAGTGAAGTATCGAAATAGAGCGAGCATGATCTGCTACACAGTCTTGGGCACAAAAAATCGTGAAGTAGAAGTTACATGTCTTCATAATTAAAGTAATCATTATCTTATCTAAATGTCCCTCGAGTAGCTTTTCCCTTCAACACATTCGAACTAGAGCCGAGTTCTGAACAGACTTCCCATGTGTGTCTTAACACACTAACAGAACACTAGGTATCCCAACGCTAAATACAAAATTTAATTTGATTAATTAATGGCATCTTCTCATTAGTCCATCATCTCCATATCTCATCGATACCCTACTTGGATTCGGTAACACTCTTCTTCTCCTTTCCTTTGAAGGCACCCTTGGCCTTCCCGACCAACTTGCCTAATCCCCCAAATAAGGTGGCAAATCCAAAACTCCATCCTCGAATTCTCACCGTGTAGATGAAGAAGTAAACCAACGCCCAATTGCTGATGCAAAATGCCAAGAAAATACCAAAATATTTCCATTTGTCATCTGGAGTGACGTTCAGATTCCTCATGTATTCCTCTCCACTAGCGTATGGACAATATCCGCAGTTTGTCGTCGCATCCGGGTTCGTCAAGTAACCTACTCCAGCAGAAGTAACAAAGTCACTAGCATAAGAGGAACATGTTTGACCCGATGGAGGATTGAAATAAGCAGCTTCATTTGAAGCACATTCGACAGGAACATTGGAAAGGGTAGCGGCGATAATACCGCCAATCCAATAAGTGGCTGGATTGACGTAATAGAGCCAGTAGCGCCAGAAAACGGAGATTTGAGAGTAAGGGCGCACAACGCCGTTGAAGAGACCGAACATGACGAAGAAGAACGGTAGAACGTTGGAGATTACAGTGAATGATGGGGCGAAAGCGCAAATCCATTGACCCCATGATGCTTGGAAAAGGAACTATAAAGTAATTAGTAATTTGTGGTGAGAGAGTGGACTAAGGGAGGAACTTACGAATAGCATTGTCATGAGGAAGACATAGCCTGAAGTAGAAGAGTCACTCGGGAGACCGGTGGGCCAATACCATAATGCCCAATAAATCACTGCCCCGACAATAGCAATTGGTATCTCGGCGACAATATTCGCAGTGCAAAAAGCAACCCAACCATAAATTCTCGAAGGGAGTTCTCGGGCTTCCCAGAGTGCGCGATTCTGATAGAACTTAGGCACAACAGCATTAACAATGGTGGGCGGGATAAGAATAATCAAGAAAGAAGTGAACATTCGGTTCTGCATGTCAATGATACTGTAACCAAGCTGCCAAAATGTGAAGCCATTGAAGATACCGATGATGACAGATGTGAATAGCTTGCCGTAGAGATATGATGGATCACGCCAGTATTGAGTGAAGAGACGTTTAGTCAATTCAGTTGTTTGTAGCATAACTGGAGAAGCAAATTCACGCTGGGAATTAGCTTCTGGAGCGGCAACTTGGCCACGCTCGGATTTGATGCGCTCAATCTCCTGCATAACGGTCTTGTTTTCATTGGAATTGAGCCATTCCTCGTTCCAGTTAATTTTCTTGCCATCGCGACGTTTTCCACCCTTGGCAGCAGTTTCAAGAATGAATTCTGCGACGTTCTTTTGAGGTGGGCATTGTACTCCACGGTCAGCAAAATATTTTACCACCGCCGATCCGTTTTCGCCGACAGGCCCGAAGTAGAATGTGTTACCACCTGGATTTAAGGCTAGGATCATATCGAACTCCTGGATAAGGACCGAGGAGGGCTGATGGATTGTACAAACGATAGCTTGACCAGCTGCAGAAAGCTTCTTCAGGAAACGAACGATGGAATAGGCGGATTGTGAGTCTAGGCCAGAAGTAGGCTCATCTAAGAAGAGTAGAAGGTTAGGTTTTGCTGCTAGTTCAACACCAATTGTGACTCTCTTTCTCTGCTCTACGCCCAAAGATCTGACCAAAGCATCTTGCATATCTCCCAATTCGAGAAGATCAATGATTTTGTCTACGTATTCAATCTTCTCAGCTCTTGGAACCGTATGTTCTTGTCGAAGAATAGCCGAGAACTCAAGTGCTTCTCGAATAGTAGCCGTGCCATCATGAAGATCCATTTGCTCGCAGAATCCTGTGCCTCTCTGAAATTCAGTGCCTAGTGGTCGCCCATCAACTAACATATTGCCGGTAACTACACCTGTCTTTTGACGTTGAGAAAGGGTATTCAGGAGTGTTGTTTTTCCTGCCCCACTAGCTCCCATCAACGCCACCATGAAGCCAGGTTTTGCATAACCATTGACCTTGTTGAGAAGTTTGCGCTCGCCACCAAGATATGGCACTGTGTACTCAACATTTTCCCATGTAAACACAGATTCAGAGCCAGTGATATCTTTGAGTGCTTCTTCTTGAGGTGGCTCAAGAGTGTTGCTGGAAGAGGCGCCGCTTGTAGGTATTGGACTGGTAGAAGCTGGTGAGTTTTCTTCATCAGGTGTAGCATTCTCTGCCTTGACCTTGTTCTTTGCAGCTTTTGAACGCTTGAACTCAAGTGCGCCACCACCACCAGAAGTAAAGTCAAATATTTCAGTGGCAATAGCAGTAACAATGATGTAGAGGACAGTCCAAGCAATCACTATAACACGTTAGATACCGAAATTCATACGGAAAATTATCAATACTAACCGACACCGAAATTCCTCCAGAGATGAGACCTTGAGTAATTGAAACTTTGCTCAAGGTATCTAGCTCCTGATACACTCAAGCTTCCGACCTCAGCACCAGTCGATGCACAACCCTGAAACTCAGGATTTGTATACCCTGGACCGCTGGGAACAATTTGATCCGGGGCACAAGGGATATTCTTGTTATAGAATTCATCTGAAATGACGGCTTCGAAGGAATATGACAGAGGATTGATGTAGTAAAGCCATCCAAACCAGATATATTCAGACACTAATTGTGGTTTAGGAATCACGTAGCCAGTATAGATACTGTATATTGTCAATAGGGCACCCACTTAAGATATGAGCGTAACTTACATCAAAAGATTGAGTCCAATACCCGAAAATCTAACAGCATCATCAATCGATGGCGAAAGTGCGGCAAACATACGATATAAAGAGGTGATGCAAATTGTCGTAAGATAAATAAACAACACGTAGATGAAGTACTTCCCAGCATCCACGTCAAGTCCAGTTATGAAATACTATAATTTGTTAGTATAATGACCGCACAATCAGGAGTAACAAGATACGTACCACTACAATAGAGAAAGGAACAACCTGCAGCAGTAAAAGCGGGAAATCCTGAACGACACGAGCAACTACAACGGCTGACGGGCGGTAGAAAGCATAATCTTTGTGTCTGGAAATGATTGGTCTACCACCGACAGCTTTCATTAATTCAGATAACTGAAGCCATCCTAGGAACAGAATTGAGAAGAAGAGGGTACCACCCCGGGAGAAGTTTCCAAGTGTGTTGGACGATTGACCATGAAATAAGGAGCCAACAATCAAGCTGTTGGAAATTATAATGAAAAATTTGGTGTATAAAGTTGTCTTGTCTCCAAGAGTCAATTCAACTTCACGCTTTGTGCAAGCAAGGACTTGACGAAAGAATGAGACTGTGTAAGGTGACCGGGGACCAACAGTCTTAGATTTCGTCTCTTCCACGGAAGCTTTGAATTGTCGTGCGTCCGCATGGTCGGTTTCGTGTAGCATGCTCTCATAAGAGTCGACATCTTCCAAAAGTAATTTGTAATCCTCGCTTTCTCTGAAGGCTTTCTCAAGTTCAACGGGACCTTTTGGAATGGGTCCTTGAAAATCCTCTCGAAACCGGCGTTCAGCAGGGTCCGTGCAAGCCGTCAGAAAGTCTGCGGTGGTCTGTCTTGGTGGGCAATAGTATCCTATTCTCTCGAAGTAGCTCTTGGCGTCACCTGCTGGTCCTGAATACACCATTCGTCCCTCATCAATTACTAATACTTTATCCATCAGCTCATATATCTGCTCTCCAGCTTGATACAGGGTGACTAGTGTCGTTCTGTTGCTGATGTCGGTCATCACTCTGAGTGAGTTAGCGTAGTCTAATGCAGTGGATGCATCGAGTCCACGAGTCGAGTTGTCCCAAGAGACGACTGAGCTCTTAGTAGCGAGTGTTTCTGCAATAGAAACTCGCTTCCGCTCACCACCAGAAACACCTCGGACGAAAGCCTGTGAAAGTTGTCAGAATACATGTTTCAAAATCGCAATCAGGTAGAGAGATTGAAAACTCACATCTCCAACAAGGGTATGACGCGTATGAGAAATACCAAACATCTTCAGAAGCGCTGTAATTATCGTTGGAATATCTCCCTTTTCGTGCTTTTTTGTCTTATTTAGGAGCGAGAAATCCAAAGTTTGTTCAACTGTAAGACTTGGAAAGTGCTGATCATCTTCTTCGTTGTAGTTTACCTCTCCTCGATAGTATTTTGCTTGCTCTTCAGCAGAAATACCTCCATATGAGACTTCTCCAGTGACTCCAGCGAAATCACCCCTCTTGTTGGAAATAGCTTTGAGGAATGTACTGCATCCAGAGCCAGGCCTTCCCAAAACTAAAAGCATTTCCCCATCTCTTACACAACCAGTAAAATCATGAATTAAATCGCGTCTCAGGCCATTAGACCCAGGTCTAGGGAGTACAGGGATGAATCGCGTCAATAACTTGTACAAGTCGGGTCCGAAAGTCTACATTGTACAAATTAGATTGAGACATTGTGTGAATTTGGAACAGAGAAATACTTACACCCATAATAGCAGATGGAAGAGTCTTGACATATGTTGACGTCGCACCAACCCCCTGCACAGTCAAGTTTTTGTATATCACACCGACCTTTTTAGCGCTCCCTCTTGTATTCCGTTTCTCAAAATGACCGTCTCTGAGAAAGTCACCCAGTACAAATTCATCCTCGTCCTCAGCCGCCACCTCTTCGAGCTTTTCCTCTTCTTCTTGTGCCTCTATGTCTTCACCAGCGGTCGCTCGTGAGCGGCGACTTGCGTTAGTTACAGTTCTCTTCAATGCCGATGGTTTTCGGGCAGTAGCTGCACTCTTTTGTGAACGAGTTCTCGACAAATCCGTGAGTTGATGGCGCAAGTCTTCGTAGTCGTGCATAGCAGCCGAGCAATTGACTGGCCCGCCTTGCTCATTTTCTCCCCATGTTCCATCATTGTTTATCTCGCTCTCTGAGGATGAGCCGTCCTGAGGCTGAACCAGCTCTCCACGATAGTTATCTGAATGGAGTGGAATCTGAGCGCCTTCTCGTCCCTCGATAGCTCTCTCTGCGTACATCCGCTCAGCATGTGTATAAAACATTTTGACGGTGGTCGCACGCAAAGTGCCGTGAATGGGATAATAGAGTGTTTACAGAATAAGTATTCAAATTTAAACAGACCTTCGATATATATAAAAGCAAGGGAGGCTTAGAAAGATATATTGGAGGTATGCTAGAAACTAGTGCTAGCGAATTGATCAACTTAGCTCCAGATATTGAGAAGGATTACAAATCGACAAATCAAAAATATCAAAAGGGTAGTAATATAGGGGGCTCATGCATGCTTAGTGTGCCCGTTTTAATACTTCTAGGGAGAACTGCAGAATACCGTGAAATATTATCAGCGAGATGGACCTAGTAGTATCAGATTGTGGATGTGGTGGGGGTGCAGCATATTTTGCTTCTGATCTGTGCCCAGCTTATCAATCAAAGAAGAGAAACAATTTAACTGGAAATTGGCAAAAGATTGTGTAACTTAAATCGATGGTTTTCACACCCATTAAGCTAGACGAATAGTATTTTATTCTAGAACCGGTAGCTAAGATGGTGGATTGGGTATAGAGTAATAAGTTTGTGAGTGTTAATGAGTCGAAGTACGAGTAGTCGAGAAAAGAATGATGACGAACGGTAAGCTACCAAGACACCATGGCAAAGTTGTAGCGTAGCGGTAGCGTAGCAAATGACGAAAGAGGTCTATTTCCTAGTGCGGTATATGGCCCCTTGCAACTGCCTAGGTAGAGCTAGTATCCAGAAAGAGGAGCTTCCCCCCGCTTGTTTGTTGGGAGATGAAAGCGGTAACGGTGACGGTGATAAGGGAGGTAAGCCGGAACTAGGCAATAAGCGATCAAGCCCCAAGGGAAGATCCATCCACTGATTCCACTCACTTGGTTTACTATCTCGACTATCTATCACGAAATATATCATCTTTCTTCATTGCAACCTTGCCCTGTCGATCTTTCATGAGCTTAGAAATCAGAAATCCGCATTTTCTCTCTTCTACCGTATGATTGGATGAATAGATTAGCCCAGTTAGGTAGGTTCGAGGCAATGACTCTCGTAGCATTCAACAAATTCTTTTCTTTCTCATCCTGGAACCAACCTAAGAACCACGGAGATGTTCAACCGGAAACTTTAATCGTTTTTCGGTTCCTTCCAGAACCTAATTTCAAAAAAGTATTTCCGAATCGGCTTTTATTCTGAAGAAGAAAATGCATTCCAGGATTGACAGACAATTTAGCCAATCAATTGTAATTGATATGATTGATTATCCGGGTGTGAAAATGCCAAATCCGACTAGACGGTTAGGTCTAATCGCATAATTGCACCCATGATCTTTTGGGTGGATATGAAAAATCTTATAATAACCTCAGGTTATTTGTTTCAAATGTCATTTTTTCCATTTTTAACAAACCTAATGAACCGTTTATGTTTGGTTGTGCTTTATCATACTTCCGCATTCCACTGCGGAAGTTGCGGATATACAATTGATGAGAAATACAACATATCAATTACAACAATCCACCCATTCCTTCGTTGGTCACGTATTCTTGTCAGCCCTAGTACCTTGGGAGAGACCGCTATCTATTACATTTCAGGAACTCGGGTCTAATCCCAGCGCACGTCAGCAAAAGCGATAGATATTAAATATACGTGCATTATGCATTCGACTGATTGATCTTCATGATCAAAGAAATTTCCAGAACTGTCTCCTTGTAACAAATTTCGGCCGAAGCCATTTTTCTGCCAAGGAGAGCTTTCCGTGTCTCTCATTGTCTCTTATTGGTACAATCTACTCAGAGGGATTGCCATAGTCAGCGACGTCGAGTGTAGTGACCATTTGACGAATCTTGCTAGCGAGTATCTTTCAATAATGCGAGGGTCCTAGATGGTCCACGCATTGATGAGATAGCAATCTGACCGGAGAAGACTCAACATCTCTCCAACGTAAAGTTCAGCCTGATGTTATTATTAGGTTACTCTTTGGCATGTGGTCTTCTTTCTACGCTATGTAATTTGTTTCAGAATGACGTACCCTTTTGCTTTCAGAGTTGAGAACTTTCCTCCTTTTTTTCTGGTCTGCGAGGTATAGAGAAAATAGGACGAATGCTAAAATTTTACCGTAAATAATGGCACGGCGTACTTGATTTTTCAACATTTTTTCCGATTGTTTCAAGCCTCGAGGCAGCGTATCATCAGACTCAGTATTTCAATCTTCTAAATGGTTTCAATATACACAAAGTTTTGATCATTCAAAATGGCTCGGGTGACTGGAATGGATTAAGGTCTAGAATGAGCTCTGCATCTAGGGCAGGTACGCCAATTGAACTCTATTTAGTGTTCAGAGTTGAGTACAATATCCGTCGTAACGATATGCCAGACGGCTTTTGCAGCTGTTCTGCTTATTGCAGGCTGGATTGTTGCACACCTAAGAGATAACCTTCGTTTATCACCTTTATCAAGCATTCGACAAGTAATTTCAACCCACCACCAGCAGACCACGCTGTTTTCTTGAACGAGACTGGATACAGAACGAAAATATGACCCCAAGTATCCTCAATCAGAATGTTCACCGGCGGCAGTAGCTTCTATTTGCAGTCAAATAATACCAAATATTCGCGATTGAGAAAGGATCCTTTCAATCATATCTATAGTAATAAAAAATAGCCAGATTTTATAATCCTGTGTTACATCAAAAATAAGAACGAGTGATTATTTCGTCTGTCACCAGAGACCAGCTCGATCTATGAATACCAAAGCCGCCCACCCGCTCAAAAGAATGCCCGATACGCCGCCCTATTTACATCAGGAAGGTATGTACAAACCACTCGATCCAATTCCATCCAATTCAACATATGACTCTGATTTTGAGCAATATCACACCACTAAAGAATCTAAATTTCTTTACATGAAAACAGCGAATGCAACGCCAAGGCCAGCAACTGCAGCCATTCCTCCATTATTGGATAGAGATGCGGCACCACCAGTGGAGATAGCTAATACATCGAAGTTAGCAAGATGATTTCAAGAACTCTAAGATAGGGGAGAACGAACCTGGAGAAGTAGAAGTGGCAGAAGCGCCACCAGCCCCGGATGCCGATGCAGCCCCTGAAGCTGACGCTGCCCCTTTACCTGAAGCGGAAGCGGATCCCTTGCCAGTATTTTCAGTTCCAGACCCCTTTGCCGAGCTCCCTCCAGTCGCTTTTGCAGAGCCAGCTCCTGCTGTCTTGGAAGCCTTTACGCTAGATCCACTGCCCTTGGCTGAACCATTGCCATCGTTACCGGAACTTGCTCCCCCAGTGGACTTGGCAGATCCTGCTCCTTGAGCCCCAGTTGCCTTTGCAGAGCCACCATCAGCTTTAGCTCCAGTTCCCTTGGCAGATCCTGACTCGTTGGAATCCTTACGGCGGTACGGACCGTGTACGACGCGGGGAGCCAAGCTGGGCTTTGCACCAGTTCCGCTGGGTTTAGCAGCTCCGAACCCGGTTGCCTTGGCAGCGCCTACAGCAGTTCCGCTTCCAGAAAGACCCTAGAGATATATTAGACGAGTTGAGGATTTGGTGGAAAGCCAGAAACAACTTACGGATGAAGCAGAGACAGTTGCAGCAGCAAGAGCCAAGAAAAGAGTGCTCGAGAATTGCATTTTGAAAGTTGGATATGGATACTGGACTTGGAAATGATTTGGATATGACGATATATATTTGAACTATAAGACCTGCTTTGGAAAAGACCAGCTTTGTGTTGGAGATTGGGTGGATGAGTGGATGGATGTATGAATGATGAGGATAATGAATTAGGAAGCACGGTGATGACAGTCCGCCTTATAACTTGTCAAAGTCCTTGGCAATATCAACTCAAATATCCGAAAAAGAAGCATAAACTTCAACTACCCGCTAAAAGATATCCCACATAATTTGCAACACAGAAGCATTGGTCAACTGAAGATCCAGTTGAACTCCAAGACAAATTTGATTGGGACTTCTCCGCCCTTCATACCCTTATTTTGAACGTTCTATTCTTGGAGGTCAACGCAACCAGCAGAAAAGAAGCTGCAGGCGAGGAATTCATGCATGTTCACCCAACTTCCCTGTTCGCAACCAATTCAAAAAATGATAGACGCCAGTAACAACAGCTCTGTGGCGGCTAAAGTTATAGATAACACTACTTGACATCTCGCACTGACGGTCTGATCGAGTTGCAGTGGGGAGGTCTTTGACCCTCAGACTTCACCATCAATAATCTCCCAGCAACTCCTCTTTTCTCGGACGACGGGACTATTCATTCACTAATCTAATCAGTAAATACTATGTTCTCGTCATCTTTTGCATGTACCCCAAAGATGAAATTGAATTTCTCAATTTCCCCAATCCTGCATGAATGAGTGATGTATTCGCGTTGCAGTCTCAACTACGTCCCATCGAAATGAAGAGACACGACTTCGTCTCTGCTGACATTGTTTGCAGGAATATGGACCATAATTCTGCTTCCTTAGCTGGTATCGCGTTCATGATCACCCAAATAAATGAAATAATGCAGAGTATCACTGGCAAATTAGCCCACCGTGAAACTAGACGAGTATCACAGACGGAAAAGATACTTGCTTCTTCGGTCCTGGCGGCTCACTAGCTTGTTTCAAGAATTTACAATTGTGAATTCTGGGTTAACAGACTTGATTTAATGTTTATTTGGACGAAAATGATCAAGGCATTGATGGACTTTTGCCTAGTATTCATCAAAATGATTTAATGGTGAAGCTAAGTGCTTCATTTCAGCCCTATCAGTAGAGCATGTGGGCCCCGATAAGTTCCAAGAGATCCCCGCCATGCCTTACTCCATACATCTTCGAAATTTGAAAGACGAATTTTTCGCGTCTCGACATCAATCTGAAGGAAGTAGAATTACAATTCGCAATTATCAGACGAAAATTGTATCCGTTTGAGAGGTCTTGCAACTTGGTTGATACTAGAGCGATCATTGCATATTTTATAAGCTATATTTAGAACGATCAACTTGATCAACATAATTTCGAACATTGGTGAGAAAGATCAACAGCGGTTCTACAAACCCGAATTCTCGAAACCTTGTTTCATGTCTTGCCAATCTCGACATCCAGAATGTTTCGGAGAATACTTCGGACGTCGATGACGACATTATTACCACCTGACAGAGGAAAGTTTTGCTCAAGAAAGCGTCTCCCAATATTTTCTGCCTCCTTCAAGTCTTGAGCATCCTTTTCTGAGACATTTGCCGCAACAGCTTGCATGAGGTCCCCTCCCCGAGCTGCTAACAATATTAAATCCTCAGCTCTTTCGACAATAGCAGGATCTATTCCATTCATTGCAGCACAAGAAGTACCAAAGCTGGAAGTACTTCTACCTAGCACAAAATTGTATAGGTATGTAACTTGGTTGTCAGCTAGGTCAGATTGTTTGTTCACATGAACATCCATATGACCAAAAGCCAATTCCCGTCTTGGGGATAAATATCCGTTCTCGAATATCTCGTGAAAATGGGTTGCTCCGAGAACTTTTGGTCGACGCGATTCAAGCCCAAGAAAATATTCGAACACGCCACAAGCTAGGCCAGCGCCATCTGTTGAATTGGTGCCTTTACCAAACTCATCAATAACCACAAGACTACGGTGGGTTGCAAGGGTTGTACAGAGAGCTATCTGCTGCAGGTCAATCATGAAGGCGCTCTGGTTTCGGGAAACACTTTCACGAGTAGTTATCCGAGTTAATATCTTATCCGTAAGACCCACAACTGCCTTATCCGCCGGGACATAGCTGCCAAGATGGGCTAAATAAACAATCAGAGCCGTTTGCTTGAGATAAACACTCTTTCCAGAATAGTTTGGCCCAGTCATCAGGAGCATACTTGGGCCCTCGATGCCTTCCGAGTCCTGGAAAGCACTCGAGGAAGGTTCTTGATCAATTGAAACGGAGTGTCCTGATCCGCCCACAAGGTAACAATCATTTGGTACATATGATGGGACTGTAAGCTCTTGAAGAGGATGTCGTCCGCCTCGTATATCAATTACATTGGCTTGAGTGATAGTTGGTGGATTGAAACGATATTTAATAGCCCCAAGAGCCAGTGCAACGAGACTATCAAGTTCTCCGCATAGATCTGACACTGCAATAAGAAGATTCTTCTGTTCCAGTACACGCACAGTGAGGTGATGTATGATTTCGATCTCTCTGTCTAATGAATGACGCACAATCAGTACGTGCTGTAAAACGATGTCCGAGCAACTTACCTGTAATCATACTATACATATCGCCAATATACTCGTCCATTTGTCTCATATGCCCGTTCTTGTAATATACTTTCTCGTCACTGACAAACGTTTGAGACCATTCATCTTTGTCGGTTCCCTCACCTTTATATTTTCCTTCGCCTGTATTAGGATCAAGTTGTACCACCGTCAGAAAACCGAGTTGTGGAAAATATATGCAGTTTTCGACATATTGGCGAGCCCATTCAGGTATATCATCTGACATTTTCTGTTGGACTTCAGTAAGAAGGCTTTCCATTCCATCATATGTTCTTTTCATCCCGTCTAGCTCCTGGTCCACACCTTGTCTGACAGTGACACGATGTTGTTCAGCCGATCTCTCAAAGTCTATCGTATTAGTAATCGCTTGACCAATACCAAGAAGGTCATTGGGGCGAGTTTCACCGAGAAGCTAGTATATTGGATCAGCTCATGTAGTTTGGACAATTTAGGCATTCTCACCTTGCCAGCAATGATAGTCTTATCGCCTGTCAGCCCTCGCAATGCTTCTAGTATCTTGAGCGAATGGTAGGTAAATGAGAGGATGCTTCCCCAAACGCCACTCTTGACTGCTGTTGCCTTTGTAGAGCCTCCGCTTACACCTTTCTGGAGATGTATTACCACAGTTCTGATATCCTTGACACTCTTCAAGCTCCTCTGAACTTCCTGTAATATATGGCTATTCTCTGGAATTAAAAAAACACCTATTGTGAAGAGTCTTTCCTTAATTACCAAGATATCTATGCTTGGTCTCATGAACATCTTCCGAAGCTTCTGCCTACCCTGTGGTGTGCTAGCCAAATGATAGAACAGACCAAAGACAGATAGGCTCTCTTTTGATCCTGAAGTAGACTTATTTGGACCTTGCATATGAGAGTTCGGATGAGACTCGGACTGGATAATCTGGAGTGATGATAACGTGTCTGCATTTACGAACATCATATCCGTTAACGAAGACATCTCGATGGCGCGGACCCTAAATGCAATCAATGCGGCCTCGTCATTAGGTAGATAATCCACACTTCGTCGTCGTCCGAGGTAATTAAGCACCGCACCGGCACAACCAACCTAGAAGCACGTTTATTAATAAAGCTATTTGGTGCTTGTTGTTGTCACTTCAAAGCTCATTATAGGTCAACTGCATCTACTTGATTGAAACTGAGATGTAATGCCATTTGGGTGAAAAAAGCAAAGTGCATGACCTACCGAGATTCTGCTCTCCAAATCAATCCAGCCTGCAAGTCTCATGAGTCTTCCTTGACGACCCTTACCACTTAAAGCTGCCTGATCATGAGCGTGATCTCCAGCTAGTTCATCACCAGGTGTGGCAAGTACCATTCCAGCGCCCCTTGGGCCTTCAATGCTCAAGCTAGCCAATTTGCTCTTTGCGGTCTCATAATAAAATTCCGAGGCCGGTCGGGAATCAAGAATATATGAGCCGAATATATCGTCTGTAAGGTCAGCTTAGCATCAATTGGCGGTCTTCACAAAATACCTACTGGCATCTCCTCGGTCGATACCCTTGGCATCTTTTTGAAGATGATCTTCAAGTGCCTCCTCGCAACGGGTGCTTATTAGGATTACTTTGATATCGTTATTTTAAACAATATTCAAAGAATTCCATAAGACCTTACCAGTAGGATCCACGTGAAATTTTAGAGTGTCGATTATCTCAAGTCCAGCCATACTGATATCTGCCATCATGCATAATTTTTCTTCTCTCGCGAGATAATATGCGCACCCTATTGTACCACGCCCTTTCAATTCGACAGCCATGACAACTTCATTCATCGAATCGCAATCTTCGCGTTCTTGAATATCATCCTCGTCCTCTCCCGCTTCGAAGATGTTGACCTCATATTGCACTGGTGGTGATGACTGATGGTCAGAACCTGCACCGGAAGTAGCTCGCCGACGCTTAAACGGTGGCATACTGATGCTTTTCCTAAGATTTCAAACACTGCAATAAAATAAGGGAAGTGAGAGGGAATAATGAAGAAGGCAAATAATTTTCGAAATAAGTTAAGATGAGATTCGAAATGTGAAAGTTGAGAGCACTACGGAAGTAATTTTGCCAAGCGAAAATCATTCCTTCCTCACTTGTACAACTTTACTACTTGTATGTACATGGCCAAAGGCGCTCGAGATGTTCAGGCTAGTACATGTAATAGAATGTTTCAATACTACCTAGGTAGTAGATACAGACTCAAAATTGGTTTGTCTGAACAGTACATGAAATTTTGTACCACTTCATGATATTTGTTTGTAGCCCAGAATATCACTTCTTCAACTATGCGCAACGTAGTCCCCCAGCCAAAACCATTTATATCACAGCATCCACAGAATCGATATCATACACCACCCCCGATATTCACCCCCTCAATCTATAATTCTTTTGCTGGAATTTGTTCTCCTCCTTCTCTGATCCACTCCGCAAACTCGTGTCTTTGCCTTCTGATGTCTATGAAGCTTGGTCGACTCTCAAGAACTCTGAAGGGGTTTCCAACAAAATCTTTATCCACCTCACCATCCGCGTTCATAAAACCTTTCGCTCCCTCTCGCTCAATTTTACCTGCCCAAACCCGCCATTGTATAGGTCGTAATTCTGGTGTGCCCAATACTAAGCCAAGGCAAACAATAAAAATCGACACTATGGTCTCGATAGATATGTCGATTGGAAGAGAGGCAGTAGTTGTAGCGTGAGAGGAGATAGAGGATAGGTGGGCAGTTCCTGTAGATTGTAGGGCCGAGTGTTCGTGGGCAGAATAGCAGCTGAAGGAACAATATCTGTCAGTGATTGCAGGATCATTTAGATTTTGGTATACATACGCGTGCGTGAGAAACAGCAAGCCGAGGCCCGTAATTGATTTAGAGATCCAAGTCATGTTGGAGGATGTAGTGTTTTGTTAAAGATTGTGAGTTGTCCAAGATTCCAGCTTATCCTCGTTAGTAAGATGCGGCTCCTTGGGAACCGTAAGCGCGATAGTGGGCAATCGGGTTGTCTTTTACAGATATGCGAGTGGAATATTACAGAAACATTAATTTAGCACAAATGAATCACAAAAGCAATCTGCATGTAAAATTTATGTACTTGTTATGGCTTTTTTTGCATTTCAATTCTATCCCAGTCCATGATTATCATCATTTCGTAAAACTTATTTTTTATCATAATAATTTATTGACTGGTCAGAGTCAAAACCTCCATAGGTAACGTGGAATCATTTTAGGAACAGGAACGAAGCGGAAGTCGAAGGTAAAACCTAGACGTAATGATGCTTTATAGCTTTTGCATGGCAGCCTGTTCTTATTAGCCGTTGTCAATGGGATCAGAAGGGGCATAGCATACAATATCGGAGGATTGGACATAGTCCTCGAACTCAGCAATCTCCTCTTGCAAATCATCAAGACCAATCTTGTCATCCTCAATGACCAAGTTGATCTGCAACTTCTTGATACCGAAACCAACAGCAACAAGTTTAGAAGCACCCCAAACGAGACCATCCTTATCGATGCCACGAACAGCAGCCTCCAATGCCGCCATGTCGGTCTCATCATCTATAAATCGATCAGTATTGTTACCAGCATCCAAATCAACAACTCGACTCACCCCATGGCTTGACATCCATTGTGACGACAGACTTGGCAGCAGGCTTGGTCTTGCCCTCCTTCTTCTTCTTGTACTCGGCCAAACGCTCCTCCTTGATTCTGAGAGCCTCCGCATCTTCTTCCTCGTCATCACTTCCGAAAAGATCGACCTCATCATCATCCTCTTCCTCGGCAGCTGGGGCCTTTGCTGGGTTCAAGGTGGCCTCGGTCTTATCTGGGCCATATGAAGTGTATTCCTTGGAAGCATCACCTGGGAGGGTACCGAATTCCTCGGTCCAGGAGTTGATGTGCTTGTACCATCTAGCAGCGTGGGGGAATTTTGCGGCATCTGGGGCGGATTGCTGAGCCTTGAAGACGGCTACATCAGCTTGGCTTGGGGAGTATCTATAATTTCTGGTTAATATTTTCTTCCATCATTTTCTTGTTAAATTGTTGCAATAATAGTAGAGAAATCAGAGATGCAAAAAAAAGCTTGGTATATCGCCATAACGCGGTTCTTGAGGCCGCTCAGTAACACGGACCAATGTTGCTCATCATTTAGGAATTGTTCGAGGAGGGGTACTGATGCGCAAATAGACACCTCGTGGATGCTGCCTCGCAGGTAGAAATGAAAACAGACAGATATCCAGATAAGAAATCAAACACATACCCAACGATGTATGAACGAGTCTCCAACCAGTTGTTGAGCACTAAGTCAAGTCAATTTCTGCGCTTTTCAAAATTCTTCGACTCGAGATTATCTATCTCTATCGTGGCGGGGAAAAGCTTACTGGTAAGACCAGCATCGTTGACAAAGTCTGTGAATCCCATTGTGAAAATTTTAAGATATCTTCTTTCTTGATATTAAAGGTGAAGAATTTTTTATCTTTTAAGAAAGGAGGAAAACAAACAAAATTGGTGATGTTGATTGTGATGAGGAGTGGTGGGGTGAGTCAAATTTTGGGAAGAAGATGGAACTTCAAAAATGGTGCTTTCGGCTGCTTTCCACAGTGTGAAAATTTGATTGGCTCAGGCATTGTCTACAATCGCTTAAAGCGAAATTAAATTAACTAGTAGCGTAGATACAATCGAGAGATTCCTAGTGGCGGGGCGGGATCAGGCTTGATTCTCTATGCCCAATGGCTGCCGTTCAAAATAAGGCACAAAAAGAGACTGCTTACCTAAGCAAGGGTAGAGACACAGCTAGCGGGGGGGAGATCGCGGGAAGCTTCCACGTTCCGCTCAGAATGCTCGAGACTATTCTAGATAGAATTTCTAAATTCACGTACGTATATATACTTGGTCCTTCACTCAAGATATGTTCACTGATACTATTCTTTCTCTCTCTTCTCTTTTTCTTTTCTTTCTTTGAAACTTAAGACACTCAACTTCACTACAATGAGAAATATCAAAGTATTACGTCAAATTGAGAGCTCTTCTCGTCTTTTTAGGGGAGCTCCTCTACAAGTTCGAATCGGACGGCCATTGACCAGACCCCCATTACATAGCAGTCATGTATTTACATATAGAAACGTCGCGCCTCTTACTGCGCTTCGCACATACGCAAATGGACGTCCACACCCTCCAGGCGGCACGCACCGCATGGATATGGGTGGCGGAGAACAAAAGTCTGCCCTAGAACAATATGGTGTCGATTTGACTGCGCGAGCAAAGGAGGGAAAACTAGATCCGGTCATTGGTAGAGATTCGGAAATTAACAGAACTATTCAAGTACTATCGCGGCGAACGAAAAACAATCCGGTATTGATCGGAAGTGCAGGAACAGGAAAGACAGCTATATTGGAGGGCTTAGCACAACGAATAGTCAGAGGCGATGTGCCGGAAAGTGTGAAAGACAAGAAAGTGATATCGCTGGATCTTGGACAACTTATTGCTGGGGCGAAGTTTCGTGGCGATTTTGAGGAACGATTGAAGTCGGTCTTAAAAGAGGTGGGTTTCCATTTCCATCGCGGCGGTAGCTTGCCAGTAGATGTAGTCGTTTTGTTATGTTTTTCAAGTACGCACGACCAAGTGGTACACTTGAGACACATACAAGCTGTCGATATATGTCTCATAGTTAGACCTGCTCACAATACTATATCTCGCAATACAAAATTGCACACTGTGCAAGACGTACCACCTTTTGCTTGAAATTTGTAAATGTTTGAAATTGTTCTAACAACTCCTAGGTCCAAGAAGCTCATGGCGGCGTAATTCTATTTGTGGATGAGTTGCACACATTATTAGGATTAGGGAAGGCTGAAGGAAGTATTGATGCAAGTAATCTGTTGAAACCTGCACTATCTCGAGGTGAATTGCAATGCTGCGGGGCAACCACACTCAACGAATATCGACTAATCGAGAAGGATGTCGCTTTGGCAAGACGCTTTCAGCCTATTCAAGTCAACGAGCCGACGATTCAGGATACAATCAGCATTCTGAGAGGCATCAAGGAAAAGTATGAAGTGCACCACGGAGTTCGCATTACAGATGGAGCTCTGGTTGCTGCTGCTACCTACAGCAATCGTTACATCACAGATCGCTTTTTACCCGACAAAGCAATTGACCTCATGGATGAAGCTGCAAGTGGTCTGAGGTTACAGCAAGAGAGCAAGCCGGACGACATTATGCAGCTTGACCAAAAGATCATGACGCTACAGATAGAGCTCGAGAGTCTTAGAAAAGAGACAGATATCGCCAGCAAAGAACGACGCGAAAAGCTCGAAAATGACCTGAAAGAATGTCAAGAGGAGGCAAAATCGTTGACAGAGAAATGGGAGGCAGAGAGGTCTGAAATTGATGCCATCAAGAAGACAAAAGAGGACCTCGAGAAAGCTCGCGTTGAGCTCGATCAGGCACAGCGCGAAAACAATTATGGCCGCGCTGGAGAGCTAAGATATTCCGTAATCCCATCATTAGAAGCAAAGTTACCCAAAGATGGAGAGACAGGCCCTTCTTCCGGAGGTACTTTGATCCACGATGCTGTGACTCCTGACGACATTGCGGCTGTTGTATCACGTGTCACTGGTATTCCTGTTACAAAGTTAACTTCGGGGCACGCTGAGAAGCTTATTCATATGGAAGATACTTTGAGACAGTCCGTTCGTGGTCAAGATGAGGCTCTCAGATCGGTTGCAAATGCAGTTCGAATGCAACGAGCAGGCTTGAACGGCGAAAATAGACCACTTGCATCGTTCTTCTTTCTCGGTCCGACTGGTGTGGGAAAAACTGAGCTTTGCAAAAAGATGGCAAATTTTTTGTTCTCGACTGAATCAGCTGTTGTTCGTTTTGATATGAGCGAGTTTCAGACACAGCCCACAATATTTCGATTGATTGGTAGTCCCGCCGGATATGTTGGATATGATGATGCTGGACAGCTCACTGAAGCTGTTAGAAGAAAACCTTATGCAGTTCTTCTATTCGACGAATTTGAAAAAGCCCATCGAGATATCTCTGCTCTCCTTTTGCAAGTGTTGGACGAAGGGTTTTTGACGGATAGTCAGGGCCACAAAGTTGATTTCCGCAACACTTTAATCGTCTTCACCTCCAATTTGGGCGCAGATATCCTCGTTGGCCTCAACCCCTCGCATCCATATAAAGAAGAGACAAATGGTGATATTGCACCTTCTGTCCGCAACGCTGTAATGGATGCTGTGCAACATAATTGTAAGTTTACCTAGCCTCCTACGCGATCTTTTTTCTTCACTCATAACTAACAATAATCACAGATGCCCCTGAATTTCTCAACCGCATTGACGAATTTATAATATTCAAACGTCTTTCTAATGAGGCTCTCCGAGATATTGTCGATATTCGACTCCTAGAACTCCAGAAGAGGCTAGACGATCGACGAATCACACTCGAAGTAGATCAGGAGGTGCGACAATGGCTTGCTGATAGAGGATATGATCCTAAGTTTGGAGCTCGCCCGCTTAACCGACTCATCTCCAAGGAGATCGGCAATGGACTGGCCGATAAGATTATCAGGGGAGAATTGAAGACTGGCGAAAATGCGGTGGTGAAGATCAATGCTGAAAAGAATAGTTTAGCTATTGAGAGCACTGGAGCTGTGGAAGTGTAAAATATTGGGTAAAAAGCGGATGGTACATGCATGATGGGTTATGAAAAATGGTTTTAGCGGCATAGTATGGCGGATCTCTGCTCTTGTTTCTAGGTATGGGCGTTCGAGGATGCATGGATATGATACCAGTAGAAGTATAATCTCAAATTTGCATATTTTCTAATTGAACCTAATCTCTTTGTTATATGATTATCACTATTTGTAGAATCAATGAGACCCCTTGTGATCCCTCTCTGCCACGCCCTGACTCCCTCAAGGTCTTTCTTACATCAAAACAAGATAATTGTATGATATCAACAGAATATATAAAACTATGTGCGTGTATGATATCAGTGGAATCTAAAAAGCTATATGATTTTATGAAATCATCACAAAATCATTACAATATATAGGAGTTGAGTGGGAAGTAACAACTTCGGGCTACTTAGATGAGTCAAAGTATATTGCAGTTATATTATATTTTTAATGCCTACCAGCTCCTTGGGAATTCTGCAGTCATCCAAACCTGCAGGTATTTTTATGGAAGAAGACAAAAATGCTCGACTTAATATCGTGTGCTCAATTCGTGACTTCTAGCCTGGTGTTGTCATGAGTATGACGACCGTGTCTCCATTCGGCACCTCTTTCATGGCCACAAAATCACACCTTTCGTATAATCGCCGAGCTTCAGAATTTTCTGACTCTACTACAACACTGCATACAAACGCTTTGCCCTGCACCGCTGCTTCACCTCCTGCATATTGCAAGGCTGCTTCAATAAGCGCTTTCCCGATTCCTTGTCCACGAACATCTGGTAGAGTAAATACTCCGTTCATTCGATAGTGGCCCATAGCTTGTTCGCTGGATGTCTTATCACCAATCACTTGCCACGGATTTCCAAGGACCGTCATGTCTTCTGGACCATAAATCAATGGGCCAAGCATTGAAACAGTACCGATGATTTTAGAATTTTCAATCGCGAAATATGTAGCTGCGTTTGGGTTTGCTAGACGTTCGTACCATACTTCTTCTAAGAACGCGGCTTCCGTAGAGTAATTGGATGCGAAAGCTTCAGGTGCGACTTGCAGAGATAGAAGCCTAAAATCTTTGTACTTTCCGACATAGGACCGTACAAGATCTTCACTGGATATATGTATGATTTCGTACGTCATTTTGACGTTTTAAGGTGTAAATTAATAAGCTTTACTATCGTTGACAGACAGGAAGAACGTTGCACTGAAATAGTGGTACACTGACACCACCAAATGTCAACAAAAAGCGTTTCTCTCCTCGGAACCACTCTCTGGGTAACCTATTATATGATGCCAATTGGGAAAACAGTTTTGAAGAGAAACACCAACAAGAAATTATGTTATGGCGAATTTTCCCCTGCTGATGTCCTCGCGTGACTGGTCAAAAGCCTCGAGGTAAGTGCTGGAAGCTGATAGTAAATAGATAAGCGCCAACAGGGGGGGAGAACACCAAAACCTGTATCGCTCAACGATAGCCAGTCATTCAGCCAGGATACATCAGAATACTACCACGAACAGGTTCCCCTCATGTTTCACAGCTCCAAAATCAGCCTTGTGCGCCTCTCGACGGCAGCATTCACAGCTCAGCACAGCACAGCACAGCCTACACATATAAACTCATGAAGTTTGCCCATCATGATTTCAATCTTCATTTTCCTGCATAGTTTGCATGCGAAGCCTATACAACATGGAGAAAGATGGAATATTCGCGGACTTCGACCAACAAGTTGTATATGAAGGCAGCCTCGATCGAGCGGGAGATGAAAAGACCCGCAACTTTGTTGTCGAGTTTGGCAAACTCGAGGCTCGAATTGCCTTTGATCTGAACGCAGGCCAGGTGAAAAGGCTCCTAGACGAGCCTTCCACGCAAGCCGAGCGCGATCGACCTCCTGTACGATGGATGTAAGTGATGGTATCAAATCTGCAAGAGTGGTTGCTAATATGCGACAGCAATATCTGGGGTCCAAACCGACAGACTGATATAATAGATGTTCTTGCACATCGGTATGGGTTTTCTCCAAGGCTTTTGGCTATCATCAAAACTCTGCCGCCAAAGAATTCGAGCAGTAACGATCATCGAGTCAGTTACAAAGAGAAATTGTTCGAAAAGGATGATATCGAAACGGGCAGAGCGAGTATGAATATGCCCAGAACACATGCAACTCATCGTGCGCCCCCGGCAACCACGAGCCATTATACCATTGCACAACAAATGATCAACTACCAGTCCGTTGATGTAGGGGCACGTTTCATGTGCATTGGCGCGAATTGGATGCATGATATCGATCCACCGACGAAGGAGAAAGATAATCCAACAGTTCAAAATCTATTCAGAGACAGGGCCCAGTGTAGGCTCTGGTCTTGGCTTATACTTTGCGACGATAATACAGTTATAGCAGTTCATGAAGATACGGGGCCAATTAAGCCGACGAAGAAGGATCTCAAATCACTGCGCGGCAATACTCTGAGCGTTTTAGGCCAACTTTCTAAGTCGGGTCATGAGACGGCGGATCCAATATCCATGCAGTCTGTCCGACAAGTTCTGGATTTGAATACGGCGCACGCGAATAGCGGAATAGAAGGAGCAAGTAATCTTTTTTACTATCTATTTGATGACTGGCGAGCTGTCTACAAAACAGTGGCTTTTTTCAGGGGAAGTTTAAAGGAGTTGGAGACCTCTATATTCGATGACATGACAAGAAAATCCAACAAAGGTCCTGACATAAGAATCATCCCTCATCTTCACTTCCTCAGCAAACGAATCCGTCGGATGCAGCATTTGTACAACGGCTACCATAATCTCATAACCAGGATTCTGGAACCCAAGAACTCTAGTACGTGGGAAGCCGGCACACCAGACGGCTCATTCATGACTCAAAGTGGGAGAAATGGGGTCAAGCTAGCTGCTTCTGCGAGTCAAAGATTCGAGAGACTCGGTGATCGCTTAAAATTGTTAATTCTGAACGAAACTGGTGAATTTCTAGCCGAGAAAGATGCACTCAGTACCACTGTGAGAATTCCCTTCACTGTTGTTAATTGACTGCGAGTAAGCTAACACATCTCAAGTATTTCAGCATCAATTCTCAAAAAGACTCTCAAGCTACTGCCCGCCTTAATCGCTCGGCTACTCTACTCGCCAAACTATCGGTGCTTTTCCTTCCCGTATCACTTATGACCTCTTATTTCTCAACCCAGCTTAGTGATATTGAAGGCAAGTATTCGCTGTATGATTACTGGGTTGGGTTTGCGGTAGTGGTATCGGCGTCATTTGTCTGCTTGTTTTTCTTCAGCAAGTTGTTGATGTGGGTAACAGAGACCTTGGATATATGGGCCAAGGCCTTGGGAAAGAAATCTAGGCATATCTTTGTCAGTCTTCTGAGGGGCTTTGATATGAAAAAAAATAAGGCTAAGGGGGAAGGAACAATTAGTGGTAAAGATGATGATGATATGGACGATGAGTAATGATAATTTGATTTATGGTCTGGGTTGGGTATGTGAGGTTTATTCAGGGGCAAAATTTGGGACGGGAATAATGAAATTTATATGGGTTATGTCATAAGGTTGGGTCAAACGAAAGCTAGGCGTGGCTATTTTCCCGAAGTTTTCAGCTATGCAATGGAATCATATTCTGCATACTGCATGTATCATAGTTATCATTGATTTTTGCCATAATCAATATATATATTTACAAGAGACGAAGAAAGAGACAAATGACTTCTATTGCTTCCAAACTTTCAGTAAGGTACAACTTCTCCTGGAAAATCATATGAGAGCGTCTGGCTTCGACATAGCACAAATCGTTTGTGAAATTAATAGCAACAATGCTACATGGCCCCATCGAGCTTCCGAGCTACGAAGTGCTATTTCTACGCCAGTTATCAGAGACTCGTTGAAAGGTTTTGCTTCTCATCTAGTTCGGAACATCTTATTCTGACCAGACAGACTCTGAGTACAGATATACATACCAATTTCAGAATGCAACATCAATGCGACGTATTACTTCTGTCGATGTGCTTCACATCCGTGTTCATTGTCGAGAGATCACATCAAGTAAGCACGGCGTCGAGAAAGGAGACACCGATGCTCATCTCGACCAAGATGTTCCAAATCCGGATTGTCGTCTAGATTTGAGAATATTGCATGTCCCACACGTTTCATTGCTGTGAATCTTTGACGGTGGGTCGTTTGTCCGCTTTTAAAGCTTACATGTTGGCAAGAATTTAGGAATTTGATGTTTCGGATGTTATCAGTTGTGAAGACAAATTCGATCTATGAAGTAAGTTCAATCTATAAAACATGTTCAATTCATGAAACCAAGTCGATCTCTGAAATGGATTCAATCTATCGAACCTCGATTCAATCCATACATGAAACAAATTCAATCGCTCATGAATCGCACATTTTCAGTCTGCAATTCGTACGATTGAAGTCTTTAGTACCAACACATAAACCAGACAGCCGTAACCCTAACATCCCATCCCGAATGCGTATACCTGATACAAAGTACTTTATTCCCAACCCGCCTTCCTCCAGATGCAAACACCGCAAAGCCAAAAGTAAAAGATAGAAAAGCAGAAATGGAAACATCGATGAATCGATGGGATAAAGCACAAGTCGATAAAATAGGAATATCCTGCGTCGCACTTCTCGGCTGCAGCTTCTCCTCCACACACATACATACCTACGTATTCATCTCACCTCAGATATATATTGAGAACTTTCTCGTCTGCGTGTGCTACCGCGACTGTCCCTTGATTTCTTCTTCCCGGCGATACTCCTGGAACACCTAGGAGGGTAATACAGATACACCAGGTACCTATGCATCTCAATATCTATTCGCAAATTTCATCCGACGGAGATAAGATCATATTCGTCCGTTGTTTCACTTGATCCCGGAGGTAGAGTATTGTCATTTCTCACTGTATCCTCATGCTTGCACAACAGATGTCATATCTTACCTACGAAGTGTGTTTTTATGGGTAGGTAGGAAGAGCACCGCAGGAATAGAATCTAAGTTTAACCGCCCACCGCTATTCTGCTGTCGGGTCTGCCAAGATTCCTTCACATCCACTTATCGTTCCATTTCACCCTGAGACTTTTCGATACATCGAGCGCGCTGCGCTCAGAAGAAACCAACGTCAGCACACATCTTGCATCTTCCAACTCGTCTCTATCCAGCGGGTATTATCTGCGAAATATGCAGCCGCGCATCGCGAAAACAACCATGCGTAACGCCTCTTCTTTTACGTTCCAATCCCACTCGTCATTCTTAGCACTTCCCCGTATCCAATCCAGCTCGTACGATCTGCATCTACCGTATGTGCTAACTATAGCAGCTTGCTGCTAAAGGCTATCTAAGGAATACTCACGCACTTCGTAAAAAGTCACCAATCACATCGCCATCCTCTCATTGTCGATCTTCAGATTCAGCCTTGCAGATATTAGCTATCATTGTCTTTTCTCTCTTCCTGCAACGGACACGGCACAACGCACCGCTCCGCACACCCGCTCCGCACACGCCGACCTGGCCAGTTCTTTGGTGTAATGTTAGTATCCTAAAAGCAGAAAATTAGACTTCAAAATCGTATCCCGTCGAATGAGATAAAGGGTGATGCTTGATGCACGGGAGATACGCAAATTCCCGGTTTGCGTTTGCATATGGCAAATACTGGAAATACCCATCTCGTGATGGCGAATTTTCAGATCTAGCATTCAAATCTGGAATAAAAATTCGTCGATCCCTTAGACTCCTTCTACACTGGCGATGGTGCTAGCAATCGCATCGCTGATGTGAGCACGACATACAGCGCCCCGAACTTCCTCTTCGGGACTTACCTCGCCTCGCTCCCGCATGCATCCTCATCCTCGCCGTTCGTCTTGTTCTCGAACAAAAAGCTTCCCTGAAATGTCAAATAGTACCATGTCGGCTTATGATCCTTCAGAAAGAGATTGATTGTTTGGGGGCTCATCTCACTCACTCAACGTGGCTACTGCATGCCAACACGCCCAACCTGTCCGCTGTTGTCAGATCTTTTTCTTCCTTGTGCTGATCCACAACGCTGTAGGTGGCTGACGCTGACCCGGGAGTATCATTAAGGTTATTTTTTCTTAGGAATCTTTGAATGCTTGGTATTAAGATGGACTGCCGCTGTATCTGACCAAGTGCTAGAGAGCATTGGTAGCAGACATTTTTTCTCTTCGCATGCATTAGTTCAATGAACAGGTCGATTCTGTCAAACTACGGATGAAAAATGG
Organism: Botrytis fragariae; assembly: GCF_013461495.1. NCBI lineage: Eukaryota > Fungi > Ascomycota > Leotiomycetes > Helotiales > Sclerotiniaceae > Botrytis > Botrytis fragariae. The sequence continues at coordinate 712,815 of NW_023501000.1, forward strand.
ACCGTAATAGGCCAGCAAGAAACATAAGAAGCGACCGCAAAGCTGAATAGGGGTTGGTAAAGAGAGATCTTTACTCGTTTGAATAATTCACACCATGATTTTATTCACGGTATGCTGAAAATGGTTAGGAAAGAAAAAAAAGATCAAGACTTGGACGAGATCAAAGTCAAAGGTCTCGCCCCGGTACCAATTTTTTTTAATCAATCGTAGGCTACAAGATACCAAAGTAATTAAACGGTTCATACCCATAAAATACAGGCTTTGAAGCCTTCATCCCCACATGAGATCAGAACGTTATAGCGGGTCATACCAAAACCCGTCCGAGCAGGCCAATTAGATAGGGGGAATTTCCAGAAAAAGAGGTTGCCTGATTAGAATTCTGGAGTGCTCCATAGACTCCATAAAGTCTCCATATAAGGAGGCTTTTTCAAACCGTCAATCTTTTCCCAGACATTAATCCCTACTTGTTAGTGCCAGCGGGAAGAGGCTTTTGAGAGGCTCCTGCTCCGTACACTACTGAGACCTTAAATGAACAGGGATTCAACAAAAGATTCCATACCCCAGGATATATAATAACAGTGGTGGCTTCCAGTAAGGCTTTCTTGACCATTATACCTAGTCTCAAGATCCGTAACCCTGCTGGCCTGTCCTGAAATTTTTGGATTTGTAACCATGCTCGCCATGCTCGCTATGGAAGCGAACCAAGATGAGTTCCACAAGATGTAACCTTACAACCGACAACGTGTAATCTAAAATCCTTGTATTGGGTAGCCGCGGGGAAAGAGATGTTGCAGTGCATACGCCTACCCACATCCCTGGCCCAGAGAGATGAGTAAGAAAATCTTCACTATTCTGTGTATCGATCGTAACGACTTAGCCAATAGGGGAAAGGGGAACATACACCAAGTGTGGAAAGTACCGACCATCTTATGAAATGAGTGATTTTATGAGTTGATCTGACATTATCCTTACCGCCATTCATTTTTGCACACTGACTCGAAGTCGAAGACCGAAGCTTGAGTAAAAGTCGAAAGTCGAATATCGAAATGTTGAAATCGGCAAGTATCGTTCCAACTTCCATCTAGACCAGTAAATGAACATGGTTAAGCCACCTCAATCTTACCCACTCAGCTACCGTTATTTACCATTGCCCATCGGAATTCCGACTCCGTGGTTCTTCCCCCCCGCCTCCCCCCCGTGCTAGCCGCTCTGACCAGATGTTCCAAGTCAAGACAATATCTACTCACGCGCGAATACTTGAGTAAATTCGTCTGTACCTACGAAATGTAGTATAGTTCTTAATTCTTCTTGAGCTTGGCCTTCTGACTGGATATTCAACACGAATAGCGTACTAAGTAAATAGACTCATGGTACAGATCTGGAAAGGGAGTGTCGATGCTCGAAAACTAGCGTGTCTGCATGTCACTCCGGAACCATCTGAATGTGAGTGCAACGTAACTTAACCCTGTCAATGCTTTTTAAGTTCAACTTGAGCCGTCTCGCCACTGCAAACCTACCGACACTAATAAGGTAAAGGTGGTCTGATATTTTATAAATCAATGAACGATAGCCGCGAATACTCAATACCAACGGGCACTTAGCTTGTTGAGATCCAAGATCTCAATACAACCATACGTACATGGCGGGGTAGCTCAGTAGCTCCCGATTGATGGCCAGATCTAATAATTAAGTCTACCTCTGCGTTGAAACCCGTCGATGAACAATATTCGAAACTTGCCACTCGCATCTCACTTCGGAGAACTCCTTATGCTAAGGCACTATTGACAGTTTTGACGTGCTTGGGAGGTGTAGTGGTATTGTAGATGCACTACGAGTCTCATGTATACATTCGATGCTCGGAGTGAAGTTCCCGGGCTTTACTAGAGATCATCATGTGTTGAAAATAAGCTGATTAAAATATCTGGCTAGAGCTTATTCTTATTAGATCTTCTTGGAGTCAGTCGATTGTTCGATAATTTATTGGAAGATAGGAACGACATGAAATTTCTTAGTGTACCCCTCAGACTAAAGTTCACTAATTGATCGCATGCACGGTAGTACAGTACCAACAACTCAGCCCTCGGATCCTTGGTTATACCTCCCCTATGGTTTCCATCACATGCATAGATAGGTATTCCAAGCTTCAACATCATTTTCAAGAGTAGGGTTGGTGAAATAATAAATTTTGGTATCTAATTGTAGAAATCCAGACCTGGTCTTCGTCTCATGTCTATCGGACCCAAAATGGTCTCCATACATAAAACCTCTAACCCAATAAAAATAAACACCATTCAAAATGCTGAACGCCATTCGCTATGCTGTGGTATATTGTGATGCCCAATTTCACTCCGTATTTCGTACTTCGTTGAAGTCCGTTTCAAACCAAATCCCACTCATTCAACCGGCACGCCCAAAACTCCTTCTTTACCAATCAGGTAGAGATGGGGCACCTCGTTGTGCCCTCCATGCATTGCTTCTGTCCACAAAATCCCGGCCGAGTAACCAGCCCCATCGCTCTAATAAAGGTTGCGAAACCTCCCAAGATATCTCGTTGTAAGGATCGTCTCCCCATATAATGATTTGCCCCGTGTCATCTGCCTCTCCAATGCAACTCCCAAAGTCCCGAATGAAGCTTAGCGCTACATCTCCAGCTAAAGCCATCAGTCGTTCTCGCAATGAAGGAGAAGCGATCATATCAATAGCGTAATAGTGAGCTTTTTCGAGTTGTGACGTGTTGGGCTTGAGGGTTGGAGGAAGCATGTCAGTCATGGAGCGCAGAAGGGCGAGATGACGGTCTGGAGAGGAGCCATCCACAATAGAAGGGTCGGAAAGGAGTGGTCGGAAAAGTTCTCGAATTTCAATGCAACATCTTTTGCGATTGTAAGGCACCGTAGTTATCGAGACACTTCGGACCGTTAATACCACCCATAAGCTGCGTCGTCCATGGGGCTACTAACTTTTGTCTGGAAGAGGATGCCCTAGTTTGTTGGTCGGTAGCGTTGCCACTGCCGCTGGCTCGAGGGACGCTTAGAGAGGGGTGTTGAAAATTTGAAGGCCCCATTGCAGATCGAGCATTCCGTGTGTATCCTGATGTATCAGGTGAGCTTTGTGAGTTATGTGGACGGAGCCCGGATTGATGTACCATATATGGCTGAGAAGATAAAGCAGCCGAATCGGCATATGCATATGTGGATGGTGAAATCATCGTAGATGTCATTGGTATTGAGCCCATCGACATCATCTCCGAGCTTAAAGAAGCAGGGGGACTACCGGCATTTGAAATAGATGCGCCAGAAATAGATGGGGATAAAGAGTATTGTCGATGATCGGAAGGAATTTGTCCTACTGGTTGAAGTAGGAGACTTTGTGTCGTTGAACCGTATAGTTGCGCCCGAAGAGTTTCGTTCTCTCTTCTGAGTTCGTCATTTTGATATCTCAAGCGCTCAATCTCTTCAGACTGCTCCGAGCTCTGTTCTTTTTGGGCTTGCTCGAGGTTCTTGAGGTGTTCCTTTCTTCTTCGGCCTGGTAAACTCATGATTAGTTTTTAGTTACTCGTAATGTAGACCTTAGAGTGCATACGGAATTCTCTTTGTGCAAGACGATTGTACTATAACTTTTTATCAGTCTCTGTATAGTAGCTGCCTACAGGAGAGCAACATACCTCGCGCTTGCGTTCTTCTTTATCCGCTGAAGAATCCATTGCTGTTGAATAAAAATATTGCCTAGAGTCGTGAATGGTTGACGTGAAAGTGGTGGCCATGGTTGTGTTGGGTGATGCCTAGATGATATATAACAAAAACGGTTTGGATGGAGAAGGAAAGGGAGTTATATCAGTCGTTCCTTCTGGTCCGCAGTCAGTGAGATCATTTTATCCTTGAGCACTAGCATTTACATCCTACAAAATATGCCTCCTAGGCGCATGGATCCATACCTCTCCAATTCAGGAATGGGTATCGTGCTAATATTCAGCCTTGAATCGCTAGGACTATCCCTGATCTTGACCAGAGGTGGGGGAAGCCACCGCTTTTAACAACAAACTCCACCCGTTGTAGTCTTCAGGGATGGGCGTGTATATTCCCATGCGCTTGAGATTTGACTTGACTAGGATTAGTTTCGACATAAGCGAGAAAGTTAGAAACTCAATTCTTTGATGATTCGTTGAAGGAATCAAGCGAATGCGAGCTCTAGCTGTTGGTTCCAGCTTTACGGAGTATGTACTCTGTAGAATGCCAAATACAAAGTTTATACGTGCTTACACAAAGTAATAAATCATGACCTCTTGGGTGGTGGAAGAAGCCGCGCACTAATACTTTGCCCTTCTTGTTTGCTTACTTTGGATTTTCAATGTTATCTTTAGGTTTGTTCTCTGAGGTTTTTTGGTCAAGTATCATTACCATCCCAGTATTGTTGTACAAACAGACTAACTCTCAGAGTATTCTTGTGATCTGTCGACTGTTGAATCATGAGAACTGCATCGATTAGCTGCACTAATAGACACTTGGAACTTCAATATAGGGTTAGAGTTGTTGTGAGCTACGTATCCTGCAAATCCAAACACTCCAAGCCGTGCTATTTTCGCACCGTGACGATGATCCTAGGCTGTCTAACTGATGTGTTAACCTCTGTAAGGCTAAAATTATGATGATCCTTCGAGGTGATTTGTCTAGAGGACCTCAGCTCCATGAAAGCTTTGAAGGTTTCCCAAAGCCCGATGGAGCCAATCAAAGCATTGCTTAACACACTAATCAGCAGCTTCAAGCTAAATCGAGCTAAATTAATCCAATCCAGAGATTCACAGATGGGAAAATTCTTGATTTGACAGCCTACTGATGATTACGGTAAAGAGCTAGGATTGGATTGGCATCATCACCTTGGGGTCAGATCAACAAATAGACATCAAGTTTTATGGAACGATGTCAGATTCTGGAGACAACGAACAGCATGTGCCATGTATATCCGGGCCCTATATTTTTTTAATTTTTTTTTTGCAAGGGCGTACATCCGGTGTCTGTACTCGGGTGTCCCAGGTCCATTAATAACATCTGATTCAAACATTCTTTACTGATTGTTAGTTGTGACATGGACGTCGAATTAACGTTGTTGCTACACGAAATCGTAACCCAGCAAATAGGAATTTATATGTTGCATCGGGTATTTTTAGAAGATATTTCGTTAGATTGTCCCTGGTTCCTGGAACTGGACCCAAACCTGAATTTGCCTCATCTGAATGGTGTTCCCAGGAGTCGCAGCGCCAATCCTATTCGTGCATACAACAACCTTTTATTTCAATCTCTCACGATAAAAGTGAGGATGTAGTTCGTTCTGAGTCAAGTCAGTAATGCAAGACATTTTGTCGCACAAAAGGCGCCGAAAATATCTAAGACAGGCTCAAGAGGCGCAATAGCTATCAGCCTTGCCTTTGCTCTAGTAGGATAGTGTGATATCGTCGATATGGGGTAACGGTCTATAATTGATGGTGTCAAATTAGTAGCGAGTGAGATTGTGGTACAGACTGAAGAGGGTTATGTGGTTAGATCGTCACCACCGCCCATGGTAGATTTCAAGTGCTGATACACCTAAGGTAAGCATGCAGATTACACGTCACATATAAGATATAAGATCCAACAACAGTGGTGTAATCTATAGAAGGTCGCACAATCATGATACAGTGCATAGTCGTAAATGTTTGAAACGCACTCTGAGGTCAGAACCCAAAATAGGACATCAATCTATTTTCTTTTCTTTCATTTTCTCTCTCTTTTTCTTCGGGCTGAAAACCCAACGGCTTGCTCCTCAAACGTTACTTTCTTACTGGTGTTTAGTACTGTACTTGAGAACCGCTTAGTTGTGGCATTGACTGGTGTGTATTGCTTGGCAATCCTTCGACATCTTGATGGCCCATTCCTCGATTTAGCACAGATTTTAAATAAGCTTGAGGAAATCGGGATTGGCTGTCATGGAATAGACTAGCAGCTCCTTATTATAATTCAACAATGGTAAGAATCGGCGTAACGCCCCGGAGCGCTACCTATACTCGAGTAAGTACACGGCCCAGAATGCGGTAGTAAATCAAAGCTTGGATTTAGGAAGTTTGGCTGGCGCTAATCGCAAAGGAGTAAGTACGGTACGAAAACTACTACTACTGGCTGCTCTCCACTTGATATCCACTCGATCTTGAGCCTCTAAACGATTTAAGCCCGTTGAGGCATGAGTTGCATATACCCTGGCCGCATGAGTACACGTCTGGATTTTCTAACAGTGCTGCTAGTTCTACGATTCCTCTCAACACACTGTCCACCTTTTCACTATCTAGAGATTCGCTACAGTTATCCGAATTGGGTACTTCGAGCTAAGGGATAGACTAGGTGATTGTTTGAGTATCTGGCAAGTACCGGTCACTGCCACACAGATTGACAATTCAGACTGCAGATTTTCGGGGTTCCGTAAATTATCACAATGGGGCAGTTGCCACGCGAAGGTTAGCCGCCAAATATAGATCACTTTGGCTGTTACAATTTGAATCTAGCGAATCTCCGGTTCTGTTCCTCTGTTGACAACCATAGCTGATAGTCCCGGCAATGCAGGAAACACAGATATGTATGATGCAACTAATGAACCTAAGAAGAGGATGTGGCCGTGCATCTCACTGGGTGATGGTGCTAAATGAATGTATGAATATAGATCTCTAGAATCATGAGCCGTGTGACACAAGCACGGAGCAATCATGGCGGCATCCTTCTCCATGGATCCAACGGATAGGCCGTAATGCTACCACACGCGGGAATGATAGAGAGGCGTAAGCCGAATCTTCATTTCCATCAATACAAAGGGAGGCGAAACATCCATAACTCGATCCATGTAATCCGGAGTCTTGTCTGATCTTGTCTCATCTTGTAAGGCTGACTCGGTATTGAACATATAAGATGAACTTCTTAGGATCAAACGAGGCAGTTACCGATGAAACATCCATACTACCTCTTCTAATAAGTCCTTTGCTTAATTGATCTTCGTTTGCGTACAATACTACATTTGGAGCTTGAGCCTAGGTACTGGCCGATCCCGAATGTCACCTTAGCATTGGGCTTATCCCATGATACCCAGCCATCAATTTAAGCTTGTTTTTACTATGTTGCTTTTGATATTCCCTCTCAGCCTTTTTCAGTAAACCTTAATGTGAAAAGGATGCGGCGACAGCACGATGTTTACTTGAAAGTGTCTATATTGCAAATCATCAACCTTTCTTTGATGGTGAAAATCAAGCTATGTACTTTTGAAACTTTTTAACTTCATTAGGTATCTCAAAATTTTGTCGTTGAAGACTCCAGTGTTCCCACCGGGCTACGCTGCTAGGCGTTGAAGCCTCATAAATATGCAAGTCGATCTAAACAAATTCTAAATGCATGCTATGCATCAATTTTGGGGGGATAGTTATGCGTCCTGCGCCCATCTTCGCTCTCTCAAGGATATTTCCTTGCCAGACGCCGCTCGACTACCATCATTCTCTCCCCTCCAGGCCCAATATTCTCCCAATCTAATTTCTGCATATGCAGCATAGTCAAAATCGATTTGAGATATCGTGGCCTGGATCAATGCCCAAATTCCCCAATAGAACCCTGGAACCGCCCTGAATATATCCACTTCGGTAAACATTTTCTGAACCTCTGCTTCTTCGTCGCAAGTTTGCTTCAATTGAGCAAAATAGTTTCGAATATATTCCCGAATGAAATCGAGTCTTTCTGCGCGCGTGGGCATGTATTGATGTTCGCAATCAAACCCTCCCCACTCCGCGAAATGATTGGCAATGTCAAAAGCTGCTGGAGAAGGAGTGGCATATTCGTAATCGATGAAACTGACTGTTTCTACTGCAGCGGGGGTAGTAGTGCCAGTGGGTTGGGGTTGCACGATAACATTACCACTTAGAAGGTCGCAGTGGGCAAATACGAGCTGGAAAATGTCAGCACGGTTCTCGGCGGCAGGATGTTACAGCGAGAGTTGCATCGTTATGGTAGCACTACTTTGCGTCCAGAGACAATTATGATCGCATCGGGTTTCACGAAGGTCACTCACACTATTTTCACCAAGACCAGGTCGATTGCTGAGCTCAGCAACCAGGCGAGTCAGTTCCTTTTGCAAAGTTGCCTGTCGAGTCTTTTCTACCTCTGATCCCACTGGAAGTGCATATATCCATTTTTGCATCACCGTCCAGACATTAGGGGCTGGTTTGCCAGGAGCGGTATTGTCAATGGCAGATTGGAGAGCAGGCTCCACCTTGCTTAATGCAGCTGGAAAAGCAAATTGTTCACTACCATTTATTTCTGTGGGTTGGACCTCATGATTCGTCGCCAGACAAGGAACAACCGCATGCCACTCTGCCAATCGTCTAGCTACTCCACGCCAAATTCTTTGCTGTCTGAGGTCTGCTGGACTAGTGACCGCTCCTCTAATGAATCGATATAGCATTCCATTCTTAAATCGGGCAAGTAATGCTGGTGCTAAATTGTATTGCGTAAGTAACTCGTGATTTTGAGTCTCACGTTCTCGGTCGATAATTAAATCGGTTCCTTGACCATATGCCCGCAGCAGGACTGCCTCATTATCAATCTCTTCCGTGGTGAGCCCAGGTCTCTTGTTGATAACCTTCAATAATGTGTTTGTTATGCCATCCGTAAATCGTATGAACTCGATTTTGCCATCAGTTTGTTCCCATTCGGGGCGCAGGGTCAGGATTAGACGTAAGGCTGATGTTTGAGACTCGGCGGAGTTATAAGAGAGAGGGATAAAGCGGATCTTGCCAATCGAAGAAGTATTCGGCGTTGATGTTGTGGCCATGATGTTTGTTTACGAAAGGAGCCGGCCGCAAGCGAAAGGATTCAAATCGATGCAGACTCTTTATGCTGTTTCAAATCTATTAATAATCTGCAAAATAAAAGGATTTCAAAACGGACCTACTCGAATTGGATTTGTCTTAGATGATAGGACTATGAGGCCCTGAGGGGTGAATAACGTTTGTACGCGACTGACCTACAGAGAACAGCGTTGAACAAATGGATTCTGGTTTTCGGCAGGTATCGTAGATGTGATATCCTGAACTCTCTATGATATACTAATGTCACCAATATACGGTGGCTAGAAGAAGAGGAATAGGGGTGCTCTCAAAGAACACCTTTGCGCTGCTTGCGATTGTCTTGTGCGTGTAGTTTTGAGAAAAGTAACGTAATGTGAATCAATTGAGGTTCAAAAACTTTCGGTCTGGTCCTTTGAAGTATTATATCACAAGCAGACAATGTTCCAAGAGAAAGGGTCAAAATAAAATGGTGAATAAGGAGAAGGTTAGTCTAAGATGAGGGGATTGTGAATTTCCTGTTATTTTCCAAATAGGGTCTCGTGCTCTCCAGGAAGACCCTGAAAAAAGATCCCGCTTATTAGGTAGGCCCAGGAACATTCCGCATAATCTCAACAATCAGGAAGGTGTGCTTCCCGCACTAGACTTGAATCAGAATCAATTAGGTAATCATTAATTATTTACATGTGATTGCGATTATGATTGTGAGATCGTTTGGTCATTGTCTTTTCAACTACTAGGTGCATCAAAGTTTTGTTGTTCAGCTACGATAGTGACCTCCTTGAGATAGATTGCTCAATATCTCCTTTATCCGTCCTTTTCCTTCACTTTGTCATATCTCATAAGCCATCAAAGACCATATATATATATATAACAAGATCGTAATCGCCGCAAACACAAACGTGATCTGGAAAGCAAAGCTATCACCCTAATGATGGTATCAACTTGTGTTGCATACGACATTGGTAGTATCCAATGAATTCAAATTAATGTTGAAATTGATATCATTATATGTGTGTGTATATATGTATGTCTCCTCTCTGACATCGATTTTGAATATACCGGGGTATCAATAGCATCTTTCTAAACTCTCTGTAAAACCCAGAGCCCCTTTGTGGCTCGCTTCACACTCTCTGTTCTTGTCATCTGCCTTCTCATCGGAACATTGGCACTCTTTTCAGAATCGTTCTCTTCACCCTGTTCCCTTTCTCTTTCCCTCCTTGCCTCATCCTCATCCCTTATTTCTTTCTCCCTTTCTCCCTCTCTTAAGCTCTCCAATTCCTTGATTTTCCAAGCCCTCAGGCCCCATATACACAGTGCAGCTCCTATATACATACATCCTGCATAGACCTGTGCGTGTAGGTATATATCCCCAGATGAGGCTCTCAACTTTAGTCCAATTGGCTCAGAAAAAGTGCAAGGTATCACAAGCACTAACCAAATGATAGATAAAGCCGAAGGAAGGACTTTGAGACCTACTACTTCTGCACCTACCGGGGCAACAGTGGCCCAAAACGTGCCCGAGACAGTTCCGACAATAAGAGCAAAAAATATGAGAACTCCGTATGATTTAGCGAAAATCCAAATAACGAGACAGAAAAGCCCTGCTAGGAAGGTACAAGTGCCTGCCATATTGATTCGCCCAGTTGCATCCGAAAATGCCCCTACAAATGGCCGGCCAAGACCTTGACCAAGATTTAAAATAGCACCAATGACCGAACCTTGCTTGGCTGAAAGACCGATACTCCTCGCGTAATTAGGTAAGGAGAAGAGAAGAACAATGTATGCGAGCATACTGAAGAATCCCCATCCAAGCAAAAGGAAGAATTCAGGCTTCTTGAACAGTTGTGTGTCGAAAGCTTTCTGGACAGATCCAATCGCATGGTTTCGATCCCTGACCAGAATTGTACAAACGGTGTTTACTGCAAAAGCCAAAATAGCCAATACTCGGAAAGCCCAACCGAGCCCAATGGATTGAATCATTGCATTTGTCGCCAAGGAGTATATCAAACCTCCCAGTCCACTTCCAGCTGCTGAAATGCCATTGGCTAAAGATCGACGTTTCGAGAACCATTGTGGGACTACTCCAACGCTACCTACGAAGAGGAAACCCATACCGAACCCAAAAGCGACACCTTGTGATAGGAATAGATGCCAAATCTCATATGCAAAAGAAGCCCCAAGAAGTCCAGCTGTTTCGAGTACAATACCGATGGCTAGAGTGACTTGTGTTCCGAATTTGCGTGTGCAACTCGTGGCTACCGGTGCGGTGAGGAGGGCTAAAGAAATCGACAAACCGCCGACGAATGCATATTCAAGGGAGGTTGCGCCAGGAAAAGTATCACTCGCAAGGTAGTGAGCAAGGAAAACACCGTAAGACTGATAGATTCATTAGCAACGAAAAGCATGGAAAGCTTGCTCACTGACACTATTGACTCCCCAAGTATGCCCGTTGATCAGAAATACACATGCGACGCAAACCCAGCCATATCCACCATCAGGAGGTACATCCACTGGGTTCAAGTCCTCAATCCTTTCTGGGTCATCGGTGTAATGCCCTCGATCTTCCGCCAGAAGATTCTTATCTGATGGGCCCCTTATATCTTTGTCCACATTCTCCACCGCATTCGCAATGTTTATTTCGTTGTTGTCATCTCGTCCTGACCGCTCATTGTTGATGGCACTCATCTCATATAGAAAGGCGTATCCTTGAAGATAGATACAGAAGGAAAGAAATTAATCGAAAAGAGTGTAGATAAGATATACACGAAGAAAGGAATAAAGTACAGATTACCGATGCAAATCCATGAAGATGGGTTCCAAAGGAAATGCTAAGGAATCTCTGTATTTGAAGAAGGCAATGACCTTCCTAGTTGCCGGACCGGCGCATCAATGTGATTGTGAAGGGCGCAAAAGTTTTAGTCACGAAATGCTTTTTCTTACCTGAGCTTTACCTCCCCGCGAAGCTAACAGTGCTATTCCCTAGCATACTCATGTGGGTGTGGGTGTGGGTATGGGTATAGAATCGGGAATAAGAAATGAAGAATCCTCCTTCAGTGCAGAGTAGTAATAATTGAAGCCGAGCACCCGTCCATCGCATTCGCCACCAATCAATTTGCTTGGCCATGTAGACTGTGGATACCTACCAGAATGTACTAGGTTTGTTGTACATTGTAAAGAGATTTGTAAATGCTGATGGTAGAGATTATGTGTATGTATTGATGTATTGGATGTATTGGATGTATTGAAGAGGATAAGAAGATGAAGAAGAGCAAGATGGAGAAGATGTAAGGTCAGTGTTGTGGTGTTGGGCAGAAGTAAGAGGAGACAATGGAAAGAGGATCAAGAAGAGAAATGGAGAGTTGCTGGCGGAAACAATCATACGAAGGTATATGGAATAAGTTGTATTGCTATACCGCCTTCGTTAGCCAGGATTAGTTTGGCCGGGCAGATTGATTCCATTGGTGGTAAGATAAAAGCGGTGTAACATAACTTACCCATGTCTCGCGGTGTACCTTATCTCGCTTACATAATACATCACTTTCGCAGTACGCGATTTGCTCTCCCTCGGATTACTAATCAGCCCCCCTTGTTGTATTCGCTGTTATGGATGCGTTTTCAAACTACCGACCGTACAATCAAAAGTTCTCCATTAATTGGATCCATAGCATAAAGAAGAAATCGAGGAAATCGAGGAAATCGGTCGAAACTTCCAAAGCTCAAGAAGAGAAGAGAGAGGACGAAGGATTCGAGTACATAAAGTGTATCTTATAAGGTTTGGATTTGGGAAATCATGTCTCCATAATTGAGATCTGATCTAATACCTAGGTACATTTGGGAGGCTCAAATCCAAGAGAAGGTTGTTGCTGAGACGACTGTTTAGCCTTCAGCCGGTTATTGACTTCGGCGCGATAGCAATAGAACCAACCTCCACAGGTAGGTTGTACTGTGTGATTTGTATAAGAAAACATTGAATGTTTGAAGATTTCAAAGTGACACTTGATTTTCTCCTTCTTACTGTCAACTTTATAATCATCAAAGACCTATAAAAAAAAGTATATGTTATTGTTGTTGTTGTTGTTGTTGTTGTTGTTGTTGTTGCTTGTCTCTCTTTCCTGTCTCTTTTGTTGATAAGCATTGTATTCCTTTTTACTTTCCCCTCAATCATTTCATCATCATCCTCTTCCTCCTTTTGCGACCATACTATCTACGATATCCTAAGCAATACGCACGAATCACGCCTCGAACCATTTCTCAAACATTATCACAGATACTTGGAACTTCCACATTGGATAGAAACTCTGACGCAACACACCGCCAACAAATCCTCGCTACACTGCCATCGATACTTAAAGCTTCTTTGCCAAACTATAATTTTTTGAGCCAACTTTCTTCAACTTCGGATTTTTACAATGTTACTGAGAGGGAAATCTAAAGAGCCGACCGACCATAATGTCACCCCTCCTGGGCCGTCATATATGTCAAACGATCAATTTGGTAGGTTCGATCTATTCTCTCTTTCGTTTGCAGCTACCGGCAAAGCTCGAGTCCTTGAGAAATGGTCTTGCTTCTTACTGACAGTTGATAGCGGACTACTTGGCAGACTTAAGAAACAATCGTGTTGCTCGCCCGAGTGGTGCAAGGCCACCCCCTCCCAGTAAACGGCGACAATCCAATTCAATATCATCGGTATCATCAGTTATCACCCCGCAGACAAATGCCCCACCAGAGACCCCAGCTTCTGTCGATCCTCAACCGCGGCCCGGAAGTTCATTTTCTCGCAGACCAACTCGAAATTCCGTTGGATCATATTCATCGGTCAGCTCTAGAGCTGGGCGATCACTTGTTCAACCACCACCTCAAGAGCTTCCTCTCAAACCCTCCGAAGTTGTGCCCAGTGCTACATATATCGAACGAGGTCTACGATGGATGGAAAAGGAAGAGGCAGCGTCTCTGCGGGAGGCTATGGAGGATATGGATATAAAAGGAGAGCACGACGACGAAGTGCGGATCCATAAAGCTGCGCAAGATGAAGCATCCGAGTTGGTCTACACGCACCAGTTTGGGGATAAGTTCAAAAACCCTGATGCGCCGTATCGATACAAAGACCACTTAAGAAAGAACAGTTATGCGCGTGCAAGGACTCAGAGTGTTGGACGAATCAATAGTCCTGCTGTGACTAAGGAGCTTGCTAGAGTTGCAATTCCAAGAAAAGACTCAATTGTGAGCGATGAAGAAGGACCAAAAAACCCCGTAACTTCAAGGCCTTCCTCCCCATTGAAGAACAGTGTTACCCCAGAACCAACGTTAAGTGGATCCTTAGATACCGGTCGAGATGCAATGGCTCAACAAGCTACGAAGACTTACGGCAGTATCAGCCGACTACAAAACGGAAGAAGAATGAGCGGTGGTGGCAAGAGGAACATTAGCGGCGAAATCAAATGCAGCTTTACTGGTGAACAGATTTGGGAGGAACCACAGCAAGAAAGCACGAACGATTCCGATCGTGGTCGACTCATGGATGGCCGCCCAGCCTCTGCTTTACAAATCAAACCTCGAAATCCCCTCAATCGTGTTCAATTTTCGGGGGATGTTCCAAGATCCAATAGTACCCCGCCTGAAATCACCAAAAAGCTATCCACAACCGAGATATATAAAAATCCACCAACACAGTCAAGAAATCCTGCATATACTGCAAATATGCCGCCGGCAAATGAACCAGATGCTGAGAAGGAAGAGATTCCCAAAAAGAATGGGGTTGAGATCAGAGGTGATGATATACGTCAAGCGACAAGCATGCGTCTTAGTGATCGCAGCCCCAAACTCCCCACGCCCACTGCAGTCAGTGATAAACCTGGCCGTCCAATTGTAAGCTTTGACAAAAATTGGAAGCCGCAAGAGGCTGATGACAAGCCAGAAGTGCGAAGAAGATCGCCGTTCGATCGCCGGCCAAATAGCCAAAAGCAAAGCCTACCTGCTCGACCAGGTCCGACGCCTATCACATCAAACAAGGATTTTAGTGCACCGACCCAAGTGAGCGTCCCAGTTCCTAGTATAAGTGTCTCAGAATCAACACCGTCAGTCCCTACCTTAAAATTTCCTGATTCCCCTCAAATTTCTATTTCGGCTCCTAGTGTTCCAACGATCATTGAACCGGGATCAAGCCCAACCAAGTCAGCACCGGCTGTACCAACGATAAATATTCCAACTATCAACGAGCCAGTATCGCAGTCCGTACCTCAGATCCCCACGATTTCGGAGCCTGGTTCGTCACAATCCAAAGCAAGACCGCTTCCAGATCCCAAAACTGCCTCAAAACGCCCCAATCCACGGCAAGCCCCCGCGCCGGTTCCTCGAGGCCACTGGTCCCCCGCTGCAGGTAGTCGAGCCACAGCAACTTGCCATCAGTGCCAATTACCAATTGAAGGAAAAGTGGTAGCTCTCCGTGGTGTACCCGAACGGTTCCATCCGGAATGTTTTATCTGTTTCACATGTGGCACCGCTCTTCAAGACCTCGAAATTAGCCCCGAGCCCGCCGTTTCTCGTGCAGCACGTCTCGATCGTATAAAGCGACGTGCACACGGAGAGACAATCCCTGATACCGAAGGTGAAACAGAAGCCGAAGACGGAGATGCTAGGTTACGATTCTATTGTCATCTCGACTGGCACGAACTTTATGCTCCTCGCTGTAAACATTGTAAAACCCCTATCATCGGTGAACATGCCGTCGCACTCGGGGAACACTGGCACTATGGTCATTTCTTCTGCGCAGAGTGCGGAGATCCTTTCGAACAAGGAATGACGCACATAGAAAAAGACGGATATGCCTGGTGTCTCTCATGTCAAACCAAACGCACAGAACGCAAAGCCCCAAAATGTAAGAGATGTAAGAAAGCCGTTCTAGGACAATACGTACAAGCACTAGGCGGCGAGTGGCATGACGAATGCTTCCGATGTGGCCATTGCGCGGGTGGATTCGATGATGGGCAGATTTTCCCTTGTCAGAGAGGAAACAAGGGTGAGGGTGGTGAAGTGATTGTACTTTGTACGGGGTGCATGGAGAAAGAATTAAAGCAATGAAAGGTCGAATGACTGATGTGTATATGGTCGGATCTGTATTTCTTGTCTGTCGTTTTTCACTACAGGGCTTGGGTGGATTGGGCGGTCGTGTTTATTTCATTAGTGATGTCTTTTGCAAGCATGAGCGATCGCGTTGGGTACACAACAAGCAAGCAAGCATTTTCTTTTGTGCATACATACATTCCTTTTGGGGGTATAGTAGTAATGAGAAATGGGAAGGATAATTTGACAGGATGCAATTTTCGATATGTGATGTGATTATAGGTAATTATTCCATTGGCTCTCACATCTCCATCATTCCTGAGCATCATGCCTATCCATGCGCCCAGTGACCAAGCAAAGAGGTGACACCATGATACTTTTTGTCAAAACTATAATCATGGTTCAGCGGGCCCATAGAATTCCTACCAGCGCTCGTAATTCCACTCATCGTTGGTTCCCTATGGTGAAAGGTCCAAAGCAGAAAAGAATAGAAGGGTTCGACTGTCACCATGATAAGACATTTCACTTAAAATTCCAGAACATTAACAATAGGGAACTTTGTCATAAGCTCAAGTTAAATAGATAGATAGATAGATACATACATACATACATACATATACAGAACGTAAACTCTAGCTACCGATTTAGATACTGGCTATGCTGAAAAGTAGGTTAGCTCTTAGGAGTAGTAGTAGTAGTAGTAGTAGTAGTAGTAGTAGTAGTAGTAGTAGTAGTAGTAGTAGTAGTGTTAGTAGTATTAGTAGTAGTAGTAGTAGTAGTAGTAGTAGTGTTAGTAGTATTAGTAGTATTTAGAAAGTGAAGTTTGCTGAACTTTCTCGCATCTTGTGTTTGTGGCACTAGGTGTTAGGTAGGTAGGTAGGTAGGTAGGTAGGTAGGTAGGTAGGTAGGTAGGTAGGTAGGTAGGTAGGTAGGTAGGTAGGTAGGTAGGTATCTGGGGAGTATGGCGGTTGAGGTTGGCGACATTTGGGGGAGGGGGTGAAAATCTCGTGAGTGTAAAGGTTGATGGGGAAGGGTGTGGGATGTCTGGTGGTGGGAGTGTGGAGTTTGGAGGGATGGGATGAGATGAGATGGGATGGGATAGATAAATGGAACCGGTGAATTAGGCTAAAGATAGATCTTATTGCGTATCTTCAGAACATCGAAATTGACATCACTATTTAGGGGACCAATGATTTTGCGAGCGCATTGCTTTGAGAAGTGCGAGTTGCGGGAGAGAGGTGGAGGGTGGAGTGGATGAATGAATGAATGAATGATACTGTTGAGGAGGCAGGTATTAACACATTGAGGCAAGAAATGGGATTGGTGAATCAGATTTGAACTTGGCATTATCTCTGTGATGAAATGTTAATAGGGAACTATGTGAGGATGGATCTTGACGAGGAAAGGCGAGATGAAATATGGATAATGCGGGGAGTTCGTGTACGAATTGAGCGATGGGAATTGCCGGATGAGCTTTCTACATCATATGGGATATGGATAATGCTACATACCGCTGGTGGGAGATAATCTGTGTGATATATGTAGCATCCTCAGTAATAATGGTGAAGAAGAGTACTGTTGTGCTGTTATAGCACAGTTGCTTGTCTATTGATGAAGTGGTGTTGGATATCAGAATGGTGTGAGGATTAAATCCCAAGTCAACTTTTGACACGCATACAATTTTAAGGTGTTGAGATTGCTGCACGGGAAACCATTTTGAGAATCCCAATTGGCATGCCTAAAACCACAGACTCCATTCTATCACCATCGCCATCACCGACAAAGAATATCTTTTGTTTGGAACCGAGAGTTACAGGAAGTAAAGTAGACTATGGATGTAAAGAGAGCAATGTTCTGAAAACATAAAATTAGCACTCGAGAAGGCGAGTATTGTCTTCATCAGTTCATCTCGTCAGCGTGTATGATATAGAGAGTATTTAGTAGCACAATCTCACAGAAGCAAGTTCTTTCGCTTCATACACAAACTTGAGGGATCCCGAGTCAACTTTTTATACCGCCTGTGGTGGATTTTGTAGTGTTGACATGAATCTATCAGATGCGATATATTAGAAGGCTGAGAAGAATGGTCGCTATGCCCGTTTTCTCCTCATGTTTCAGTAAACTCTCCTGATACTTTGAGAGAGAAAAGACCTTTTAGTATCCTAGATCGATCTCCAACCACGGAAGCCCCGATGCAAGTGATACACTATCGGATTTTGTCTTGAAACTGTACGAACAAAGGTTGAATGAATGGCCCTGAGTCATTCATAGCTTACAACAAAGGAGCTAGTCCCATAGCAAGGCCTATCTAAGCCTTGCTTCTTCCTTTGATTCGCTAGCTCATGAGACAGATTACACATTGACAACCAGAGCCTACATTTCAGGTTTTACGTCATCCTATCCTTCTCAAACCAACAGAAACCATCTACTTCGTATGGGAATCGCATGGATTGACATTCAAGATGCTTCACAGTTGCACCTTCCGCTGACAATTGGCATTTTCCAAAGATGAGACACCTGCTCCTGGTAGGACACGCGTGGATATGAATAAATAGAGGAATCATAGGTGAGTCTTGGCGAACACAGGGCATTGAAAATAGCCATACTACAATCGATTCATGAGAAGACACTCAACCACGATAGCTGGCAAATTCCTCCTTATATCTTCTCAAGTCCCTTGCCTCCATCTCCTCATACACTCTACGTTCCCCCATACTCAACGCCTTCCATTTCTCGCCCAATATTATACCAAGTTGTCCAAACGAGAGCTGAGAATTCTCCCGGCGAACTCTATCACGATGATCATTGGCGAAGAACATGTAAGCAGACAACCCTCGTCTAGGCGCATTAGGATCTTTCCTCCTATTTTGAAGATCGATACGTTGAAAGTGCTTTGCTAGGTTCGAAGGGGATGGTTGAGTTATGCTCGGGGCCAGGGTGTTTTGCCTTTGTCGTTCCTTCGATGAGTTTTGTTGTTCTAATAAGTTGAGTCGTGATTGGTGAATATAGGGGCTGGCGGGTGCTGCGGAGAAGGATGGGATTGATGGACTATTGCGAGGGGGGATTTCATGATTTGAAGGGCTTGAAATCAGAGTAGGGGTGATACGCTTCTTTATTTTTGGAGGTGTAACTGAAGATGGCGAAGGGTTGACGGGGATTGACTGTTCTTCAATACTCCCCTGACTGGTAATATCAGAGGCAGAAGCCTGTTCTGTTTTGGCTGAAGCCCGAGAGTTTGTAAGAGTGTGGTCTGTTAGATCAGCACTCTTGCTAGTGTCGGTAGAGCGACTTGAGTCTGCGTCCATTTTAATGCTGTCTTGTCAAATATATATGTGTGTCTCCTGATTGAGTGATCAGCTTGGGATGCTAACTGACTCGATATTTTTCATGCCCAAATCTCTGGAGCAAACAATGTAAAATGATACCTAGCAAGTATACCCAAGTACCTGGGTATTTATACTTCATCTCAAGATTCGAGGAGTCTGCATTTGGGTTGTAGCCTAGTTTTTGTGTTGATCTGTGCGCGTTGTCAACCTGAAATACAACCTCGTGACTGCAAGGGTAAGCTTACACCACTCATGTGTATACAAATTGACCGCATCTAACGTTTATGGGGAAGTCAGAAAAGAGATGTCAAAACAGGAAGAAGACCCCTTCAATATCTATCCCAGCTGAAGGATGATTTGCGTAATATGATCTCCACTTGGAGGTAGAGGTAGATCTTATCAAGAGAACACACGGTGATATTCAGTATTGATTAAAGACCATTGCAAAGTTACCTTTGTGAACCTGCGATCTCACACCGTACCATTTGGAGACTCTTTAATGTGCAAAACCACCTCGAGACTTAAGATCACGTCAGTGTTCAAAAACATCTTCATGTTCAAACCCATGTCAAGACTCAAGACCGCCTTGATATTCGAAACCATCTCAATACTCAACCTCACCTCAATATCCAAAATCGTCCTGACCACACCAACCCATCTCAACATCTCCACCCAAAACTCAACAACCAAATCACAACCAGCCGATACGTAACGACCAAATGCATCTTGATACCCAAGCCTACCTTTGGAAACCCCGCTACACCAATTCGAACAATAGACACCCAGAGCGACCCAAACATCAAACGATACCTACACAAGACCAACAGCCACACGGATTACGATTCAAAACTCTTCGCAAACCCTAACATAAAAAAGACACCAAATAGAGCGAAGACACGAACCGAGACTCATCAAGTGTAACGACATCTCCATATATACATACCAGCACAACCCAAATCAAACATCTCGTACATGCACACACAAATCCTTCTCCGTAGATCAAATCATCGCACACACATGAATAAGAGCTCCGTCTACGAAAGTTGTACGGCAGTCAATTTCCACTCGGTAAAGAATGCTAGGGGTGGAGGGTGCATGCAGTGGCACGTTAAATGCTTCAAGGATGCTACTCGGTCACCTCGAGGCTGGACTTTAGGTGTCCGTCTCTGTCCACTTCTTCGATATTTGATTGAATAGTGGTGCACATAGAGAATGCCATTTCGTGTTCTGCGATTCGCAGGTCGGTATGCGTTATTTGGGGTTTGGGGAGAGTTTTGAGATGTAGGTGTTACAGGACTGCTATTGTGTATTGGTAAGATTCTCCGGTCGATATTGAGTTTTCTTGATGTGGAGAGATGGATAACAGAGGCGTTTGCTTTCTCACAAGCTAATGCTTTAGCGGTGGAGATGGCAGTAACGGCGAATCAGTGATCCATGGGATTCTATTCTACATTCTGGATTCAGAAAGCTGGTAACGTCACGTCATTAATTCATATTTCATATTTCATATTTCATCGATGATCGATAGATAGCGGTAGCATTCATCGACTACCAATCACTGCCCATCAAGTCAGTAAGCGGAAATGATCGCAACTAGGTAGGTGTTTAGGCACGTCTTGTCTCCGGAGTAAAACCATATAGAGTTTTTGACATTCTTTGGTTCGTTTAGATGATATGACGTCGGATGATTTAATTGTTAAATACTTTCTGTGTGTAGTTGGCACGAAATGAGGATGCGCATATTCATTAATGACAATGATCATGATCTTTGGGTGTGGTTCCCATTGTCTCTCGATGTACCTCGTCCTTTTGATCTTGTCTGGGCGGCCCCCAACTATTCACAAGGGGAAATCTCAGTAAGCCACTAGGGAGATGGGAAAGGCTCAATGGAATCGTGGGGGACGTGGTATCATGTCACATACGTCCTCCGTACCGACGGCCATGACATGGAGAGATTTCATGGTGCAGATAGCTAGAATTAAACCTTTCGATAAGGAAGTTGTTGGTGCGCTCCCCCTTGGCGTAAGCTTAAGCCTGATTTAAAATTAAGTCGTTCATTTAATTCATTTATCACGGCGATCACACACGAGACCAAGCCTCTTTGGGGTGTTGGGTGTTGGGTGTTGGTTGAATTGTGAATTGTGATAATGTCAATGTCAATCAAGATCAATATCAATACCAAGATCAATATCGTAACGATCGTATTGTTTTGTATCCGAGGCACGGGCATCTAGCATTCATCGAGCCTCGGGAAGGAGAGAAATAAACCAAGCAAAAGCGATGAAAGTTTGTTCCTACCGCATTCTCGTGATTGTTGGTTTCCTATTCCTCTCTACAAACAAACAAACAAACAAACAAACAGAGGAATGAATGAATGAATGTGATTGTGGCGTCATTACCTAAGGTTATTCGAAAGTTACCTATCCTTTGGAGAACTGAGAGACACAATCGAGGCTGGTGCTTGATATGTCTCTTCCACACGCACACACACATACACACACACACCAAAAGCCATTGCGCCTCCTTCTTGCTGCAGTCGGGACAACTTTAACTGTGACTCATGCTACCGTACTACGATAACCTAGAAAGATATCCAATTTATACGCGCCAATGCATGTGAGTTATGCATGTATTAAGGGATAGATTAAATACCTACCTAGGCATCTCAGCCTTCTCAACCTTGGAATCAATCGTGATGCACATTCTTATGCAAGTAATTCACACACAAAGGGAAATATGATATACGTGAAAAATCACATTGTTATGCAAGTAATTCATCTAAAAGAGAAATATTATTACATACACGAGTTATCACATTCTTCCCATGTCAGTCATGAAGAGGCTCAGTGAATCCAGATCAATATTGATAAACCAAAGGCCAGATCATCATTTATTGGGCACAGAGACTTATTATTCGTAAGTTCGTAATATCTAACCTTATAATAAAGGGTTAAACCGTCAAGACTCAAGAGTCTTTCTCGCCTGTGCAAAGGACAAGCAAGCGCCAAGATTCTTTTCACCACGCAAGTATTGGTATCTAAAATTCACTAGCCGTGGCGCTACCAAAATGGTGGAATAATGAAAATGTCATTCTCTGATGGTTGATTGGTCATTGATAGTAACCGATGGTTCGCCTCTTTGCCATGGTTTTATGAAATCGGCTTCCGTAATGACTTTGGCTACTTGTTGTTCGTCTTTTTTTCTCTTGCTCTTGCTCTCACTCTCACTCTTGCTCTCCCTTCACTTTCTCTCTCCTCCTCCACCATCATGGCTGCTGGTTGCGATAACTGTGCAAGTCGGTGAGTACTCTCATCTCTCGTATGGTACATGTCGTATGGTGCATATCGTATGATGGCTGAGGATGGGGGTGAGGAAGAAAGGAGACCTCTCAAGTGTCAGAAGCTGTTGGAAGGACGCGTTGCCAGCGGCATTATTACTTTGACTCCTTTTTTTCTTCTTTCCCTGAGTAAAAGATTTGGGTGGTGTTGGTTTCAAGAGATTCAAGTAGGGTAGATCGCTGTAAGCCAAGTTTTAATTGGTCGATAACGTCGCACTTTCCTCGCGCCGAACGTGAAATAAAGGATTTAATTATGGGTTCCTTCGTAGTACGGCAACCCACAAAGACCAATGTGGCAGTTCTCATCTCTTATAAATAGAATCGTTGCTGCCACATTCGAATAATTTTTGAACTCTCTCCGGTCCCGCTTTATTTCGGTTGTTCGTAATCTTACTCAATTTTACGATTTCAACCACAACCACAACCACATCCCACCCAACCCATCCAATCTACCCACCACGTTAGAATATCCTCGAATATTCTAACAAACCTTACTCCTCCTCCAACCCACGAACATACGTTGCGCTTGATTGTGCAAAGTATCATTCATTCATTCCTTTAATACTAAACCCCGTCCTTTGCGACCTCGATTTACTGTCGTGATTCACCTTGCGACACATCTCACCTTGATCCTTGGACCAAGTCGCATTGTCGCAACAACAACAAGAACTTCTTCAAACAAGAGCTTGCTATTCACACACTGATCCTAAAAACATCAGTCAGGGATTGCTAGGACTTCGACTCTCGATCATCATTTGGATCTTCAAGTCAATCAAAAAGTCATCTTCGTCGAGCAGCAACTGTAGGGGAGACATTGAGTTGTTTATCTCCCACAAACGGTACGGCTTTTATTTACATCGGCGATTATAAACACACATTTATAGCCATATCTCTCCATCCCCAATCTCTTCTACTGTCCTACCTCATCGGCGGCTACTTTCGAGTCACGCTTTCAGATCAAGATACGCGATCTCGAACGTCCGCTGTACCCTATCTACTCTTGGACCTTCACGATCCTTGAAAGAAAGACATTCACTCTCATCGCTTTCCGATTGCGATCTAACATTTTACATACAAATAGATCTGCTCACCTTCCACAAACACTTCCTTGAATAAACAAAACATCAAAGGCAATATGGATTCCATTCAGACACACCCTTCCAGTGCCGTTGACGCTAAAAACTTCATCGCACCTGGCTCACTGTCTTTCCCCGGTGGTGCTGCCGATATCACTCCACCATCTACTAACGAAGCTGTCGCTGGAAAGCAGCAGGTATCACCTGCGGCTCCCGTCGCTGCCTCACCACCTGCTACTCCTGCTGCAACCCCCGCTGCTACCCAAGGTGTCAGTGGAATTGTCCCCACCCTACAGTATGTATAACCCTTATGCCTCATTATATTTTTCATGAGGCTTATCTTGCATGTAAAGAAACATCGTTGCCACAGTCAACTTGGACTGCCGTCTTGACTTGAAGACCATCGCACTACATGCAAGAAACGCAGAATATAATCCAAAGGTGACTACTGATTCTCTAGGCTTGCTATCTAATATTTCGTTTTGCTAACCTGCCCAGCGTTTCGCTGCGGTTATTATGCGTATTCGCGACCCTAAGACTACTGCTTTGATCTTTGCCTCGGGCAAGATGGTCGTCACTGGTGCAAAGTCAGAAGACGATTCGAAATTGGCGTCCCGCAAATACGCTCGTATCATCCAAAAGCTTGGTTTCAACGCAAAGTTCACCGATTTCAAGATTCAGAACATCGTGGGTTCCTGTGATATCAAGTTCCCCATTCGCTTGGAAGGACTTGCTTCGCGCCACATGAATTTCAGCTCTTACGAGCCTGAGTTGTTCCCCGGTCTTATCTACAGAATGATGAAGCCTAAGATCGTTCTTTTGATCTTCGTCAGTGGCAAGATTGTCTTGACGGGAGCAAAAGTCCGTGAGGAAATTTACCAAGCTTTCGAGATGATCTATCCCGTGCTTCAAGGTAAATATTTACATATCTCTCTATGCATGACATCTGCTAACATCGCCCAAAGATTTTAAGAAGGTCTGATTCAGTTCAGATGTACCACCACTTTTTTACATTGTACAACATTATTTCACGATCTTACGAACATTAACATGCATGGTAGGCGTATCAAAGGGGGGAAAAGAGTCAAAGAAGGGACTCATATATTTGTGCTTTTCAGCATGTTTACGCGTTACTAGTCCTTGATAGACTGCGAAACATCATCTTTGACGGATGGCATTGGTGCGCAGGTCCTGCGATGCCGTCATTAATTGCTACTTCTATTCTGATAAAGCAAGTATTCAAAATTGCCTTAGTTGGTACATTTTACAACAAATAATAAAGAAAACATTAGTTTTTATATACATATTGTGTGCAATGCCTGTGTGATAATTCTTGTGATATAATCAAGACAAAACCCGACCGGCTAGAGTTCGAGATCATCTGAATGTAACAGCAATGATCCTCTTTATATGAGAAGGGAAGTTTGGTAGCATCTACCACACTGCATGCATGTGGACCACAATATTCGAATCGGTTTTTGTGGCATCTGTATATGTGCAGTCTCCATTATCTAGTCCTCTATATAATCCTTTATATGACCCTTCACCATCTAACCACTCTTGATCTAGCCATACTCCATGTCAAAAGTGAACTAAGTCGTGTATCGTCTAAAACTATTTCCGCGATTATTCATTCAAACACCATAGACAGAGAGCACATCCGAATCCCTCCTCCTACTTACAAAGTTTCTCCCCTCTTGGACCCGCCCGGCTCCCATCATCCGTCATGCCATCCCATCCGTCCGTAACCTTCCAAGCCCACTTCTTTTCCCACACCTCGTCCTTCCCCTCCATCACATCCACAATCTTCTCTCCAAGCACTGGGAGAAACTTGAATCCGTGTCCGCTACCACCGGTTGCTAAAAACACACCTTTGAGACCGAGGCCGCCGCTACTGTGCGGTTTATCGCAGTAGGTGATGAGGAATTCGCCGGCGGGTGTATCAGTGTACCAGCACACTCTTGTGTGTGAGAAGGGACGGGGTGGAAGATCGGGGAGGAATGTGTGGAGGGCTATTGCGGCTTCCTTTTGGAAAGCGACGGGGACGCAATTGTCGGGGTGGTCATAAGTTGTTTGGGGCAGAGAGACGCTGATCATCTCGCCGGAGGAGGAGGGGTGGGGATGGGGAATCATGGTTGGGTTTGAGTATCCATGAGCGTGGCGTGCAATTTTTAGAATGTTATTCCGTGGTGGGAGGATAAAGTAGCCGGTAGCCATGTTAAGGAGCACGGGGATGTCTTTGTATCTTTCCTGTTCTTCATCTGTGATATCAATGTATAGCAAACACTGTCCGCTAGAATGCACTTGAGAGCGCAAATCGAGGAATTTGGCACTCCAGGCCCCAGCTGCGAGAATCGTGAGGTCGGCAAAGTGTTGGGCACCGGATGCAGTGTTGGCCCCAAGGATCGTGCTTTGATCGGGAGAGAAGATGAGCGATGTGACTTCCGAGACGATGAATTTGACACGTTCGTCAGCAAGCTTTTCAACCTCTTTTCGTAGCCAGACTAAGGAGGCTCCCGCGTCAGCCCATCCTGATCGTCGGTTGATATATCCCCATTCTCCACTCCCTGGCCCTACACTAAAGAGTTTCTGTATAGCCTCTGCCGACGGTAATTCTAAGACTCCGTCTGTGTCTCCAGCTTGTTTCATCAATTGTTGGACATTTGAAAAACTTGATCGTACATATCCTTGCCCGCTGTTCTCATATGAGGTGTCGCAGGTTAAACATAAACCACTTTCGGAGTATCGACCCTGGCCGCCAAGTTCATCATCGCCTGTCTGCCGCCATTGTTTCTGGGCGGAGTCCGCGAGTTCGGCATAGAGGGGATCACCGTAGTCTGCACGGATAATGCGCGAGGAGTCAACGGAGGAGGCATCTGGAGCAGGAAAGGGAGAGCGATCGAGGAGAGTTATGGTTGTGTTTTTGTAGTCGGGCCGCTTCAGAAGAGCCAGGGCGGTGCTTAGAGAAAACACACCTGTGCCGATTATGAGAATCGACGAAGGGGGGGTATAGGCTGTCATGACGGAAGAGTAGTGAAGCAAGGTAGGATGCGCACAGTGTAAACGGCTGGAATGTGTGTGATAACGAATGGATGATAAGAGAAAGGTCACTTAAATTCTGGGGAACATATCAAAAACTATGAGAATCTAGAGGAGTAGATCGACGAGAAGGAAATCCAAAGAGAAAAGTCTACACCTTCTCCCAAAGACGAATACTTATAGTGGGGGTAGAGGATCCCCAGAACCTTGAAGAATTTGGCAACTGCACCATATCATAAGATACATGATAAAAAGAAGCTAGAAAATAACGCGGCCCACCAGCACGGTGTTTCCATGCTGAGTATGTGACTGTGAACTCCATACTTCGGATTTGGTGAATGATTCACATTCAAAGATAGAAATGATTTTAACTATGGAGATTAGTACGATTTCTTTCTGTGAGGAATTCTGACGTTTGGTTGCTGTTTATCATTGAGATGAGAAGTGATGTTTGCAGCGCAGACCAATGATTTTCGGCAATTAAGACAAGCTGACCTTAGTAAGCGTCAGTGAAAGGCGCATGTCAAGCTTTAGCCAATTAAACAAACTCGCAGCCTTGTCGCAATAAGTATCGCGCCTTTTATATTACCATCGCTGTTCGTGCACATATTACTCATTCTCTCGGGGATATGCCAATTATAGTCGCATATGGAATTGGAAAGTAGTGCTGCAAAATGAGTTCCAAAAAGATCATCGAGTTTCCAGATGTTTCGAATAAGCTTCAAGCTCCTTCCAAGAAATCGTTATTCGAGAGGCAGAAAGCAGATGCAGAAGCTAAGAGGTTGAGGGAGGAGGCAGAAACGAAGGCTGTGTATGAGGATTTTGTGAAGAGTTTTGATGATGAAGATGATGCGCCTGCAGCTGGGGCTGATGGAATGGGAGGAATGGGCGGCATGGGAGGAAATAGACATTTTGGAAGAGGAGGGTTTAGTAGTGGAATGGGAAGAGGGGGGTTTGGGGATAGCAGAGGAGGATTTGCGCCACGAGGAGGACTAGGGATGGGTAGTGGACCGGGAAGCTTGGGACCTTTACCAGGGAATATGAGCAATAATACCTTACCAAAGAAAAGAACATTCGAAGGCTTCGCACAAAGCTCCTCGCGCAGAGAGGACAAAGGTCCATTTGTATTTGATGACTACAGTCATGACGGACCTGCATCAAAAGTCCTTAAGACATTCGACCATGATGAAGACAGTATGGGGACCAGCAGAGACGAGGAGAGAGCCGTGGCCAAACCCACTTTACGACTGGCATCTCTACCTCCTGGTACCTCGCCTGCCGTCATTAAAGCTTTACTCCCTACAAACTTGACAGTCGATGCTGTCAGAATCATACCACCTTCTGGGCCAACATCATTTACGGAAAGAAAATCTATGTCGGCGATCGTCACATTGGCCAAAGACACCCCTGCGAATGACATTGACACAACGGTCAACTCGCTACAAAATAAATACTTGGGATATGGATATTATTTGAATTTACATAGGCATTTGTCATCAGCGGCGATTTCGAATTCTACACAGATTTCAAACATAGGGAGTGCAGCGGCCTCGCAACCTTTCGGCGCCAAATCAGTCAATCCACCAGCAGCTCGCGGAGGGTTTTCAGAGTCGTCTCATCGTGGGGGCTTTGCTCCCCCTACCTCTTATAACAACACACCTCAATTAAGCCGATCTACACTCTTTGTTCCAGTCCAGCCACCGCAAGATATCAAAGAATTAAAACTCATTCACAAAACAATTGAATCGCTTCTCACTCACGGACCGGAGTTTGAAGCGCTCTTGATGTCACGCGCTTCCGTTCAGCGAGAAGAAAAATGGGCATGGTTATGGGATTCGAGAAGTACAGGCGGTGTTTGGTATCGATGGCGATTATGGGAGGTGTTGACAGGTTCGCAATCCAAAAGAGGGCAAGGAAAATACCTTCCACTATTTGAAGGCTCTTCGGCATGGAAGCAACCCGATCAACCTTTGGCGTACGAATATACGACCCGTCTAGATGAATTTGTTTCGGATTCTGAGTACAACTCCTCCGATGAAGATGACTCTGGCGACGAAGGTGCTAGACGTCCTCCAATTGACCCTAGCACACTCAATGAGGACGGAAAAGCATATTTGAACCCTCTTGAGAAGGCCAAACTCACACACCTTCTATCACGCTTACCTACTAGTACTGGTAAACTACGAAAAGGAGACGTAGCTCGCGTCACTGCATTTGCAATCTCACATGCAGGTCGAGGAGCCGATGAAGTCGTCTCGGCAATTGTATCTAATGTTGAAAAGCCCTTTGCTTACACATCCGCAAATCCAGATCGCAAAAAGGACAAGGAGAGAGATAACAGCGGTGATGAGAAAGACGATAATGCCGAGGAGGAAGACACTAGTTCTGCGTCGCTAATAGGCTTATACATTGTATCTGATATTTTATCAAGTAGTTCTACAAGTGGTGTCCGACACGCATGGCGCTATCGACAGCTATTCGAGCAGGAAATGCGGAGGAAAAAGACGTTTGAGGGATTGGGGAGGATGGAGCGGAAAATGAAGTGGGGGAGATTAAGGGCCGAGAAGTGGAAGAGGAGTGTAGGGAATGTGTTGGGTTTATGGGAGGGCTGGTGTGTGTTCCCACAGGAAAGCCAAGACGAATTCGGTAAGGTGTTCAGGGAACCTCCTTTATCGGCTGAGGAATTGAAAGAGCTAGAGGAGAAGGGCAAGGAGGAGAAAAACAAAGAGAAGAGTAAATGGAAAGCTGTGGAGGTGGCTCCAAAGGAGAAAGTTAAAGAGGAAGCTCATGAAGGGGATTTGGATGGTGAGCCGATGGTAGAAGATGATGAGGATGTAGATGGTGTACCGATGGAAGAGGAAGATGTCGACGGGGAGCCAATGGCGGATAGTGATGAGGGTGGCGATCTGGATGGAGAACCCATGCACGTACAGGAAGATAAAGGGGACACGTATGAACCTCCTCCTGCCGTGGAAACGGCACCAGACTCGGCAGTGAAGGTTGAAGAGTCTGCACCGCCGAGAAGAGCAAGACCGCGGGCAGTAGATATGTTTGCTGATTCGGATGATGAGGATTGAGTGGCAGAAGTCTCGTTTAGGTTTTACTCGTGTGTAATGCATCTAGAGGCAATATTACACAAATACAAGATACCAAAGCTTCCATTCATTGTTTCCATCTTTCTTGTACTACTAGGCCCTGCTCACATTTCAGGTTTTTCTAGGGGAATAAAATCTAACACCCTCCAAAGGATGTTTCTCGAATTACATTCCTCCTATCACTGGGGTTTAAGAGTTATCTTGTATTTAGAGTTTGGTGTAAGAAGAATGCCAAAGAAAAACTGAATGCACACAAATAAGCGAAGGTCGTTTATTTGAGTTTGAGGCTTTACTAAATTGTCGAAAAACAATCCAAATGTACAAGGCATAGAATCAGAGAGGTTGAAGAATGAGTTCGACCTAAATACGAACATGAATGTGAATAGTATGTCAATTAATTAAAAGCATGCTCCTAGCCAGTCTGGTTCCCAAATTCCCATGCCATGCACCAATACCAATAACCCGTTAATCCTACCCAACCGTTGTAAAACTCATGTACAGCGAATGACCCTGGACTACTTTTATCTTGTTACAAAAATGAATCATGAATGAAGACAGCATTACCACTTCGGCCCCGCACTACTAGCTCTCCTCTCCCTCTTTCCATTGTGCCCGTCATTAGCTACACTCCCCCTTCGCCGTAACCCCCCGCCTTTCTCCTTCTCACAATCTGATATCCTCTATCTAACTCTGTCTCCACAGCACATCTAACTTTAAGTGCTCCGACAGCTGGCCATACACTTTTTTCTCCCCTCAGTATCCAATAGTCTAGACTGTCCTGAGTAGGCGTCTCGAGAAGACGGATGAAATCGCCTGCGGACAGAACTGGAACAAGTGTTACAGATGCGGCAGGTATGTGTTCATCTACCAGAAACCTGCGAATCGATAGAGGGAGAAGCTGCAAGGAATCGAGTTGTTGTAATCGATGATGAATTTCCATGGTTACGAGACGTAATAGGCCACCAGTTAAAGAGGTACGTCCGCCGCGAGTGTAGAGCCGAGAGGGGCCGTGCATGTCAGATTGTAGAAAGGGGACAAGATAGGGACGGGCCTGAGAGACGATGAAGTGGTTTACGTTGAAGAGCTCGGCGATCCGAGAGAGGGGCGAGTCGCGATCAGTATATGAAGCGTGGGTCCAGGGGTGGAATGTGGCATCTGCTGCAGCGGACCAGGGAATTATGGTGCCGGTCAGAGGATCTTTGCATTTTAGGGTTACAGAGGACCCATAAAGAGAGGGAGTTGACGCATTAGATGCTAGGGCTGCTGACCATATCAACTACTTCGGTTAGCAGTGTATCTAATTATGAGAATCGAGAGAATATACGCACAACATTGGGTGCTGTGAGATAGTTCAGTAGATTTGGTACTCCCCCCTTTCCACTCGTAGCTACCGTAATGTTCAAGACTCTCTTAGTCTTATTATATGCCTCTTCAAATGTCAAATCACCCACATTTGCCCGCACACATTCCTCTAGTACTTTCACATCCAAAAAGTACCCTTCCCTGTAGAATCTTTTTACTCTCCTCGTCAATGTATCCCACCACCCACTCGTACCCTGGAGTCCTCTTTCTTTCCCTGCAAAAGCTGATAGATCGATACTCTCCCCATTCAAAAATCTTGGCAGCTCATCTTCCGTGTGAATTCCCACCAATGCTGCAATGAGCGCTCCCGTTGCTGTACCCGTTACAATTCGGGGTAATAACCCCCTATTAAACAACGCTTTCACAACTCCCAAATGACATAATCCAAATATTGCTCCGCCCTGTAATACCAATGTACTTCTTCCAAAAGCCTGCCGAGTGTCATGCAAAAGATCCAACTTCGCCTGACTGCTAAAGCCCGTCACCGCCCCATTGTTCCCATCAGCGCTGGGTGTCGTAGGCAATTGAGTCACATCTGCTACCGCCTGCGCGACTTGTGTAATATAATCTTCGATTAAGAGTTTCGTTCCTGCAAATGCGCGATTGAAAAGTCGAGGAGCGGATATATTCCCCAGGTTACGCACAAGACCAGATCTCAGCAGATTGACCAGTTGCAGAATATCTCCTTCTTCGCGGGCTATTATGATTGATTGCAATCGCTCGTGTATCAATCGATAATCGTAGTACTTGGATGTAGGATTCTGGCGCCTGATTGCAATCCTATTAGCTATTGTTCACCGCATGTAAAGAGGGTTTGGGTGTGAACAGACCATAAATCATTTCCCAACAAAACATCTAATTGAAAGGCAGCTTCTTCCCATTCCTCATATGTATGAGCATCTTGCAAAAGATCTGACCAAAGTCGTACTGGTTTCTTTCGAGTCATCCATTGCATGAACCTCTATTTGTACCATTATTAGCATTGCTCAGATTACAATCTTTATAACAAGCTATCAATCTCCTTACTCTTTGCCAGAAGTACATAACCTCCAAGAGCATACTCCATATTCCCGATAGAATTCCAGTCATTTTGAGAGTAACAAAAATCTCTCAGACCTGAACTACATGTTTGATTGTACGAGGTTGACAGTTTATTTATTTACGAAAGAAGGGTTCTAATAAGAATGAGGATTAGCATGTGATGATTTCCCCAGATTGTCAGGGATAAAGCTTTGGCCTATCTTCTTTATGCAACAACACTATATGAATTACTAGGTAGGTATCAACAGCCTTCACATAAGGATAAAAATATTTGTGTTAAATAAAATCTTTCAGTCACAATGCTGTTGCATGTAATATAGCCCTTGATATTTCGAGAATCTTTTGAAAACATACACATATCTTAAAATGCATGTATGCCAATGCCTCATCCTTGGGTAGTAAACGTTTAGTTAGCTATTGTACAATCTGTTAGAAAACGCTGGGTATGTTATGAGAAACACAGGAAATGCATTTCGAAATGCCTGGTATATGAACGCAATATCTATGGCCACTATTAAACTTCTAAAGTTGAGCTCATTCATCATCGTCATCCTCAATAATGTTACGCTTTCTCCTGTTTCCACCAGCTTCTGCATGTGGAGCTTGAACGACATCCTCGTCATCCAGATCAGCTTCGGCATCTGCGTCAGCATCACTATCTTCGGCAGGTTTTGACGTCTTCTGTTTCTTGGGTCTAGGAGCTTCATCACTCTCATCAAGAATTTCTTCTTCCTCATCGTCGTCTCCACCACCTTCCTCAAGTTCCTCATCGCTAGATGCCAAAAAGTCATCCTCTTTGTCGTACTCATCTTCGCGATTTCTGCCACGAGGAAGGTCGTCGTCCGAGTCATACTCTGGTCTACGACGAGGACGCTTAGCTCCAGCAGGTTTACGTGGTCCGCGACGTCCAGGGCGACCATCTAAATCATCGAGAGTAAGACCTGCACCCACACCCACACGGCGTCCAGTTGATTGACTGGCTCTATCAAGCTGAGCCTCACGACGACGTTGAGCACGCATACGTTCCTTTTCTGCCATTTCTGCTCGCTTCTTTTGAAGTTCGGGATCTTCATTTTTGACGATCATATTTAGGCGTTTCTTTTCACCTCCTTCTAGACCAGTAGCTGCAGTAAGGTTCTTCTTCAACCTGTTCAGAGCATCATCTTCAATAGACTTGTTGGGCCTAACTGTGTACTCGTTGGTCATGTGTCCTACGACAACAAGAATTTGAGATGTAACTGAAGGTGAAGCCATGTAACTATGTGAGTCTAAGACTTCGTTGTATTTGCTATCCTTAGCGGGCGCAAGAGGTTTGCTCTGTAATTCATAATGCTGGTCGCCAATAGCTAGAGTGGTGCTTCCATCGCTCCATGTGTATATATTCGTATTGCTTTCGAGTTTGCCAGAATCTGACTTGCGATAGCGGATCGTTGATTCGGCGACATTCCTGGCAGAGAAATTTGCGGATTGGGTAGAGACATGGTGATCGGAGATGGGGATTTCAAAAGTCTCAGGATTATATTCTCGAGGCTCAATTCCAAAGAACTTGGGAAGGCGAAACGTATGGAACTGTAAAATTGTTAGCTATGTGCACAAAAGATGATTGGAATGAGGCGCATTTACTTCTCCATCTGAAGGTCTCGGAACT
The DNA here is from genome assembly GCF_013461495.1 of Botrytis fragariae. Taxonomy (NCBI): domain Eukaryota; kingdom Fungi; phylum Ascomycota; class Leotiomycetes; order Helotiales; family Sclerotiniaceae; genus Botrytis; species Botrytis fragariae. The sequence goes on from NW_023501000.1 coordinate 746,643, forward strand.
GGATGTCTGAATATATCAGCCTCAAGAATTCGCGCATTTCGAGTATCTTCCGCCGGTAATTCTTCCTCGTCGTGCCTATCAGGTACTCTATCATCGCGCCCCTCATCGTCTCCCGAATCCAATTCTGCGTCACTCAACACCCGGTGTGGTGGTGCGGTCTCTGGCTCCTCATCAGGAACATCTCCAAATAGATCATCCTCCTCATCAACATCGGAGATATTGTTCATAACTTCATCTTCTGAATTGGACGCCATTTCAAGCGGTGTATGTATTTATGGTTGTAAAGTAAAAAAAATGTCCAAAAGGTAAATCGCGAAATTCCGTCGTATCGTACTTCGTAAACTTCGCGTAAAGCTAGATGCTAATAAGAAGAAGCTTTGATAGGTATCGTCGAAAGCGATATATTGCGAGTAAAATCGAATCAATTTGAATTGACGTAGGAAGTCCCTGTAATTTGTACGTGCTCAGTGAATCGTCTTCAACACAACACCTCTTTCAGCCGTACTAGACAATCAATTGGTGAATGAAGACATACCAAACATCTGATACAACCTTGGAAGTGGAGGATACAAAGCAGCAAGCAAAATAATGCAAGGGCAGCAAGAAGTGATACACCGCCTTCTCGGATTGTTAACCAATGATCAAGGAAGTTTTGGATAGAGTGGACGGAAGAACATTAAGGAAGAAGCCGACGCTAATCTATTCAAGACTTCCTAAGCTTTTCTGTTTGTCTCCTATTCCTACTTGATATCAAATACAAACCACAATCTTTCAACTACCTCTCGACTCAACCACCTTTTGTTTTGAAAGTCGACTTTACTGAGTCATCTTGGTAAATTTTGAGATTCGATAAGTTGTCTGACTTTGAAAGATTCAGCAATATGTCAAACTTGTTTTCAGGAATGTACGTGGTCGGATTTTCTTACTTGTCGTTTTGGTTACCTTTTGATATTTGGAGCTCCTGTGGTGATAATTGATTATTTTACCACTTGGATTCACTAGTGGTAAAATATGGACGGGGGGAATGTTCGATTGATGGAGGGCATTTCATTTGGGATGCAGTGATATGAGAAGTTGGCTCATTGTCACCGCCCCGAAAGCTTTATCTCGGCTCAATCGACCTATCAGCAAGCAAGTTGCTTGAGTTATATCATCAGACAAGAAGCCTTAGGAGCAATTTCATCTGTTAATCTTATAAGTCTGGCCAAGGGGTAGCTTTTCATCAGCAGGGCGATCATATTTTCTTCCAAAAATGATCCCTATAATACGGGTATATTTGACTGAAGGCATATTTGCTCTCCAGATTTGTCTTTGATGCGTTGAGCCCTTCATATTTGTCATTTTGCATCTTCCTAGAATTTTCCACTCATTCTAGCTGTTCTCCAAGCTTGTGTAATATTCTACGACGAAGAAAACTGCTAACAATATTGTGTTTGTAGAAGTGGCCGCTTTCGTGGCAGTGGTAAGAGTTCTGGCGCAAAGAGTCCGGGTGGACTTAACGGAGTTTCGCCAACCTCTCCTACAGGCAATTCCCCCGTCAATTCTTCGTCACCCGCCAACGCACCCCGCATCTCGCCACTCCCCAACTCGCCTTCGCTCTCACAAACCATGTCTATGGATGATCAGCAAGCCCCCCCTGCAGGCAATGATCCACTAGCCGCCTACAACCTTCCTCGCCCGAAGCCACTCTGGCTTAATAATGCTTATGCTAAGCACATTGTTAAGGGTAATTTCATGACATTGTCTGCTCGCCCAAAGACAGTTGAGCCTGGAGAGTGGATTGCCCATCAAGGTAAGACAAAGAGGAGGAGCTAACAGTCATGTGCTAACAATCGTAGTGGTTGAACATTATCGTATCTTGTGGAACTTTGTTCGGGTAATTCATGAAAAAGAAGAAGATGGCAACACCATTTGTAACCCCCAGACTTGCCCACGCATGTCTGCTGGCGCGTAAGCCTGCATTTTCTAAGACCTACCGATTTGATATCTGATAAGTTTTACTAGAAACCACTCTTTCACATGGTTGAACTCACGTAGAGAGCCTGTCGAAGTACCGGCCCACGAGTACATCTCCCTCATGCAGCGCTGGATCTCTGGAAAGATTGATAATACCGCTATTTTCCCCACTGATCCTGCCGGAATTTCATACTGTCACAACAGTGCCGGTCCTGAAATTTCTGGCTCAACTTATGCTTCTGGTGGAGTCAACACACCTGGTTCAAACACACCCATTCCCGCTGGCCCAACCACACTCACAACCTCTCTCTCTCAACTCGCCGGAGCTGGTGATTGGATCGGCAAGAGCAGTGGATTTCCACAAGAATTTGTTGATGTATGCCAAACCATCTTTAGACAAATGTTCAGAGTCTATGCTCATCTCTACTGGGGACATTTCATTGAGCCTTTCTACCATCTTAACCTCGACAAGCATATGAATAGTTGCTTTAGTCACTTTGTTTTGACAGCAACCGAGATTGACATGTTGAAGCCACATGAATTGGAGCCCATGCAACCATTGATTGACCTCTGGGCTGCCAATGGAACATTTCCACCTGAGTCTAAGGCTTACGCTTGTGCAAATCTCAAGGCTGGAGAGAGACTTCTTCAAGCTGCCGGTTAATAAGATCGGTGCAGGTCACTACAAGCATACAGGCGTTTAGGAAAGCGATTTGATAGAAGGGTTCATGATGTGCTTGACGATTGCATATGAAAGCTTCTTATTTTTGCGAGATATCTCAAAGATTGATGGCATGGTTCTGCGTGGTTATGTTTTGGGCTGGCGTTCCTGTTTTTTGAAGAGAATAGTGCCCAGGTTTTCAAACTTGATATTTCATATGTAAATGCGCTCTAGCATTATGCAGAAAATGATAAATATTACTTAAAACTTCCGTGACCTTCTCCGCGCACATTTTAATTATTGTTACAAAACTTACCTAGGTAGACAAATACTCTCCACGATGCTTCGCTTGCGTATATACAAAGTCAATATTGAATAAAGTACAGCAGAGATCCTAGGATCCCTCCAGCAGGACGATAAGACAGAGACACCGAAACGGTGCTTTCTTGATATTTACCTAAAGTATTAAAATATAGGTGCTGTCAATATATAATTGTATTTGAGTGATGTTTAAAGAACTTCCGTGGTTTTGATTCAGCGATGCACGAGCAAGCAAAATGATTGGTTCACTTGATGATGCGACAAAGAAGGGGCGGGCCGCCTATTATCCGGCTCCAGCGACGTAACCCAGCATCACAAAATAATAATAATGCGCCGACAGCAAATGCGGTAAATCATTGCAAAGCAAACATACATCCCAATTTATCTTTCACTTAGGAACGATGTCTACATCTACTGGGACAGGATGGGCACAGCTTCGTCAACAAGCTAGGTCGTTGGAAACACAAGTAAATTACATATACCTCCCAATAGCTATCGCTCACTAAACTAACGACCCGGGCAGACAGAAACACTATTCCATACTTACTCACAATTCTCAGCCGTTTCCAATATTCCGCCAAAGCCTTCAGAAGATGAAAGATCCACTGAAATGAAGCTACAAGAAATTCTAGAAAAGGTGAATAGATCCTCACTGCAAGCTCAAGGACTTAGTCTCACCCTTCCGTTTTAGAGAGAAAATCTGATATCACAACTCTCCCGCCTCCTCGACAGCGACTCTTCCCTCACAGCTTCTGCAACCCGTCAAAATAACCTTACTCGTCACCGAGAAATTCTTCTCGACCACCGTCGCGAACTTTCGCGCATTCGTTCCTCTATTTCCGAAGCTCGTAATCGCGCAAACCTACTCTCAAATGTGCGATCTGATATCGATGCTTATCATAGCAATAATCCAGAAGCCGCAGAGGCGGACTATATGTTGGGAGAAAGAAGTCGTATTGAGAATAGTCATAACATGACGGACAGTGTGCTGAGCCAAGCTTATGCCGTCAATGAGAGTTTTGGGCTACAGAGAGAAACGCTGGCCAGTATTAATCGGAGGATCACTGGGGCTGCAAGCCAGGTACCGGGATTGAATAGTTTGATTGGGAGGATTAGCGCGAAGAAGAGGAGAGATGGAATTATTATGGGCAGCTTTATTGCATTTTGCTTCTTGGTGTTTTTGTACTTTATGTGACGATAGGATAGCACGATGCATTTTATGGTAATGAGAACACAGGCAAGGCGTTTGGAGTGGAACGGTCTGGGATATGACCAGATTGTTGTACAGTATAAGAATGGCTTATGGGTATATTCAGGAATATCATGCTCGACGTCCAGCTTTTGCTGCATCTTCTTTACTCCCCTTCTTTGCGGCAGCGTCCCCTGATTGCTGTGCACTATTTTCCAGTCTCTTTTGCGCGAGGGGTGCTTTAGCATCCTCCAAGAGTCGGGAAACACTCTTGACCAAGACATCCTTCTCATATTCTTCAGCAGGACCACTGCCCGCCCACCTAATCTTACAGTCCCCATCTAGAATGTATGTGTACCCGACCTTACTATTTAATAGACCTATAGCATCTTTCATCTCATCCGTAAGACCCTTCTGGACCACAAAATATCTCTTCCACATCCATTTTGGCAGCTTTTTTCTTAAACTCGACCGAAAGAACTTGATGAGCATAGCTTTTAGGTAGTTCTCTTCGATGTTGATATGTACCATTTGCGCTAATTCCTTGTTGTTTCTGACCACCTCATGTAAACCTGGGTTACTCTTCTCAGATGCAAATGTAGCCGCCTGGTTTTCTGCCCATGCACCACTGAATACGGAAACAACTGAGACCTTGCCCTCTAGTATGGGTGTTGTATTTTCATATAGGGTAGAGTCTGGTTCTAAAGTTCGGCCGCTCAAATTAGGAAAATAGAGCGCGCGATCGGCTTTGAAGATTCGGGGAGGTGCCAGGAAGGATTTTCCCTTATGATATTTCATATTGCTCCATTCTCTGTAATATGGTTTGGCCATTGCCGCAGTCCTGGATTCTTGATATTAGTGACCTGCACACATCATTTTATACAAGCAAGGCTCACAGTTTCTTGCGCTTTTCAAGATGCTTGTCCCAATCGACGAAGTCATCTCTTTTTTCTTTCATTGACCTGTTATCCACTCCACTATTCTGACCTGCTCTCGGTGGTTGCGGAAGTCCAATTGCTCGATCCAAAGGCTTGGGCGTAAAATTTTCCACCCTCTTGCCCGAAGCTCTTGGGGCTTCATCTAGAACTGAAGGAGTTTCTGGCACCGGTGATGGCGTCTCTTTCTTTTCGTCCCATCGTCGATATGTAGTAGTAAATGAACGCCATTGGCATAGCATACATGCTGAAGCATCTAATTGCTTCCTTGCGGATCGTATCGGCAATCGTGTAAGGATCATATTCGTCATGATAAGGGGAGTCGTGCGGGAAACCTAGAAGCCCCGCTAGCAATTCAGCATGCGCGCCTGAAAGATTCTCTTTACCCCAGAATTTATTTTTTCCCCAGAGTTTCCCGAGCGCTGATAAGCCGCCGATAACCGAAATCCCCAGATTGTTACCTCCGCAAAGATCATGAATGTAACTTTCTATTCCAAAGAATGTGTAGATATTACAACCTTTTTCTTCCCACTCCTATCGAAAATTGTATGAGCTCCTGATTTAAGGTTGTACAAGATGCGTTATAACTTCTATTCCAGAGTGTTGAGTAGGCAATGGAACGTCTATCAAGGTCTCAATCTCCCCAAACGATGCCCAACCACATATAAATACTTCCATGCATCTGCGAAGCGATCAGCCATAAAACCATTTATGTTGGCAGATATTGGAGAAGGTTAGAAATTCAGAATATTCCGATGAAGATTTCATACTAATAGGGTTTTCAGGAATCAAAGAATGCGAAATCATACAATGGTTCGTGGAACCAGAAGCTCGGGTGGAGGAATGGGACAAATTATGTGAAGTGCAAAGTGACAAAGCGTCGGTCGAGATTACCAGTCGGTTTTCGGGTGTCATAAAAAAGCTTCATTATGAGGCTGGGGATATGGCACAAGTGGGGAAAGCTCTCCTGGATATTGACATACAAGGGGAGATTGAACAAGAGGGTGCAGATGCCGTTGAAGGGTCAAGTGCTGGCAATGACTCTAAAGCCCAACCCGTAGAAAAGTCACCAATGGAATATAAAGTAGATGTTCCAGGTGCCTCTCAGCCAGCTGCCGAGACTCGACCCTCCCCATCAACTCCAAAAGGAAAGCATGCGGCATTGGCAACACCAGCAGTAAGGCATCTTACAAAAGAGTTAGATGTCAACATATTAGATGTGACAGGTACGGGGAAAGACGGCCGCGTACTCAAGGAAGATGTACATCAGTTTGCAAAACAGAGAGATAGGGCTCCGTCAACAACCCAGGAACCCTTCGTAGCGGCAAATGGTGGCCCTCAAAAGGAGTATGCCACTTCATTAACGCCTGTTCAACAGCAAATGTTCAAAGTCATGACGAAGTCTTTGGCAATACCTCAGTTCCTCTACACTGATGAAATTGACTTTACGAAACTCTCCCAAGTACGAGATCGTATTAACAAACAACTGGCAAGCTCTCCCGTCAACGGGGTTGCCAAGCTATCCTATCTCCCCTTCATCATCAAAGCTGTTTCTCTAACTCTCAATCGTTACCCCATTCTGAATGCTCGGCTCGACATTGATCCCACTTCGCAGAAGCCCATCTTAACAATGCGTCCTCAACACGATATCGGCATCGCAATGGACACTCCCACAGGTCTCCTCGTTCCTGTCCTAAAACACGCCCAATCCACGTCTACCCTCCTCACCATCACTCAATCTCTCACTAATCTTCAATCCCTTGCCTCAAGCTCCACCCTTACCTCCTCTCACCTCTCCGGTGGTACTATAACCATCTCCAATATCGGCAACATCGGCGGCACCTACCTTTCCCCTATCATCGTCGATTCCCAGCTCGCCATCCTCGGCATTGGCAAACTACGCACTATCCCCGCGTTTGATGCTCACGGAAATGTTATCCCAAAACAAGTCATCAACTTCAGTTGGAGCGCCGACCACCGCGTAATAGACGGTGCAACCATGGCCCGCGCAGCTGAAATGGTCAGAGGGTATATCGAAGATCCAGAAACCATGCTTCTACATATGAAATGATGCTTTATTGTGCATCCAACGTACATGACATCATCTCATCGTTCACGTCTTACATATACATAGGCGGAGTAAAAGTGGCTGAGGAATCCAGGACCACGAGATCGTTCTTCGCTTCAGCTCACAAGATCTCGTTCTACAGAGCATTCTGCATCACCTTATGATAGTTGACAGAAACACAACTTACGCAAAGACCGTGATACCATTCCCCACGGACATAAGGATATATTTTTGTCTCCTGCTTCCAATTGGGTAAATAGAGTCACGAAGTATGCTTTCACGTTGATGAATTAGGCAACCGCCTCGAAAAGTAACTAACTTGTTACAAGTGACTGCGTTGCATTCGGTGTTTAAAGAGGGGGTTCGGGCTCAACTTTCGGTTTTCTTTGGAATGGATGATAAGTTTTGCACTTGCGAAGCTTGCGAAGCATTAGCGTAGCATACAGAAACAATACAAGCGAACCTGCCTGCATACATACATACATAAAGTGAGAGACTGTCATTTATTGGCAGATACCCAACAAGTAATATCATGTATCTCCTAAACCCCTTAGAATACCATCATGCATGCACGATTCATTCAGCCTTGTCGTACGACACAATGCGTTGTCCGACTGGGGTACATAAAGACTGATTTTCCGGGGTTGGTCGCTACCCCGCATTCGCATGAGGATAATTGGCAGATCAGGGGGATGATGTGGGAAGATTCTCCCGACGGTGTGCATCAACAGAAAAATGAGGAACGAAGTCAACCATTTATAAATGGCTGCATAAGAAATTTTGATGCGTGATACTCTTAATTAATCTAATTGCGTACTTGTCCAACCATATATTTCCTCCACCTCCTTCAATTTTTGCTTCGTTTCTTTGCGGACTGTTGTCTCTCATCTTCTCATCTTGCGACTGGTCATGACGCGAACCCCACCCATTAAAGAAAATCATGTGTATGAACATAATAGAACCCATATCTAGCTACAGCTGGAAGAAAATACGCCAAATCCTTTTTTTGCTAGCCCCACCGAGATCCGTATGCGAAATGTAAATGTAGACACATGAAATAAGAAACAAATACCCTTAGCAACTCCGAATCGTGTAGCCGAGAAAACATCCGTGATTGCTTAAACCGTAGATGAATGATGAAGGATATCTAGTCCGCCAATTGGTCACCGAGCGCCGTGTTGTAATTTGAAAAGAAAATGAGCTCTCTGTCTCTCCACTGCGAGTATCTTCTACAGTGCAATGGTGTAAATGTATGAAGATCATGAGTCTCTAGCCAATTCTTCCTTTATCGCCGTGTTTATCTTCGCCAACGCATCTCGCTCGACTTCTTCTAACGATCCACTAACATCTACCTGGATCACATCTGTCTCATCTTTTGTAGGTGGTTCGAGAATGCCAAATTGACTGTGAACCATATTCGCGCCCATAAAGTGGCCCTTTCGAGCACCGACTCTCGCGAGTAATGTTTCCTCACTAGCATGCAGGTATACGAAGTGAACGAGGACCTTGTGGTCGTAGTAGGAAGCTACACGGATGACGTCGCGATATTTGCGCTTTAGGGCAGAGCAGGTGAGGACAACGCCTTGGGAACCCGAGTTGAGACTCTTAACAGATTCGTCGCGGAGTTTGGTGAGCCAGTCCCAACGGTCGGTATCGTTGAGGGGTATGCCTTGGGCCATTTTATCAATATTCGACTGCGGGTGGTACTATTTTTATTTTCATTAGAACGGCGTTCTTAATTTGGTAAGTAATGGAATTGATGTATATACCTCATCTCCTTCGATATATGGCAAGTTCATAGCTTTGGCGACATATTGAGCCACTGTGCTTTTACCACAGCCAGCAGGACCGGTGATCAACCAGATGTGAGAATGGCCTGTCTTAGGCTGTCTTGATGAGCCATTTGTCAATGAATTTGAAGACGACGAAGTTGATATGGGCAAATGATCTGGCATGGCTGGCGTTGGTTGAGCCATATTTGAGGAACGATTCTCATAAGACAACATGATGGATAGAGGTTCTTTGTTGAAGCGTGGCGGGGTATTCTCTGTAGATGATATAAGAAAGGCCGGTAATGTCAAAGTCAATTTAACTGCCGAATGAAATGGGAGGGAGTCAATGTCAATGTGAAGAGTGATGTCATGTATTGATCGAAGTATAGCAACAATAAAATGAAATTCACTGAGAGTAAATATACTTTTTTTTCTCTCGAAAGGTTTGTTTGTTGATGAGCTCTTGAAGTTGTGTCGACTTGAGTGAGGAAAGATGACAATATATGACGAAGAATGAAGTAAACGTAGTTAATTTCAAACAATCAATCAAAAGACTCACGATGTGGGAAGGAACTGAGGTATATAGCAAATGGTTAGGGTCCCGGAGTGAGAAGGACCTAGGCAAATGACGGCAAGTGGCGGTGGGTCGTGTGCCATATCGACCTAGTAAGGAGAAAGAAAATTGAAATAAACACCGATATGTACAGAACATGGAGTACGAGGTCAACTGGAAAAGTAATAATTGATTGTATGGGTGACGGCAGAAAATTGCACATCTTACCAAGGGAGTTTGACCTTGGCACGGTGATGTGACCCACAGAAAGGAAGTTTGGAAGGTTTACGGAAAGAGAACGATTCAAGCCTCGAGAGACCCTTGTGGCCCATGTAAAGATCTAGTCGAGTCTCTTTTTCATCACCGCTCCCTCCTCCGCTGGCAAAGAAGAAGAAGAGGAAGAGGAAGAGGAAGAGGAAGAGGAAGGGGAAAATGATTTTGCACCATCCCTGTTGATCAAGATCTCCTTGCAAGCAGGGTTGTGGTACCTGTGGAGTTCTAGAAGCAGAAGCCGAAGCAGAAGCAGAAGAAGAGAAAGAAAAAGAAAAGTCAGCCACTCGTGTTGTGATTACGGAGTGGACGTTTGGATGTTGACCTGTACGCAGTTGTAGCACCCCCCTCCTTGCACTACATACTACACACTACATACACACACACATGCAGAGGTATCTGACAAAGGAAAAGAGTTTACGAGGTAAGAATTCCGATCCGAGTTCATGGATTCGATTGAACAGACTTGACTGTCTGTGATTAGTCGACAATTTCTCCTTAAACACGGAAAAATAAGGGAAAAGCGGAGAATGTGTACATCTCAAAGAAAAACGTGGAACCCATTAGGATCGATGTTCTAAGCAGGCGCTGTGACGAAAAGGGAAGTTCTGCACCGGCACGTACCTAGGTACTGGCTGTACAGACAAATTGTATTGTTTCAATTCCGATCCTCGATTAGGTGGAAGAGTGATACTGCAGGTGATGATGCGAGATGATAGTCATAGCGATAGAGACGAAGTATAAGTTGTGACTTGTAAGTCTAAGACGTAGCACAGCGATGCAACACGTAGCTCAACAAGTCTAGGGGAAGGGAAAAGATTCACGCGGGCCGTCTAGACGTCGCAGATACTACCTACCTCCCTGGTGCATACCTACAGAGTGAACGCAACTTCTCAAACGTTTGATCCCGCTTGCGTTTGACGTCTCTTGGATTTTGGGTGGGAACGGATAAATTATGATGTAGGGGTATGATGTTAGGTACCCATTGATTTCATTCATTGTAATCCAATTTCGGACATTTAATATAACACACAAGGATTTCATCATTCCTGTGGTCGAAAGTTCTACCTCCTGGAGCTTGTTGTAGAATCAGGTTGGTGAGAAGCATGAGAGCAAGGTTAGTACGAATTTTTTCTTTTTCCTGCCATCTGATTCGTCTGTCTTGGTTGCAAGGTTGATCTGGCCTTGCCCAACGTCAACATCATTTCTTCTTACTGCATACAACCTGCACCATCGTCTGTCTCACTAATACACTTTTCAAACTATGAACAGATGATTGCCCAACTTCGTGCCCACTCCCCATTCATGTCTTTACATGGATAGATAATGGCTCATATATCTTCTTACAGGAAGGTTGTGGAGAAGGAGGATGGTACTCTGTGCATTCCCTTCTCCTTTTCACTCAACTCCATAACTTACCCTCTTCCCAAAACTGTGGTTGAGAAGTCACGCTGATGATCCCTAGTCCTTGTAGCGGGTCTTCGATCGGGACTCTCGCATCATGTATTGAATCCCATGCTGTGGCGTACATTAGTTTTTCATGGGGGGTCCACTTCAAAGCCCGTGGGGGTCACAATGCAGCATCGCTATGGAAATGCGGCATCTGAGCATTTACGAGCGGCTCATCGTAGTGGGAAGGAGCGTGGAGCCCCAATTGATCAAGGCCTTTAAGCAATAAGCTCTTTGTACCTCGATTCGCTGAGTCCGAGTCGATGATTCTCAAAGAGTCTAATCTCCTAAGGTCACACCGCTGCTTATATGCATTTTTTGATCACAGCAGCTGACCTTCTCTGAAATCCAAGCAATTATGTTGTAACTTGGAAACCGGAAGATGCAATCGGTTATCCGGTCGAAGCCGTGTTCCTACCGGGCTCAAGGATGGAATTCCTTTCGACGTTCCACTCGAGGACTTTTGATGATTCTATGACAAACGCTTAAAGCAATTATCATGCATGTTTCAAGTATGGGGGAGCCCATATTACAAAGTATATAATGAGGGGTAAAGGCAGCAGGCTTCATAAACAAGTACAGAGTAGATATCAACACATCTGCAACATTTGAACTTGGCCGAGTTCTACAATCGGTGCTTGCGTTCTAATAATATCCTAGTGTGTATACGGCCAAGATCAACATTGAGCTAGTATGCAAGGGTGCCAACGACCATGAGAATACCTTCATTTTTCATGTTTTGGGACATATCTCGGCTCAAGGGACGGCAAACAAGGAACAAAGCTCATGGGGGGCAATCTCACATGATTTGCGTTACATCACAATCCCCCACCTTCCTTCTGAGGTACTTGTTTCCCCGCGAGCTTCTATTTGGGTAATTTCTTAGTTCTCTCGAGATGGGACATCAAATTCCCATTTTTGGGAAAAACAATGCTTTATCGCATTTGGCAATGTAGACAAATTGCATAACATTTTTTTTATCTTCATGTTCGAGACGAATCTAATCTTTGAGAGTTGTTTTCTCAGCACGCAACAGCCAACAGAGCACCAATTAATCATCTCTCCATATTTAGAACTCACAGAAAGCTCTAGCAGTAACTTCTGGACAGGAGACAATGAGTGCCCAATCAATTATAACATAATCAACCCCTCCTTCCCATATCCTTCAAGCAGGAACGATCATTATGCAGGACAGCAAAATGTGGGGTAGTGAATAGTCATGTCCCGTCAGTGTTATTATCCGATAACGCAACTCCATATCAGTGACATACACAAAGATAAAGTTACTTCTCAGCTTCTTGATACCTCATGCTTTCTCGTTGCAACCTTGGATGGAGATCTAATTCGACTTTTCTTTCTTCTTCAAAGTTCTCAACGAAGAACCTTCTAGTCAAAAACGGACACAATTATCATAAAATGGCGACAATCATGCAAGAAGCAAATCGTTTGAGGAGGGTGATGGGGGAGGGCAAGGGACCGGCGACGGGCTGTTGGCAGATGATTCCAGGAGCCAACGTTTCGAGAACTTTGGCGAGGACAGGTGTTGATTGGGTCTTGGTAGATTGCGAGCATGGGAATATAGACGGTGAGTCACTTCATTTTGGTGTCATGCAAAGCCACTCGTTGGTGTTCTTTACATTCATGAGCTATTATACAGAGGTAGTCACTGAGCTTAGATGACTCTAATATGCCGAGTGGTATCAATCACCGTCACGGTGATTCGCTGGTGGTCTGGTATGTAGCCAGGCAATGAATGGTTTCTGGTTCTTGGATTCATTCTAGGTATTGGAGTTCTATGAAGTAGCAGCTACATTTGGGGAACTAAACTACATTCCGGCGTTCAAATAATCTCGAGCATTCGAAATTCCAGGGTTTGGACTGCAGTCTGAACTGTTAGGATGTCCATTCATTATTCAATGCCTATTCTATTTTTTGTTAAGACCCTTTCATTCATACACTAAGCACTTATATCGCGATCTTTTGGAATCAGGAATTAATGAATAGAGGATGTCAAATTACTTTTTGGGCCATTTATCGCCACTTATCTAACGCCCCAACAGATGCCGCAATGCATGATGCAGTTCCAGCAATTGCTGCGTGCGGGGTGAGTCCGATAGTCAGAATTCCAGATAATCAAGGATGGATGGTCAAGCGTAAGTCAGCAAGATGTATTGCAACATGTTTGTAGATATTGATAGCTCAACAGGGGCTTTGGACTGTGGTGCGCATGGTGTACTTGTACCTCTCCTGTACACAGCCGAGGGAGCCGAACAGCTCGTGAAAAGTGCTAAGTTTCCGCCTCAAGGTCAAAGAGGCTTTGGATCACCTTTTCCTCATGAGCGCTTCAACCCGGAATTGAACTCTGATGCATATCTGAATCAAGCCAATGAGAGTATTCTGACCATGGTACAAATCGAAACCAAGGAAGCGTTGGAGAATGTCGATGCCATTGCTGCTGTTCCTGGTATTGACGTTCTTTTCATTGGTCCTTTCGATCTTGGCAACAACATTGGTCATCCCATCGTTGCAGGACAAATGCACGAGAATCTTCATGCTGCAATTGCAAAGATTTTGAAGGCGGCAAATACAGCTGGAAAAAAGGCCGGTATTTTTTGTACGAGTGGAGAACAAGCAAAAGGGTACGCAGATCAGGGGTTCCATATGATGAGTGTTGCAACAGATATGCATATTTTACCACAGGGTGTAATCGCTGCCGTGAACAAGGCAAAGGGTCAAGAAGATGGCCCCAAATTGACTGGTCCTTACGGCAGGTAGATCAATGATTGGTGTACATATACTTATTCGGAACCGTACGAAAAGGCCTTCGGATATTAGAATAGATTGTAGAGGTACAGTTTCGGCATAAATCAGACAGAGTTTTCCCCTTCTACTTCATCCATCTTCGCTTTGACTTCCTCCTCGGTAAATCTATGCATCAGCTTTCTTGCCTTGGATGCCAATTCAGACTGTTCCTCCCCAGCATCCTCCCTGCTAATGTGAATCTAACACAGAATATCAGCAGGCTCTGGCTTTATTTGGGTCATGGTAAACTAACCACAGGTGTATCAAATTCGTATAGATCCTTCCAGTGCTTTTGTCCATCTTCCATAACAGCAATCTCTCTATATACAAATGGTCTTGTATCTCGAACTTTAAATAATGTATCTTTGGCGTTGGTACAGAGTGAACAATTAGCTCTTGTGAAAAGCGTGATTCGACATGCTTGGAGCAATCGTGTTGTTGGAAACATATTGATCTAGGATTCCAATTTTTGAAATTTCAAAGATCTTTCGGTATGAGCCTCAAAGTTGGTTTGAGAATAGCTCAAGCAGGATGATTCGCTCTGGGGCAAGGGTTGGTTTGTTCTCCCCTCCCCCCGTTCAGATTAACTTCCAACGGACCGGCATGTCAAAAGGCGGTGAGAGTCACTTCGCGGCAGAATACTTTAGAGCATTCTAGAAGCTGGGGAAGAAGATCTGATGTCGACTTTTCAATTTACACGATACACAAAGTTCTATATTCCAATCAGCAGTTTTTTCTCAAGGCTTCCTCGTTATCTCCAAGTTTCTATTGAAGAGCAAGTTAGACAAGATGGCGCAAAAATGTGTACATCAATCTTGTACAAAGGTTTATACTGATCCTGAGGAAGACTGTCTGTACCATCCTGGACCACCGGTTTTCCATGAGGGTCAAAAAGGTATGCTGATTCATGCCATTCACCTTATGTAGCTCTATATCGTTGTATATGAAACTAAAATGTACCCCAAAAAACAGGTTGGAAATGCTGCAAACCCCGCGTCCTAACTTTCGACGAATTCCTCGCCATTCCACCCTGCACAACCGGTAAACACAGTACCACAGATCACCCACCTCAGGTAGAGAAGAAACCAGCTCCAGATGCATCTGCACAAGCTTCTTCAGCGCCCTCTCCTCCTCCCGAACCTGCTAGAGCTCCAATTGCTCCAGCTCCTCAAGCTACAGCTACTCCTCCCCCCCCAGCACCAGAATCCGAGGATGATGATGCGTCGCTAGAAATTCCAATGGGTAAAACTTGCAGGAGGAAAGCTTGTGGTCAGCAATATGAGGGAAAGAGTAGAGAGGGGGAGAAATGCGTATTTCATCCCGGTGTGCCTATTTTCCATGAGGGTAGCAAGGGCTATACTTGCTGTAAAAGGAGAGTTTTGGAGTTTGATGAGTTTATGAAAATCGAAGGGTGTAAGACCAAGGGCTCACATTTGTTCATTGGCAGTGGTGGGAAGGGGAAGGCGAAGGAGGGGGGCGAGGAGATTTTGGACACGGTTAGGTGAGTTGGTCCTGTTTTATTATGAGACGGCGTTTTGGAAGAAGTTATAAGTGCAATACTAATGATGATAAAACGCAGACACGATTTTTACCAAACAGCAACCTCAGTCATCGCCTCATTCTTCCTCAAAAAGATCAAGAAGGAGGATGCAGTCGTATCCTTCTCCGCCCCTCAAGAACTTACTCTTGATCTTCCTACCACAGACGCGGTTCCCAAACGTTATAAAACTGTGGTTCCACTCTTTGGCGCAATCGATACAGAAGCATCGTCATTCAAAATTATGGGCACGAAGTTGGAAGTCACATTGGTGAAGGCTGATGGTGCTAGTTGGCCAGTGTTGAGAAGTGATGAGCAGAGGACGGGCGAAATTATACAGGTTGGGAAGGCGGGGAGAGCTGTTTAGTATGGGGATTATTAGAATGATATGAGATGAGATGAGGGTGCGAAAGCATTGAGCATATCCTTATCAGAGATCGTCCTATTATGCATAGCGTAAGATTTTATAAGAAGAGCGAAAGCTTAATAAATATCTCTCAGAATTTGGATTACCCTGTATTTGTGCCATGAAACTTGTGACTAATCTGGCCGCCGGAGGTTTGGTTCTAGTATACGCTTACTAATATGTGAAATGCTACTCTAGGATTCAAAGAAATGAGTAAGCATAGATAGGGGGAAGAGAGAGTTTACCGAAGACAAGAGTGAATAGGGGAGCATATATTGAGGAAGTAAATACTAGTATGGTCGAAGTTAATGAGTACTTTCCATCGAGAGGGAAGTAGAGAGTGTGATGGGAAAGATCGTAGTAAAAGCCTACCCACCAAGGTATACTACGTTTCAGGTCATGCTTCTGTACACAGAAAGCTTGTCGGGGATTTTGCACATGTACTGACGTTATCTGGGCTCACCGGGAGCATGCTTTTCTACTTCGAAGTTACATTTGAATACTCGGGTGTAGAAAATATGGGTGTGTTGTCGGTGTTGATGTTGATATGGCTGATGAGTCAATTTTTGGAATAATATTTGTTTATATGCTGTATTCCAGAGTTAGACGGCAATGGTAGTTGAATTATGGGAGTGATATGATGTGATGGAGGTGGATATTGTAGGCGAGTGCGGATGATGGATATGGACTGTGATTTATATATCGGATGTAGGGTAAAAGGAGTGTCATCTGATGCCGCGGAAAGCATATCGGAGGCAGAGTGATATTGATATATTTATTGATTTGTTGGCCTCATCGCTGGAAACCTATAGGAGTATCCAAATATCCTAATGATGTAAAACGCTTCTTGTTGGCATGTTGAGCATCTCAATGACGACTGTGGTACAAGCGAATACCGCTCCCTCTCTCTTCCATTCTCAAATGAAGCGATCTATCACTGTGTGTAGATAGCGTTCTCAGGTTCTTGAATCCTCTACTTTCCATCCATCTTGTAGAATTGCAGACTGCAACCGCGACCATCGAGAGCCCTGTTCCCATATTATTGTTTCTGCACATCATCTTTAAACACGTTCGTCGGACCTCGATCTACTTCCACCAACGCTGGTGGGGCTTCTCGACGTGGACCTTTCACCACGTATCGAATCAAGTAAACTTGCTCGAGATGTCGTTGATGAAACAGGCGCAGACGAAGCTTCAAGTTCGCAGTCAAAAGTTACGGTACGAGATGTTCTGCCTGGTTGTTCCATCTTTCCAGTAGCCATAGATATATTGGGGTTCACAGAGTTACTGATGGCATCGGCATCAATGGGGTCAGTCGGAATGGCCCCATATATGTATATCGAACGACCGTCATCAGTAGTACTTAAATGACGAGCCATGGGATGAGGTGTACCGGATGATCTGTTGAATGCAATGATGGGACGACTATCGAGTGTAAACCCTAAGAGTTCGGCAACTGGGACGGAGGACGTGCTGGCTTGGTTCTCGGCTTCAGCGTTGGGTTCACTTTGGCTGGTGAGTATTAGCTTGCGGTTTGTAAATACCTAGGTATTTTGAAATAGAGTATAAAATAATCTTGATATACAGCCTTTCAAACCATTCAAATATTTCAAATTTATTGAGAAATCAAAGCCCCTGATTTTCGGGTTACGGTGGAAACTGTTGGGTACTTTGAAAGTTTGACAGGTTAGAAAGAACTTACCGAGGCGAATCCATTAAACCATCGACAAAAGTTTCAAAGCTCTTCAAAGCCTTCTCGCTCAACCATCCCTTACATAGATATTCAAGTGCTACACCTAACCAGGCTATGATTAAAACCGGTGTTCCAATTGCCACACTATTCCGTAGATATCAGTCAGTCACAGTTCGAGCTAGCTTGATTTTCCATACAAGATGAGAGACTGAAAGTGGTCGAGGGGTAGCTTATAATACATACTTGACCGGAAGCGACTCCCTTCCCAAATACGACCACAGCTGAGCCAATCCGATACCGAGAATGGCAATAGTACTGCCAACTTGGAGCAAGGTCCAGAATGACCAATATAGGAAGACCATATCTAATTGATGACAGAAAATGAGAGTGGATGCGGCGAAGGCTTCGAAGACTGTGCAGGTAATTGCGACAGCAAGACAGAGGGAAGAGACATAGATGCATCGAATTTGTGTGCGACGATGTTTCTCTTTACTGATGGAGAGCAGTCTTGGGCAGAGATCTCTAGAAATTGTCGGGTGCAATTCTGCGTTTTTGATGTGTCTGGGCACCCGTGTTAATTATCTGGCAGTAAGGACTTACTGCAGATGAATGGGGTGACAAGGCGACAAACATACGTGGCTATATGGGCACTTTTAGTAAAGGCACTCGTTGCAATGGTTAACATGATGAGAACAATCAAGAAGAGAACCCAGAAAATACTCTTTACTGCGCTCGCATTCAGGTTGTGCATGAAATGGCCATGCTTAAGACATTTCTCTGATTGCATTGGATCTGTCATGTTGGATGACATGTTGATTGTTGAGAATAAGTTTAGCAATGAAAAATTTGAATTTAATGTGTGGCTTGTAGTTAAAGCATTTTTTTCTAAACTCCCTTCGAAGAAGACACGGATTGAACAATTTTATATCTCATCCAGAAAACGTCACATGCTGTAGTGGAAGAACTTAGGAGCTTTTAGACTACCCCAGATTTCACTATCAATGAGGCCGTCTCTTCGCTTGTGAAACTAGTGAGACTAGTGGAAAAGTTTATACCTTTTTGCTTGAGAACAAGTAGCGGGTGAGGGACTCAATTGAGTACATCTTGGATTTGTTGTACTCATGTACTCCCTTGTCTTGGGTTATGCGCTTGCAAAATCATTCGAGTCGAAGTGAGATTCCGAAAAGAATAACGTGTATGAGACCTTTACCGAATTGAAGCCATAAAGGTTGATAATTTCAAAAATTATGATCATAAGCGATATCCGCGCTAGGGAAATCAAAGCAACAGACTTCAAGCTAAAAGGCTAGTGATCCATACCTCCCTAAAGCTTAACTACTCCATACCTTCCATAAGCTCTACTGCGTCTAGCAACATTCCCTTATTGCCGATCCACAATCTCAATCGATCCCAATCTTTGCCCTCTTCTTCGCCACGCCGCCATTCTTCATGAAAACCCCATGATCCCGCGACTTTATCTATCGCTGCCCGTTCTTCTTCACGAATCCAGCGCTCTCTCAGTGGCATACCTGGGGCCCAAGTCACGCGATCCATTTGATCATTGGCTGTCGTCACAGCTACAATACCAATAGTCGTGGTAAACCCCATGTATGCTAATATTCCAGCAAATGCGATGTTTGTGGCCATGCCGGGTTCCATGGAGTCCTGGAACATAGCAAGTTGTGATGCAACAACATACGCTCCAAAAGGTGCCACAGCAAGCCCAGTGGTGGGTAACAATCCTTTCCGGATAAATTTAGCACGACGAAATGATTTTTGCGCATATGCTGTATCAACAATATCCATAGCTACATCTAATTCCCTGGCATCTATTGCGGTTTGTAAAGCTTGATCTGCCACGGCAACTGGTATGGCATTATTGATCTTATTTGGATTCTGTTTTTTGAACTGTTTTCCTTTAGAGCCCTCGATTGGTATCGGCTTGTTCGCATACAAGTAAAACACTTCTGGAAAAGTCTCGGGTTTTCCTAGACATGACTGTGCGCTGATATATACTTCTAAAATCTCTGGTGATATGAAGACAGACTCATGGGAAACAATCGAAAACAAGGCTCGCGAGAGCTCATCCACTAAAAGTTGGTTCTCGCGAGATAGCTTTTGGACTCGCAGCTTCTTCGATCCTCGATCAGCCAAGGAAAGTAAAGATGCGGCAGCAGTTACATCCTTCTTTGTGTCTGATGATTTAGCAGGCTCTCCAGCAACGTCCGCGGCAATCAATCGGCATGTATGTAAAACGTCCAGAATGGCCTTCTCCGAAGCTACAGTTTCTGAAAATAATTTATTACAAGCATCGATTCCACGGCTTAGTCCTTGCTCGAGTTCTGCTTCCGTGATATGTCGGGATGGTCGTACATAAGCTGGACTTGAATATTGGCGCAAAGAATTGGAAGGGGTAGACTTTGGAGGCTTGCTTGATCGCTTCCTGGTAGTGGTGGTAAATGTGCGAGGAGTAGTGTTTATAGCTTGCAAAAATTGACGCTGTGATCTTAGAGATGATTGCTGAGAAGTTATGAAGTCGCATATACGGCATACGTCCGACCGAGGCTTGAAAAGGCGTTTTGACATTGTGTAGGGTGATATCAAGTTTCCGGTATCTTTAATTTGAGGTTTTTCGACAAGCTGTAGTCAGGACCACTAAGCCCGCATCCTATCAAGATGTCACATCCCTGCCCGGTACCCCTGTACGTGACATGGCTGACTAATAAAGAAGGCTGAACTCGATGCATGAGCCACAATCGTGACGACGAACACAATGTATGAATCCGATATAACTTTCCTAGTTTCCATTTAGGCATCTTCTCTGAAGCATTGAAACAAACAATTATTTCATTCCGTTTGAACACATTTTCTTCAAATTTCTTCAAATTTCAAGCTTGAATGAAATACAACACCAAGTCTTTCGGCCAAAGGACCTCTTTGAGATTGCATTAAACGTTGTTCAATCTCAAGATTGAACCACTGTTATTCACGAAATCATGCCTCCTCCTCCACCACCACCACCTCCTCCTCCACCTCCTCCTGGAGGATTTGGGGGTCCACCTCCACCACCGCCGCCGGGAGGAGCTCCAGGAGCTATGCCATCCAGACCACCTGCGAAGGTTGCTGCCAATAGAGTAAAAATTCCCAGCTATACATTTACTTTGAGCTTGTCAAGTTGGGGTTGCTAATCAGACCACAGGGCGCACTCTTGTCGGATATCACGAAGGGAAGAGCACTCAAGAAAGCTGTAACTAACGATCGATCGGCACCGATAGTAGGCAAAGTATCCAATGGTTCTGGGCCGGCGCCAATAGGAGGTGCTCCACCAGTACCGGGAATGGCAAAACCTCCCAGTGGATTTGGCGCACCGCCAGTACCAGGAGGAAATAGAGCTCGAAGTGATAGTAACCAAGGGAGCAATAATGCGGTCTCGGGGATGGAACAAGCTCCACAGCTGGGAGGAATATTCGCAGGTGGCATGCCCAAGTTGAAGAAACGAGGTGGAGGAGTGGATACTGGCGGTAAGATTTTACGTTCTATATAATTGAGATATATCTAACCTTTTTACAGCAAACCGCGACTCATCGACTGCACCAGAACCAGAATTCTCTGCTCCCAGACCGCCAGGTATGGCTGCTCCCAGACCTCCAACAAACGCAGCTCCCCCTTTACCATCAATCAGGCCTCCTCCTCCTCAGCCCAGCGCTAGTACTCCCGCATTTGCGCCCTCAGTTGCGAATCTGAGAAAGACCGGCGGGCCATCTATTTCTCGTCCTGCATCCTCAGCCTCTCTCAAAGGGCCACCACCCCCTATTGGCAAAAAGCCTCCTCCACCGCCTGGGACTCGAAAGCCATCATCAGCGCTATCAGGCCCACCACCACCGCCTCCAGCATTCGCCCCTCCACCTCCTTCTTCAGCACCTCCGCCACCTGTTGCACCTCCGCCACCACCTTCCCCAGCTCCACGTCCTCCCAGTAATCCACCTCGATCACATGCACCTCCTCCACCACCACCAACATCTCCACCTTCGACTAATGGAGGGAACCAAAGCCTTGCTATGCAAGCTGCTATTCGTGCTGCTGGTCAAGCATCACCAATGAGTGCACCTCCTCCTCCACCACCGCCACCTCCTCCATCCAATGGACCTCCCTCTATATCGTCACACAGAACACCATCTCCGCCCGCTGCACCCCCAGCGGCACCAATATCAAGAAGTCAAAGTCAACAACAAGGAAGAACTCACACAATGGACTCTAGTTCTTACACCCTCTCATCAAATGGCAGTTTACCACAAGCCTCTAGTTCTAGCAGAAGAATCATGATCAATGATCCTCGATGGAAATTTACAGATGAATCAGTATTTCCAAAACCTCGAGATTTTGTTGGTGGACCCAAAAAATACCGGGCTGGTCGTGGAAGTAGTGTTCCGTTGGATCTGAGTGTTTTCCATTAAGAATTTCGCTTATTAAAATACAATAACTCTTCGGATCGTATTTATGTGTTACCATTATGATTTAAGGCGTTATAGCGGGATATCTTTTAGAATCCGGTAAGGCGGCATCAAGCTATCTGCATTGGGAGTTATACATTAGGAAACTGAAGATCGTCAAAAAAATTTCCCCTGAATCGCGAGATGGAGATTGACGAGAGACATCAGCTCACTACCCTGGGTACCGAGGAGAAAATCACAGCTATAAATATCATGCGTGATGGGCAAATCCTACAGTGAAACTTTAAGAACGAGTACGGAGAATATTAAACCTTTAAATTTTATCTTTCTTTGACTTTGATTTTAACCATAATTGATGATGATGTGATGATGTTATAAATACTTCTATTGTGATTACGATAATTGACTTCAATACGAATACAAAGAGCTTTGTTAATTTCATCATTCACCTAACAAAATAATTAATAGATTGATTGCATTCCATTCCGCATGTAGCAGCAGAACTAAATGGGGTAATTCGTTAGGTTCGTTAGGTTCCTCGGATCATTATTCAATCTGTCCTTTAGGTTGTTCTACCGAGAATCTTATTAGAAAGACCTTAAACTTCAAAAGGTTCATTCATTCCTCTTCTTCATACCTCCACCCCTTTGAAATATTACCAGTCCACCTTCCGCAGGTACAAGACACTATTTGGTGTTAATTGACTACAAATCGGTTCGACTTCTTTACTTTCTTTGATCTGGTGCAAGTTCAGCAAAATTGCGACAATGTCGATACGCGGTAATGCAGGGTATGGTTTAGGTGGGCAGAACTCATTCGGAGGAGGACCAAGTATGGGTGGTATGGATAAACAGAACGAACCTGGTACTCTCGATGCGATCAGAGAACAAACAAGCAAGATTGAGGATTTTTTGGATACATTAAGTGATCCTGTTAAGCCGTATGTTCATGTCCCCCAGAGGACCCCGCAGAGGACAGCTTGGGGGGTCTAATTCTGTGCTTGAGTTTACTTGCAATTTTTTAATCTACTAACTCCTACTTTTCTGCAGATACTTGCCAGCCATCGGACGATTCTTGATTGTCGTAACATTCCTGGAAGATGCATTGAGAATAATTACACAGTGGAGCGATCAACTATTATATCTGCATGATTACCGACACAGTATGCTACCTATCTGTTCAAAACATGGCACAGCATAATTAACAATCTTCTAGTCCCAAGCGGTCTTACACATCTCTTCCTGATCGTTAACGTACTCGCAATGGTCTCATGCTCTACACTTGTTATCACACGAAGATACTCGGATTACGCTGTTGGTGGATTGATTGGCGTAGTAGTCGTACAAGCTCTTGGATACGGTCTTATCTTCGATCTCAACTTTTTCCTCCGAAACCTTTCGGTCATGGGTGGTCTATTGATGGTTTTGTCCGATTCATGGGTCCGCAAATCAAAGGCTTTTGCTGGTCTCCCGGAGATCGATGAGAAAGACCGCAAAATGTACTTCCAGCTTGCTGGTCGTGTCTTGTTGATCTTCCTCTTCGTCGGATTCGTTTTTAGTGGCACCTGGAGTGTTTGGAGAGTGATTGTGGCACTTTTCGGTCTCGTTGCATGTGTTATGGTTGTCGTGGGCTTCAAGGCAAAGTTCAGTGCTATCATGCTTGTGCTTATCTTGAGCGTTTTTAACGTATTGGTAAACAACTTTTGGACTGTAAGTAAAGCTCTATTGCTTATGCGGGGCACTTTACTAATTTACCATAGCTTCACGAACACCACCCCCACAAGGACTTCGCAAAGTACGATTTCTTCCAAATTCTATCTATTGTAGGAGGTCTCCTCCTCCTTGTCAACAGCGGACCAGGGAAATACTCAATCGACGAGAAGAAGAAGGTCTACTAAACTTCGGTGGTGAGGTTGAAACGAGAGCAAGGGAGTGAAGGTTCAGGAAAAAGCAAACAGCGAGCCGTGCATTTAGGGCGGAGTTCAATTTGATGAGGGAAAGTTTTCTATTATTGTTATCGTTTCTTCCTTTAAAGGGAGATTCATCAGATTGGCGGCTTACTTTAAGTACAGCGTCAACATATTCTGACTGTAAATCTCAGAGCTGGCAATCTACAAAGTATATGAATGACTTATGGGCTAAATATGTTTCCTGCATGTTTCAATAAAATGAAAAGACTATTGTTTCAAGGCCATCAACATGACTCGAAACAACATAGTATTATTAGCACATCTTCAAGAGATTGCACTTTGTCATAAAGAAGCTGCAAGAATAAATCCCTCCGTATGCAAGTGTAAGTAACTAAGTCATTTCTTGCACAATTTCATAGCCTTCGTAGAAACGCAAGATGGCACATCCCACCTATCACGAGTAGCAGACAGCCGCAGACCACCTCTGACCTGCATTGCTAATCCCAGCAAGCCACTATCATCACCTGCAACCAAAGTTTTTCTTCTCTCTCGCTAATCACAAGCTGACCTGTCAAGTTTATATTATAAGTAGGCATTTCTTGAATGACATAACCGATATCTTTCATCCACATTGATCATTAATGTTGATGTATATTTTAACACGAGATTGGGTATTAGCCTATTAGTTATGTACAGGTCTGTTCATTAGGTAGCGTCGTCTTGTATATCTTATGCAGTAACATCGCATTGTACCTACACTTCGCGTGCCCTCAAAACTATCTCTCTCATCTCATATCCCCTACTGTACAACCAACGCCATGGCAGAAGTCCTTGGTACAGCTCTCTCGATCGTCGGAGCCGTTGGAGTTCTTGGTCAAATCTTCTCCGGCTGTATAACAGCCTACTCACTCTTCACAACCGCTTCTGACCTCTCACGAGACTCGGAAAAACTTATCTGCAAAATTAAGATTGAGGAGATGAGATTATTGGTTTGGGGTAGGGAGTGGGGGGTTTTGGAGGGAAGATTTGAGGAGGAGTTGAAAAGAGAAGAGGGGATTGGCAATGCGAGGTTGAGAGGTTTGGCGATGGAGATTCTGAGTGAATTGTACAAGACTATTACAGACTTTCAGAAGTTGAGAGAGAAGTATGGGGTTGTAGAGGAGAGCGGAAGGAGAGATGAGATCGAGAGAAGAGAAAGTTGGGATAGGGAGGTGGAGAAAGAGAAAGGAGGTCTTGGAATAGGGAAGTTGAGTTTGAGGAATGAGTTGTCGAAGAGGGTTAAATGGGTTATAAGTGATAAGGAGAAGTTCACAGTACTTTTGCAGGACCTGAAAGATTATAACAATGGGTTGGAACAGCTGTTTCCACCATCAAGACTAGCAACTCTGCACAGGACGTGGACAAATGAACTATTACAAGGTGCGCATCGAGATTTAGGCAAGCTGAAAGATCTGGAGGCGGCGAGTAGTGGGGTGTATCCGGCATTGAATGTCTCGGCCAATCTCAAACAATTGAGAATCAACCTAGACGAGAAGGAAACCAAGAATTTCAAGCCAACTTATACCTTGAAGATTCAACGCCATGCGTTGGTGGTCAAAAATACAGACATGGGAAGAACTCATGGGCAATACAGAAATCCATCATTAGCCGAGCCACAAGAGATCATAGTTGAATGGGTAGAATACGAGAAAGAAGACCTCGATGCTCGATTAAATCATCTTCGTCGAATAGATGATCTCGCACGCATGATTCATAGCGCTTCTGATCGTCATCCAGATCTCCATACAATTGATTGTCTCGGCTACACAGACGATAGCACATCTTCTCGCTACGGACTTATCTATCGTTCCTCGTCCTCCTCCTCAACCCTCAATTCTCTCATCACCAGCACTGATTTCCGCACCCCCGACCTAGGCGATCGTTTTAAACTCGCTCATACACTTTCTGTTGCCCTCTGGTCCCTTCACTCCTTAGACTGGCTGCACAAAAATCTCTGTAGTTCCAATATCCTTTTTTTCCCCAGCGCATACACAAAAAGCCCCCGTATCTCAAAGGAACGGGAAAACGTACCAGATATAAGCACGCCATATCTCCTCGGTTTTGACGCTTCCCGTCCAGATCATATGGGGGAAATGTCCATCGCATCTCGCAACCCTACAGCAGCGGATCTCCATCGTCATCCTTCGTCTTTACATTCCTCTTCTTGTCCACGCAAAGAGTATTGCAAATCCTTTGATATTTATTCTCTAGGATTGATATTGCTAGAGATCGGCCTGTGGAAAACATTGCAGACGTATCATAAACCACATTACTCGGCGGAGAAATTTAGGGATAAGATTGTAGTGCAGAATTTAGTGCCGGGATTGGGGAGCAAAGTTGGGAGGGGGTATAGAGAGGTGGTGGAGAGATGCTTGGGGGTTAGGGAAGATGTAAATGGGGTCGAAGCGGGGGCTTTGATGGAATTTGTGGTGGGGAGGTTGGAGAGCTTAAGAGTATGAGCTATTGAGGGAAACACGCAAAGAAAAAGAGAAACAGAGCACGAGAGATTGTATGAAAGTGAATTTGTATCTGTAGCTTGCCTAGGATGATCAGATTATGATCTAACAAGTATGTTTCATTGTCTCTTCTTAATTAATACAATCACTTAACCCCGCTGCCTACTTTCCTTTGCCCGCCGCCTCAACCGCCGCCGCTACATCTCCATTGGCTTTACACTGCGCCCATTCCGCAACACCACGCTCGTCTCCCGCCTCTCCCAGTGCAAGTATAGGGAGAGTACCATTGTCGCTAATCAATCTAGACATTCTCGTAGTATGAGAAGGTCTGAGAAAATATCCTAGACCTAATCTTGTTGCAGCAGCCCGTTTTCCCGGCGCAGTAACGACACGGTGTATAGAAGCACGCAAAGCTCCCGCAGTCCATTCTACCAGTGTATCTCCGATTAGAACAATGACGCAGCCGGGCTCCGGTCTAACATATCTCCAATTAGCTTCGACATTTTCTATTCCTGCTTCCAAGACCTGCCTCGTTAGATAGGGTCTCTCCGTTGTTAGAATCTCTCAAGTCAAGTAGGAAGTGACCTTGGTCTCTGCATGCGTCAAAGAACCTGGCAGATTAATTCGAATTATTGCCTTGCAAGTTCTTGAAGGAGATTCTTGACATATCGGCGACTGGTACATTGGAAGGGAATTCCGGCCATTGCTTGAAATAGCTTGAAGGAGGCATTTTGGTTTTATATATTGCGGAAGAGGTGATGATTTGATGAGTTGTATGGTGAACTCGTTGATCAGGGAAAGATATTTAAAGAAGCTGCCTTGCTGAGACAAAATGAATAGAAAGTGACAATATATCTACGGTAAGGAGCAGAGAGCATAATCAAGTTGTGGGATATCGCCATCGATCTTACAAAGATTGCTCGATCATGTTCTACTGCTCGGTACAGGGTGCTCGGTACGAGGCGGGCAATCACAATATTGTAACACTGTAGTATTGTTTGAATAAATGGTTCTATGTGATAAGGGTATTTCCAGCAACCAATGACTGCATCAACAAGAATCTCTAATTTGAGCTGCTGTACTTGATTTTTAGAAATTTGACGTGTTGGGGTATCATCGTATCTGTACCACATCTGAACACCAGAATTACGAAGAAGGAAGTTTGTGTATGGTGTTTTATGGACTTTGGGCTTTCACTTTCCATCAGTTTCAAATTTTACTGGGATTTCCTTGAAAGGTTCACGTACGGCAGCTCAATACGATATCTCCTGGTGCCTAAGATCAATATATGACAAGTTGATGTTTTGCTTAACGAACATCATCTACCAGGCTCATCTTTGTCTTTGCTATCTTTTCAAACTAATACATTGTTGAAGTGAACAAACGATTTTCATTGATTTGGTACTTACAGACTGTGCTTTGTACCTAAAAGACGAAGTTTCTAACATAAAAGCCTCAATCAAGCTTTTGGCTTTAATTTATATTCAATTGAGAGATATAATTGACCACAAAATCACTTGATTGGGGGCAGAGATACCAACAAAAATAACAAAGAGTTTAGACGAATTTGAAATCATGGAGAAAGGCAGAGATAATCGTACTGTAAAAGGAGAGAGATAAATTCACAGAGAGTGTGATACAGAAGATAGTGGACAAAATAGAAGCAGGAGACAAGGAAGAGCAAAAAAAACAATGGATTACAAACTAGATTTTGGACTTGCAGACAATGATCCAATGATAGTCTTATTAGAATTTTAAAAGACTCTGTTATGCAAAATAAAAGAATGCCAAGATGAATTCATCATTTACTCAAAAGCTTTCCGAAGCCTCTTTCTCATACATAAGAGCTTAGTTTTTCGGGTTAGCCAGCTCTATCCTTAACTGTAGGCTCACAAAATGGTATTGGAAGATCTGGATGAGAACGACGGGAGATGTCTTAATGTAAACCAGGAAGATATGAATGAGAATACAGAACAATAAGTGCTAATGGGAAAAGTTGGTGAGAAGAGAAGTCAGAGATGAACCAAAAGATAAATGAGTTCTTTACTCTGTATTTCACTGTTTCCAGTATTGACTGAAAACTGCACATACTTTGACATTCGTTGGGAACATGGCAATTAATTGAAACGCGAAAAACCAAAGCGTGGGAAATGGGAACTTGATATAGCCAATTTGATAAAGTGATGAGCAAGATTGGAAAGGGGAACTGGAGAAATTAGGAAGGAACGACCGCGTCTCCGCTCAACCCTGTAAGATATGCTCAACATATATGAGTTTTCCAAACTATTTTGAGCATTGATAGTGAAAAATTGGATTGAATAACTCCTATTAGCTCCTTCTAGTACCCAAGTCTCGCGAGTCCATAACGAAAGTTTGTCGCTAAGTCAATTTACCCCCATGCCAACACCCCTTGCACCCAAAATCAAAGATTGTCGAACCAAGAAAACACCTCATAATACATGACCTGTTCCAGCATTATTTCCTAGACCAAATTGAAACTAAAACGACTACACTAACTGACACGACTAAGAACTGTTCATGCCACTCATAACCAATGTACTCTCAATTGTGTCATGGTACTTTTCACTGGTCCATGCTCCAGTCTCTGTGAGGGGATCAGGTCCCCACCCGTTGTATCCGAGTTCCACATTACTACCAGAGTTATGAAGACTGGAGTCACCTCGCTTGCTTCCCTTCTTCGCTTTCATTGATGAAGATCTGTATGCGAGAGTACATGAGGACTCGTTTTCCTTCAGCCAGGAACAGAAAGCCCATGAGTAGCCACTGACAGAGTATGGCTGGTCTTGTATATTTCTGGTACCATTTTTGAGATCATCATTGTTCCAGTTGGTTGTGAAGTCCCCGAACTTGTTGCTGTTCTTATAAGCAAGAGGTTCTTCATGCAGAGTTGAAGTCTGGTTGTATGAGGAAACATATCCCTGGATAGGACGTTGATATGTATAGGCAGGTTCTTCATAAATAGTAACATTTGGCTCCAAAATTTGGGTATCATCCTGAGTGAACGGGGTGATACCGGCAGAATGAGTGCCAAGCTCTGAGCAACTACAATTAACCTCATTGTAGATAGGAGGTCTGGTTGCCGAGACGGGTTTGAGACAGAATTGACAAATGACAGTCCAGTCATCTAAATCATTTCGATGAGTGTCTTCAGTGTTATCATTATAGACCGGAGGAGCCATCCTGAAAGGCTAAGAGACTTTCGGAATGTTAGATATGAGGCGTCTGACAAGGCTTGGGCGAATGACTTACGAAACGGGTTAGGAAGGAATGATAATCGTGCTAACCGAAGGAGCCCGATATGATTGGTAATTTGCTAAGGTAGTATGCTACAAATGCGGAAAATAAAGGGAGGTTAGATGTTGCCAGAAGAGAAGGCTGAGATGACAATATATATGCTTGACTCGAAGTGCGAATGTCAAACAAGGCTTGAAAGTTAGATAACTTCGTTGATAATGAATGAAGAAAGGAAAATCAAGGAGAAAACCAGATACTTATGAATCTACTTAGACCCTTCTTACACTATAAAGCTCGGATACATGCTTTGCTAAAAGGGCGGCTTAGGTATCGACTCTTTGCTGGCTCAGAGCATCTGGTGGTCATACGAAGGTATCCGAACATCGGAGTATATGAGGTCGAGCAGGTATGTGCATTATCGAAAAAGCACATTTACTGCTTGTTGTAAATCTTACTACCAACGCCCTTCTACGCGCAAATTTATGAATGTGGCGGAATTGAAGGAGCAAAACAAGCCGCCGATAAAGGGCGAGATTCGAATTCCGTGGCATACGAGGTTACGTTTGAACCATTCATTCGAGGCGGTGCTGTCCGCCTCACTTTGTTAATAAATGATGCCTGGCATAATATTTCCGACAATTTTGGGCTAGAATTTGCTGCTCTTCTGAACTGCGAGTAAAGCTTTGAAGCAATTACCCGTTGATTGCCATACCATGATTGCGCTTATCCTCGGCTGATATCACTTGACATTTCATCTCTCCAGCCAGGGGCACACCAATCATGAAGTAAAATTCAGGTTATCTCGAAGAAGATTCGAGCTTACAATCATGAAATTAGTTGCCTGTATGTTATGTTGTCCAAGAATACTTTCAATTGAACGCAGGTCTCTTAACCGAGGTTATCACATGCGTTCGTTCCATGGACGGTCACTCTGACTCTCTGTCTCTATCATGATTATTCACGGGTTTCAAATAAATTTATTGTGCAGGAACTCCTCAACTGGTTTGTGCCAAATACTTAGATTTCTGAGAATCTCGGCATTGCCCTGAATGTTACATCCCGATATGCCTAGAGCACAATGACACAAAGGTGTTCCGCTCGGTTAAAATTGTTGGCTACAATGACGCGCAAAGTCGATCCTTTCGTCTCATGTACGATACTGCCTCGATGCTTTAGCACATGATTCCTCATCCTAACTTACTTTCTTCCAGTTACTCTGCACAATATCGATACCAAAGGCAACCGCCCGCCAAGTGTAGCCTTGAGTCGTACAGCAAGGGCTGAGAAAAGCGACTTTTGTCTGATTGACTGGAAGTCATGCTAGTTGAAATCTTAAGCACCTAACTTCATATCAGAGTCTCCAACATGTAGTATTTTGCAAAATTGGGGCGAGGTTGTAAAGCCAAGAAATTGACCAAAGGAATTCTCGGAAGACGCCGCCCTCCGCGTGGTGTAGAATGTAAGACGCTTTTGATATTGTTTTTGAACCTCAAAGTGTTCCTAGTATGGTTTTGCATGTTATGTGACGTATGTATCTTCCACTGCATCCTAATTTGTAAGTTGTGCTAGTTAGCACAAACAAAAGTATAAATTGGTAACCTACAAAGACGAGTAAGCAGCTGCCTGATAGTGCATGGAGCATACGCATCATGACGACGATGTCGCGGATCAAATATTGGGCATGGCGGATTGATATTCACATTCTTACTCAAACACACTTGTAGAGACCAGGAAATGAAATAATAAACAAAATCAATTGTTAAAATTATCAAATTCTTCATGCTTTTCTACCATTGATATCTAATAGAACCTCATGACAACCTTGTAAACACCTTCGTACTCCATTTTTGAACACTGCATTATTAAGTCCACAATCTACATGTACCATCCGCACCAGCACTAACAAGCCAAGGCTCCTTTGGATGCCAGTCCAGATCCATGACACCTAAAGCGCTCTTGACCTTGTGTCCTTTCAAAACCTTCACTGGTACGATAGTAGCGTTCTCCATCGCATCACTTACAACCTTTCCGTGGAAGATTTGCAAACTTCCGTCGTCACTAGCATCTGCAAACAATGGAAGACCACCTTTATGGTATTTGACAGCTCGAATAGCTTTATTGTGGAAACGCATAGTCTTGTATGGGCGGGTAGAAAGGTCAAGATCATGCCATAGGAGACGACGATCATAAGAACCAACGATGAGATTGTCACCTCCAGGATGGATATCGAAAGAAGAGATCCAGCGAGCACCAGGTTGAATGATCTTGACCAATTCTTGTTTTTGTAAGTCGTAACTGCGGATTGTGCGTTGAGTGGCAACGAAGAAAATGGGTCGAGAGGGGTGGAATTGAGCAGTTTGGGCGATACCGGGAAGACGTCTGAATGGAATTTGTGTAAGATGTTTCGAGAGAGTGTGGATTGCAACGGCCGACTTTTGAGCTGTAGGGGATACAGTAGAAAAGAAGTCACCTCTTCGGTGCCAGTTGATGACCTTGACTGTGGATCTTACAGTGATCTTGATTAGTACACCTTCATCTTGTAGACGTGAGGTAGGACGAGCCCAGGTAGCGACAGGCTCTTTCTTCTGTCCGTTAGCCGTAAGTGCTTGGGTGGCATTTGTTGCATAACCAAATCCAGCATCTAATAATTCTCGGCTATTGCTCTCAGAAACAGGATCAATTATGGTAGGTACCATAAGGAATATATCCTCTCCAGCTGCGGCAGAAAGTATGATAGCGTCCTTCGCTGGGCGCCACTTAACAGCATTAACTGCCTCCTCATCTCCTATCTGCGCACTCCAGAGTTGTTTTCCGGTCAAAAGTTCCCAAACACGAACAGTACCATCATCACCGCCGGTAGCCAGCCATGTTCCAGATGGATCAATGGCCAAACTTCGTACCCTACCATCATGGCCGCGGAATAGCGTCTGTGTGACAGTTGGGAAAGGCTTAAGTTCCTCTGGCTTTGGTAGCTTTGGAAGTAAAGAAGCAGGGTCGATATTAAGCCTATTCTTGCGAACTCGCGGTGCCAAGTAGAGATCAAGCGAACGTTCGAACCTCTCATTGATAAACTTATCATATCCCGGTACTTTTCGTAAAGAATCATATGCCGTTGGTAGATACTCCTTTTCTCTATCCTCAGGATCTGTAGCTTCCCATTCTTTTCTTTCTGCTTTAGATGGGAGATACTCAGGAGGTGGGTTGTAACTTAGATCGTATCCTGGTGGAGGTGGCTTTGGAGCTGGGATCTTCATGATATGATCTGGTTGCGCCTCCTCGTTCTGCCATATATCGTAATGGTGTTCTTCTTCCTCTTCCTCGCGCTCTTGTGGTGGTTTATATGGTAAGATTCTACCTTCTCGAATTGCCCGAACAATCTTCATGATTCGCTTTGCTTCATGCTTGGATGGCAAGAAACGTCGTTTGGGCTCAGGAGCCGAGCTCAGAGGCATAATCTCCTCGACGCCGCTGAAATATGGAACATAATCCTATACCAAGTTAGTCCGATAATACAACATAGATATGGAAAGAAGTGCTTACAGGATATGGGTCGTAACCATCTTCAGGAGCTTCATTTGTTTGTATCCTGCGCAGAACCTCCAATTCCTCTTGAGTCAAGTTGAGAGGCTTGCCTGTAGAAGGATCTGTAAGACCTGTCCATCCCTTTGGAACATCGATACTATCTAGCAATGCATCGAGTGCTTCACCCTTTGCAGGTCGCATAATTTTCTTTCCATTGATGTCATAGCCAATGTGAGGATAAGAATCATAGAACGACAATGGGATGTTTCCAATAGTATTAGTTGGCTCTTGGGCATCTGAATCATCCGAGTCGTAGACTGGATCTATCTCCTCATAAACATAACGTTCTCCTCCATTAGCATCCTTCACCACAGTATAGTTGGGCTTGTCATCGTCATCGTCGGCATTGAGTTTGCTGAGAGAAGTTCTTGTCGTGGATCCTTCTCCCTCGCCATTCTCTGAGGGTACCTCATCACTATCCAATGCCTCGAGTTGCTCCTCATCCAAATCTTCTTCGTCTTCACTGTCCTCCTCTGCTGCGCTGTCGTCGGATTCATCTTCACTTTGCGACAAGATTCCTTCTAAAATTCCATCACCAAATTCTGCCTCAGATTCGACATCGGATATCTCAGGTTCATCTCGGGTAACAGCTTTGCGCTTTCGTTGGTTTGTTGGAGGTGCCATTGTTACAATATTTTGCAATAATTTGGGCACTGTTTAGAATCCGAAAGCTTTATTAGATTTTTTTTCCTGGAAAAATTGGTCGAAGGGCTTATCGGAGGTTGTTATCTTAGCGTCTTTTGTTGCCCTGGAGCATGCCAGTAGCCTCTTTTGAGCCTCTCGAACCCTGCTCTGCATCTGAATTACAGTAAGAAACAACTGTTCACCATCTTTGCATTGAATTGAGATCAATTTGCTTCATCAATTATCTGAATTCACAATCTCCATTTTCTTAACAAGGTGATTCACATGGTGATGGATTCAACAGGTAAACAAAAGGATACTGCGGCAAAACGTCGCGCTTGTGATGAGTGCAGTGAGTTACCTAGAACTAGAAAGCATCATTCTATGTACAACTACTGATTGGACATAGGAATCCGAAAACTTGCATGCTCAAAGGATCCTAATGGATGTGAAAGATGTGTGCGAGAAAACGTATCATGTCATTACTCTCAACAGAAACAAATGGGTAGACCAAGAAAGCGTCAATTTATCGAAACTATTAGAGTTGAACCACCCGATACACAAAACAACCCACAACCTCTTCTCGATGATGGCACATTACTCCCTCTCTTTGGCGATGAACCTTACAATTTCGATGACAACGACTTTGCTGAACCATATTATACTAATTCGAATTTCAATGGATTTGATGATGCCCAGCAATTTCCACAAACTCTCCCTCTGGACACCCCACATCCTCTCTGGGCCTCAAATGTAGATGATGGCCGGAATATGTGGCATTTTGGAAACGGTGATATGCTAGGCCCTGCTGCCATCGACTCTAGTAGTATGAATATGGAAAAACAGGGTGAAACTCAACCCGCAGCCAACCAAGAAGCTGAATTATCAACGGGGTCAAATCCTTCCTCCTCTTCGCCTAATGGTAGTGATGGTCCCTTTCCAATATCAGGCGATAAATGCAGCTGCTTATCATCAATGTATTTGTCACTATCAGCATTGCAACAGTTCCCAAGTGAAATCGATGAAGCTCTAAAGGTAGTTCGTGGCGCTAGTATTGTGGCATCGAAAGCCATTTGGTGCCCCTCCTGTGGTGCGATAGCGTTAATTTCACCCACACCCCCTATTGAGGCCTTCCAAAATACGATGCTCATCGGAACTATATTACCTATCATAGCGAATGGATACGGCCGTTTACTAAAAATGGTTGACGAAGCGACTGCTGAGGCAATTGCTAAAGGGCAGACCAAAATCTTTAGGTATCTTGAATATGGTGGTTTATGCGAGCACCAAAGACCAATTAACGAGGCAATAGAGTGCATAGGTGACGCATTATCCATGGCAGATAGAGAAATGCAACCAGCAGAGTGGCGAACTACTGTAAGAGCTTTGTTGCGAGCTGACATCTATGGCCATGACCAACCTGGATTCAAGTACAAAGGATTAAGAGATCTCATTTCCGAGATGGAGCAAAGACAGAACGCTCGTCACAATATATTAGATGCACAAGTTGCTGCGGGTGTGCGGTCGCTAGAGCATGACCACTTCCCAGATTTGAAGGTTGCAGATTTGACTGTCAGGCAATGCTATGGGGAGAGAACAAGGGGGTGCTTGGAGATCCTCAAAATGGCTAAGATGGCTGTAGATAGCATTGTTATTGCATGAGCATCAAATTGCCTGGTTATTTGTGCAGATGACTGCGCGAGCCACCCATTCTTATACTGGCATTTTGCCATTCGCTTTCGAAATTTGATATTCGCTTGCTCAAATCAAGGTTGACCACCTAACTACGGTATTACTTTCTTGGATTTGGACTATCCAAGGGCCAAGGGAATTTCGTGAGCTTGTTCAGGAATTTATTTGTGGAGTGCTAATCTTTCATGAGCATGGCTGCCAGAGATTTGACATCCCAGAATTCTATTCCACTCTTCGCCTCAACTGCACAACACAACCACAGAAGTGTTGTAAAATGTCGCGGTACTCAAGAAAGGAGGTAAACTGACGAAGGATAGGTTCATATTTGGTTAATGGACCCTTCATCACAATGCCAGCTCAACTAACCCTGCGTCGGTTGATGGTTTAATCCCAACAAGATTGTCTCATTTCTTGACGGCCCGCCCAAATACCTTAGTTTGGAGGCTTATGGTCAAAGATGTTCAGATGATGCAATG
This sequence comes from Botrytis fragariae, assembly GCF_013461495.1. Taxonomy (NCBI): domain Eukaryota; kingdom Fungi; phylum Ascomycota; class Leotiomycetes; order Helotiales; family Sclerotiniaceae; genus Botrytis; species Botrytis fragariae. The sequence goes on from NW_023501000.1 coordinate 782,739, forward strand.
GCGTTTGGAACACACATCGAATAACGGCTTGGCTTTCTATGTCACTGTGCTACACGCGAGTGCTACCTTTGTATCCAATTTCTCAGGTATAGAACACAAGTCATTTCAAAGAGTCTTCATGGTTGATAGAGACATGGCCCTGTATATTTCACAGTAGTTTATACTTGCTCGGGTTGATCTAATACTCATTCTATCCATGTTCCATGCAACATCTTCGGGACATTAGTTGTTAGGTAGGCAAAGGATACGACGAACATATTTAAACCAGCCTTGGGAGTTCTGAAACTATAGGTGACAGCAGATCTTGTGTATGTTAGTGAACCCACACCGAAACCAAGGGCTTGAAATCGTATTAGATCTATCCATCGATCAGGAACCACCCCCCTCTTAATCCTCATTTCCTCGACATCATGTACTCGGTATCAAATAAATTCCACACTCCAGAACAATCTCGCGCCTCGGTATTCGGAAATGCAGAGATATAATCGGAAATTATGTCTACGATAAATACACCCAAGTGCTTAAGAAATTACAGAAACGGGGCATGAGGACGTTCATAAGGCTCGGCTCGGTTGCGGCACGAGGTGAAAGGTGGCTCCATGTAGCCGAAAAAGCGGTACACCAAATCTTTCCAAGGGAATCAATCATACATTGAAAACCTTTATATTGCAATATCTTATGACATTACCAATTTATATTAAACCTAAATCTCATAAATACATCTTTCTATACAACTCTCAATTCAACTTAACAATAATTATCTCATTCGATACAAGAAAGTCACATGAGTATATTATGTATATCATCTCCAACATCTTTTGATCTCTCCTGCCGGACTGGACTGGACTGGACTAAACGGGTGGACCCGATCTGATCTCGCTTGGCCCCTGGATAAGTCATAACGGATCTTCATTTCCACCGCTCGTTGAAGTTTTCACTGCCGAATCCACATTTTCTCATTTTCATCATCCACATATTCGCACGTAGCAAATAAGACACATAGGACACATCCATAGCTACCCACAAAAGCTTGATAGGTAGGTACTTGAAGGAAGAAGTTGAAAAAAGATACTGGTATGGAGAGATTGTTTTGGTGTGTAGATGGATGAATAGATGAAGAGTTGGGAGATGTATAAAAAAACATAGTGGTATGGATATGATAGATGAGCAAAAGGAAAAAGATATCGACGTCGGCATGATTCGAACATGCGCCCCCGAAAGGAATTGATTTCTAGTCAATCACGTTAACCACTCCGTCACGACGCCTTGCTTGATTTGTTGATATGTGTGCTGAGATTTAAAGATATATTGAAGGGGAATTGGGATGGTACAGGAAGGTAGATTTGTTTTGCTCCTCTAATGTTATTGAGATCGTATTTCCACGCCGTAGATATCATTTATTCTCCCCAGCTATTGCTCTTTTCCTGTATGACTTCCGGATGCCATTTTCGTTCCTTTCGTCTCGTTGTCTCATGGGGCATTCACTTGTAATTCCTCATCCATCATCATACTACTCACCCTTACTCGTCCCTCGCCCACCCGCTTCTCTGTTAAGACATCCGCATTCTCAGTCCCACTTCTCCATCAACTTGTTCCCCAACACTCCATCGGGGAAATCCCTCACTCCCAAATGTGTCGAATGAGCCCATGGTTTCAAAGCATTCTCCTGCTCGATCGTATGCGAAAAACATTTACCTATTAGCACCGCCCAATTAGCACCTCGACATTTATTTTCCCACAAGCCTCCAAATATCTCCAAACCACATCAAACATCCCACAATCCTTCCGAAACATCACAAAAAAAGATACAGAAGAAAAAAAAGTAATACATACTCCACCCCAATCTCGGCCACTCCCTCACCACATTCTCAATCGTCCCCTCGTGCACCAACTGCGCATTCTGCCCCATGTTATCAAAAACCGTCGCCAACTGCACCAACCCCCCAACCCTCGTCTGCGTCCCCACCTCTCCCAGATCCTGATGTCGAATGATCCCCTCCACAACCAGTTCCCGCTGTTCTCTCGCCGCTCCCGCATCCCTTAATACCCCATCTGCAATAAACCCCCCGTAAAGATCAAAACTCATAAGCGTCTCCTGCAAATGTCGCGGCACGGTCCCGATGTCGTGCAGAAGAGCCGTGAGCGCGTAGCTTTCGAGAAATTTACTAGAGGAGTTGATAGAGGTCCAGTTTGGGAATGCGTGCGTGAGAATCGCGACGCCGTAGTGGTAGACGCGCATAGAATGGTGGAAGGTCTCTTGCGGTAATTCGGTGCGTGCGTATTCCTGAACGCTTTTTACGAGGGGGGATGCAGGGAATGGGAGATCGGATATTTTGAGCGCGGGAGCGGGGTTAGAGGCTGAAGAAGAGGATTTGATGAGCTCGGAGAGGGAGGCAGGGACAGATGTCCAGCCGTAGGATTCGATTGCGCGTTGGCGTTCGTAGGTCATGGTTTTGATAGTTAGGATTGATGGTTGGAATTAATGTTTTGTAGTGTATGTGTATGTGTATGTATACGTGTAGCTAATGTGTCAATGGCAAATGAGATGTTGAAATGAAGAAGATACTACCTAGATATTAAATGAAGGAAGGGAAAGCTCGCCTCTTATGAATGGAATGAGGGGTTCCAAGTTCTAGAAGCTAACCCGGGGAATGCTATGCCAATCTCATCATTCACTTAGAATGCTCTACAAGCAAAGCTATAGTTCATATGCCGATAGCTTACAAATGCGCATTCCTATACATACCTAGGCACTTTAACGTAATGCATCTATTCGTCATCGAGATCATTGTTCCATACATGTTGTGTACTGATAATTGCAATGTGCAATCAGAACCAAAGCTACCTACCCCACATGCCGTCATTTTATCCCACCTCCTTCACTAGATCCAAACCCCAGAACTCCCAGAACCCATGTCTTATGTCATACCAGCGATCGAATAACAATAATAAGTCGTTAGTAACTACCACGCTGCGAGGTGCTTACTCCAACTTGGGGTTGATTGCGTTGCGTCTGTAAATACTACATCGGGATTTGAAAATTCGGGATTCAAGTATGGATTTTCAAATGGCGATTGATCGCCTGATTGATTAGTCGTAGTAGCAACCAATCTAGCAAATTAAACATGTATAATGAAGGACCAATTCAAATTGAAGGATAGGTCATCACCGCACAGAAGCTTGAAGAAAATTGTAAGATCGTAAAATCTTGCCTCAATTAAGGCTTTCGTATGAAGATTATTTAGGTATTGTAAGAGTAAGAGTTCGAGGAATAATATCCATGCTACTGCGATACCATCATCCATACACTCATCTGAACCATAAAACCAGAACTCCACGGTGCCATATCATGTTCTTACGCACCGCTCCATAATGCATAGCACAACCTCATTTGAGGTGTAATAATCCATACACAAAACCGAACTCCAAATGCATGTTTCGTTTCCATCGTAATGGTATAAATGCAAGACAAGTAAAACAACCAAACACCAACCCAATCTGATGCAACTCCAATCCATGTACGCTAAAAGAACATTACAATTCCAAACTATGTAGCCCTTCTCCATCTTCTGGAACAGGAACCAACGGTTCTTGAACATGCTCCTCCAGCCCATCATCAAAGGATTTGATATCGTCCTCGTCTAATGTACCGACAAAAGCACGCTTAACGAAGCTAAGCCACACTCTATTCTTCTCTTTGCGATGATGCTTCTTTTTCTTGTGCTTCTTTTTCTTCTTCTTTTCTGCATTGATATCATGATCCTCGGCATCTTCAAAGGTTTCGTTCTCGGAGATAGAAATTTGTTTCTTGTCATCGTTCTCACTACCCTCGTCATCTTCGTAGACATTGGATTCTCCCAGAATCTCTCCATCCTTAACACGATCCCCCTTTTGTGGCTTATACTGACCAATCCTATGAGCCAGCTTGAGATAGTTTTTGACTGTCATATCTTTCAACTTATAAATTGGATCCGTGAAAGTGTCATACTCGACTTGATAATGAAAGGCGTGTGGGTTTGGGTCATCGTCCTTTGGAACCTTTCCGCCGTGTTTACCCTTACGCCATTTCTCCACGTCAATCTCATCTTTAGAACCCTCTGATTTCAATTCAAGATTGTTGATGTAGGTCAGATTAGCGAAATATTGAGTATACCCAAGTAACGTTAGACTTTGAGGAGAATATGCCGGTCCCGGAGGCGCATCTTTTGAAGGAGGCGACGGAATGATGAATCCTGGATTTGACGGCGTCGGGTTTTTGAACTTCTTCTTGTCTTTCTGGTGCTTCTTCTTTTTCTCGGTAGAAACATCGCCATTATCTGCGTAAATCGAATCTACACCGGCATCGACGTTGAATAGATCCTCTTCTTCTTGATCAAGCCAATCAATTTGCTCATCATTATTCACAACTGAATTGGACCACCTTGGCAAATCGTCCAACCCTGTGATATTGTACTCGATGACCCGAAGAGTAGGAAAGTAATTGGGCACAATACTCGGACCAACGTGTGTTACCACAAACCTTTCACCCCATGGACCTCCAAACTTCTTGAGCTCTTTGTTCCTTTTGTCTCTCTTCTTGTCCTTCTTACTCTTTTTATTTTTCTTCGAATCTTTATTCAATTCTGAGTAGTCCAGTTCTTCCTCGTCAGTGTCCATGACAATCGGTAGGTGTTTTGGATTAGGTAATCCAGACCAATCTTCTCGAAGATCACCCAAGTAATCTCCAGCAGATGAAATTGTAAACTCATCGTCCATTAGCGCGCGAGGAGGCGCAACAGATTTACCGTCAAATAATAAGAGATCAATATCTTTAGTGTCGTGTATCATGAAATGATCAATGTTCATGTGCCCAAATAAACCTCCGATAATAATATCCCGATACTGCTGGAGCCACAAGGTATATTTTTGCCAACAAGTTTCGTCCCAAAGCGATTTGCTGTCTGTTCGAGCAGGCGGTACATGCCCAGTAAGGATAACTTTCATTCCGCGGTCGCGCATAAATTGTAGTTGAATTCGAAGCCATTCCATATGTTCGTATCCGGGTTCTGAGCGCAATGCGCAACCATCCACAGCGGCATTGTGGCTAAAAAAGTATAAAGTATTCAGACTGAAGACGGCCAATTTCGTAGGAATAACCTCGACATAATACCATCCTCCTCGTTGAAAACCATGTCTCTGCTCTTCTGGTATGAATTTATCCCATAGATCTGTATACGTCTTCAACCATTTATTCGGACCCGAAAGTAAAATGTTATGTGGAAGAATATCGTTGTTGCCAAATGTTGATATAACCGGAATCGATAAATCGTGTCCATCGCCAAAAGTCTCCAGGAATTTATCTGCGATCTTCCTATTCGAATCAAGAACCTCGTCTTGGACTCTAGGAATCTTTTCGTCGCTGTCGTGTCGTGCACTATTTCGAATCAGCATCTCTCCTCGCACAAAGCCAAATCGACATTGCGACGATTGGCTGTTCGTTCAAGCAGAACCAACCTGTCCCCTGTCCATACAACAAAATCCACGTTATCCCTCACATTTTCCTTTATCCATTTAAAAGTCGCATCTATAAGGGTAGGAGGTGTATCGCAATCCGAGGTCTCTGCCCCATATGTTCCAGCAGTTCCTTTGCCTCTATGGCAGGCATCATCTTCGTCGGTGGAAGAGAATGCTTTGTAGTGAGGATCTTGATGTAAATCTATAATAAATGAGCATCGTACAGGAACATTGAATGGCGAAATAATGATTTAACCCCACCTGTAATGTGCAAGAATCTACCATGCAGACGTTTAGAGGCAACATGCTGATGGTGTGTAGTATCCAGGTCCTCCAATGGCACTTGCAGGCTCGATTGGGTGGTACCGAGGGGTTTGGCAACGGCAGCAGGAGAAAATCGAAGCAGACAGACTGCTATGCATATTGCGTTTACACGCATATTTTCAAAAATCAAACTGGAAAAGAAGAAAAGAGTATGTATGTCTTAGGAAAAGGAAATCATTCTCATGTATAGGTAGTAAATAGAGGTTTAGGAAAAAGGATTCCAGATTCTTCCCAAGGAAAAAAAATGATGAGTTGTGATTAATGACTGACTCCGTTTCCCTGTCTTTTTATGATTAAAAATCGAGTAAATTGATTGTTGGTTGCTCCCCCCTCGTGGAAAGATTCGCGACCGAACGGCGGGTACCTGTGCGATTAAAAAGCTTGGTTTCTTTTCTTTCTTAGAGAGAGAAAGAGATGAGATATTTAATTTTCTCTTGGGCCACGACGATAATGAAGAATGAACTTGTGATGAGTTGTTCCGTCTTTCAAACACGATGAATCTTTGTGTCTTAGCTTTACGAAGTTTCCCAGTACTCTAGAAGAAATGGAAAGTTTCCTTGATTCATATAAATCCTCCGTCCATACTAACTTTTGACAGTCTTGACTACCCAGTAACTCTCAAGGTGTTTTTCCTTATGTCTCACTCATCGAAGAGTCAATTGGCAGTAGTTATAGTTAGCCTTCAAAAGGGTTTATCCAGCCAATCATCAGTACACGTGGATGAGTCTCGAGTCACTTTTGGTTTGGATCACCCTGTGCTAAAAGCTCTTCTAAGATAAATCCCTTTCAGTAGATCAGAGATGATCGAGAAGAGGATGGAGATGAAAGCTTAATTCAGCACATTGACTCACGCGACAACCCTTTTCCGCTAAAATGACGATATCGTGGAAGTTTATGACCGTTGACGGATGCAGTCTGCAGCCTGCAGCCTGCATCCTGATGATTATGTTTAAGAGTGACACGTAAAGTAGTGCGACAATTATTGCGCGAATTTAATGTTAACGTTAATGATGTGAGCACATAGATCATGTTGTGTAGGTACTTCTTTGTTATCGAGTTCACCCTTCACCCCTCCAAACTTCGGTCCAAGATGATTCCTCATCGACCCCTTTTCCATTACCGAGACTTAAAACTACTCGATAATGAATGTTGTAATGCAATTTTGACATTTTCGGGTGAGACAAGACTGATTCCAGCATGCTTTGTAGAACTTGAGATGCGCTACCAAGTGAATCTGCATGAAGATTTTCAAGTACTGTACTGTTGACAAGTGGACCCTGATTTTCCATCGCTAAACTCGTGGCGCCCGAACCGCCACAACATTTTGAAAACTTTTAGGTAGGTATGTATGTCTACCTACGAGCCTACCTGAATACCAAGCAGATGGACATATTGGCAATTTTCTATCGTCGAGGGCCCTCCAAAGTGTAGTATCGAGAATAGTTCGAAAGTGTCCCAACCACGATAATGTCTTACAGCAGTAAATAGTAATTCATCGTTGTTCTACTACATGGATATGATATACAGGCTCGAGCGGTGTACTCTTATGGAGTAGGCAGATGATCGGGACTCCGGATGATACACGAGAGGGCGTCGATCCATATATCTCAGTTGGTATCCAACCAAATTTCTTCAAAACTGCTAGGATTGACACAAAATCCTACCACAGCGTGTGCTAATAAATATGTATTCAAATTAGGAAGCTCTCTGTATCAAAAACTGATACATTGGCGTCGTGACGGAGTGGTTAACGTGATTGACTAGAAATCAATTCCTTTCGGGGGCGCATGTTCGAATCATGCCGACGTCGAATTTCTCTTTTGCCATTTTATCTCTATCTTTGCAGACTACCAGAGTCATCTATTTCAGATATGTACATCTTCTCCGAAATACCACTCATCCACCGGAGTGGATTAGGATGTGGCAAACAAGAATTACGACTTAAGAGTTTAGATTCGAAATGCAAACATTTTTCCATTTTTTGGTGGTGTGGAAATATCAACCCATGCCATTGAAGCACCTTCCGATTCAACGTGCCACACACGTACAAGAATATCGTTCTTCTCACGCTCACAGAATCCTGATGGTGTTACAAGCTTTAGATAGAGCACATGGCGATAGTGCTGCAAGATGATGGGGACAACTTGTATGAAGCACTGATTGCACCATCCGGTCTACTACTCAATCAAGAAATTCACATCAAAAATGCTGGTTTGCTAGTATAACTATTATAATTATTATTAACACCACAAATATATACAAAGCTGTTGGGTGTGTGTGTTTTATGATTATACACAAGCAGCTTCTACCGTCCAAACTTCTTCAACTCGAGATATCTCAGTGGTGGGAACACAATGGCCGTGAAGCCGATACCAAGCCAATCTCCAATATCACCACCATACTCACCCCCAATCATCAAAGCAATAGGGCCAGTGTACCAAATTTGATACATGCCTACGATCGCGCCAGCAAATCCAATCAGGAATGATAAGAGGGCTGCATATCCGATGGGTAGCTTGGTTCTGTCGTTATAAATGGACCAGTCGAACGATTTGCCTTGTAGTTTGTGGAAGATGAAATATTCCTCAAGACTGATGGTAATCCAGGGGCAAATCCAATATGCCATCATAGGGAGGAAGTTCTCAAAGACGGTGTAAAGCTTGTTGCGCCCACAGACGGAAAGGACGAGCTGTAGCGCTAGAGTTAGTATTACGGACAGATGAAAATAGGATGATGTGGAATGAGCTTACCTCAACTGCTGTGATGAGAATACACCAGAACCAACGAGGGATCTTGTTTGCCCAGCGTCCGAGTACCTGAATGGTCAATGCCGCACTGTAACTACATGGTGCGTTGTTGGTGATGGAACCAAGGGCAAGAATGACGACGCAGAAGCCGCCGAATCCTCCGAGCCTGCCATAGCACTCATAGAGAAGCGCACCAGACGAGATGTCATAGGCGTCGCTCCAGGCTGGAATGTTTGGAACTCCAGTAGCGATACCAACTCCAACAATGTTGGCAAAAATTACAGATGTCCAGATGCCAGTCCACGTGGATGCAAATGTCATCCATTTAGGATAATCTTTGGGGTAGTAGACGTAAAAGTCGGCACTGATGGCGGTAAATCCAATGATACTAGCGAATATCAAGGCGAAGAACGAACAACGATTAGCGTTAATGGTTCCGGAATCACCAACGGAGACTGCATGGGTATCGAAATCTCCTCCAGTGCAACCAATAAGTACGAACATAACAATCGCTTGTGGGATGTATCCGAATCTATTTATTTGTGAGCATTTTGAACATCAATCTTCCAAGAATGGTGGCTATATTCACCTCTCGATTTTGTTCAAGTATTCGATACCGAAAGTAGCGACTAAACCGATGCAGATTGCGGCAATGACGCATCCAACGGCCAAACTCAAGCTCCCTCCGTTAACGGCTGTAATCATTTGTCCAGTGATGATACACCCAATAGTACCAAAGCCTACTTGCTGAACAACATTGCAGCAGCATGCAATTTTCGAGGGCCAGTAACCCATGAAATAACGTCCAATAATCTATCAAAGCGCAAATATTAGCACCTACTCAAAGAACATTTTTTGAAGAAGCATACCTGAGTTCTATTGCCACTTTCTGGTCCGTAGGTTGCCATGTACGCGATTGATGTCGAGGCGAGCGCATTCGCGAAAATGACAATGCAAATACAATCCACCCAGCCGAGTCCGTAAACCAAGGGTCCAAGTAGCCCAACAATAATGTTCATGGCTTGCAAATTGATACTGAACCATAGCGAGAACATGTGGAAATAGTCGTGAAGCGGACGCGGCACATGTTTCTCGTTGTCAGCTACACGGGTGATACCACGGGCTTCCACTCCCCAGATTTTCTCCAATTTGACGCTCCAGTAGCTCAAGCCTCGCTCGGAACCAGAAAGCCGAGAACTGTCATTCTCAGCATCGATAGTGGATTTGCCATCGCGGTCGGTGGAGTTGTCGGCGGCGGTATGGACTTGTACACCCTTCTCGATATCATGCTCTGTAGCAGCCTCCATTGTGAAAAATTCTCAAGGCTCAAAGTCGACAAACAACGAAGAGGAAAAAAGTTTGACCATTGAAGGGTGGAAATGCCGGCAGGATAAACATCTACCATACCACTGGAATTGAGCTTATTTCCTTTCGTCGATACTCCGCCAGTTCGGCGACCGCACCTAAAAGGTTTGCATTTTCGGCCGCCTCCCACGTTAATTGAGTGTGTAGTGTAGAGCATGCATTACATAAATGGGGTATGGACAAAATATGGCATCCCGATTAGACAATACATGCGATAGTTCGCGAGTGGGCACGTCGCTTGAAGAAATTTGACATTTAGCCGTGGTGCGGCTTATGGGGCCGATCCATTGTATTTTCAGGGGTTTGGCAGGGTTCTCTTGGCCAGACCCCATATACGGGGTGGCAAAGAGTTAAGTGACATCTGATTTCAACGCGTATGAAATCTTGCTATAATTTAAAAAGTGGATTTGGCATTCTACGAAGTATTAATTTTTATTGCGGTTGACCCATCTTGTCGAGGGTCCTCGACAGGCGAGCGCGCAAGCTAATTTCTACCCCATTGCACGGTGAGGAGATGTATTTCTAATTCTCTAATGCTACTGCCAAAGCACAGACGTGGCTTTACGGGATTAAAGATCATGCTGTTTGACAGCTTCATTTCGAACATTGAGCTAAACAGTAATGATCGAAGACACCGAGGCTTGATTCAAGCGATGTCAATATCAAGGAGACAGTGGTATCTGCCTGATACTAGGAGTAGTTTTTCCGTTGACATTTCACCTCGATTTCCTCTCTACTAGTGTAGCTTGCAGGGTAAAATTTGTCCAATTGTTTGAATTGTACAGGGCGCATTGCAGAAACATGAGTTAGTTCCTCCAAATATCTTCTCGGCCGAAGTATCTCTCTAATGTTACATAGTTCCTGATCCATAACAGCGCTTGCTGGATGATTCAACACACAAGTCTTTTAAGAGAGGGAACAGGAGACCCTCGAATCTCCTCGGTAAATCTCGGATCTTTGATTGAGATGATTACATCATGTGTTTCAAATTTGTGTGTCTTACTTCGTTTGTTCGCGCAGTCGCCGCCTCGAAGATTCCATGTTCTTTTCCCAAGCTCATCAATAGGAAAGGCTAGTTGTATTTGTAACTATAGACACTTTTTGTTACTGCCAGCTGACATGACGTGATATTTTCTCTACTGGATTCTGATTCGCTTTCTTATGACGACTGCAGCGAAAGGGTCTCAACAATACTGCTAGTCTCACTTTTCAGCTTCAGCAATGGTTTTTGGGAACTGATATTTATTTACTTATCTTCAATTTATGTAAGGAGCTCTTGAATACGACAAGCTTTTTGCATCTCTAGGAAGGGATTGAATAGGTGTAATAAACTTTTTGCTGCAGTGTCTGTTTATGTAGCTTTGGAATATATCATCGGCATTGTGTCGTTGGGTGCTATCTGGTGCTGTTCATTCCATGTTTCTTACGAAACGATTCCTGTTTCTCTATAACTGATCAGGATTGTCTATGCAGTCATCAATTCAACTACCAATTGTGATTTCCCATTGAGCTCTCTCATCTACCTCAACTGGTATACCGGTCAAATCTCTACTTCAATGATCGTAGCCAGCGTTCCATATCTATGGCTCCTAGTAGCTCGAACTCACTCAACTACACATAGAAACAGTATTCAAGCAGATTCTCTTTAACCAACTCGTTCAAATTACTACTTCTCAATAACCAAAATCCCATAATTAGGAATCTCCCTATAACTCTCCAACTCCTTCAAACTAGCTCCTCCCTCCCCATCCCCCCTCAACCACTTCTCCGGCACCTCCGTAACCCCCACTCCAACTTCCCCTTCAACCCCGCCTCTCGCGCACACTCCTCATAAACCTCCCTCCTCAGATGATAACACTCGAAATCCAGATCCCCAACCGGCGTATCCCCGTGCACCCGAAAATAAATCCCCTCCTCCACATCTCGAATATGGCTATACACCAAATACCCGCTTCCGCCCTGACTCATCGGCCTCGCGCTCGCCTCCGCATTCACAGACGCTATCGGATCAGAAGTCGGCGGTACAGTAACCGACACAAACCTCCCTCCTTCCTTCAAATTCACCGCAATGTTGCGAAACATATCCACCAATCCCTTGCGATCACTCGCATAATTCAAAAGCCACGCCGCAAACACGATATCGAAGGGTCCGTCTTGATATTTCGTCGGAACGGAACAATCGCCCTGGATGAAAGAGACGGCGTTTTCGAGACGCGGCGCAGAGTCGATCATGACGGCGCTGATGTCAACGCCGAGAACAGACTGCGCGCCCCAGGATAGGAATGGATAGGTGTAGAACCCGGTGCCGCATGCGAGCTCGAGGATGCGTGCATCTTGGATGTAGGGTGTGATGGCGGTACGCACATTTTCGCGCTCGATGAGGGCAATGGAGGCAGTGCGGATGTAGTCGTAGGGGCCTTGGATGGTGTCGTATTGGTGGCTTGAGTTGGCCATGGTGGTGGGGATGTGGGTTGTATGGTTTTGGGGTTGAGTTTGAGTTTTGATGAGGGGTAGCGAGGGGATGGATGGATGGATGTGGGTCGGGGTAAATGATCTACTTCTTTCTAGCTAATGATCTTCTATAAAATAACTACAATGGTTTGTGAGTGAAGATCTCGAATTCAAGTACAAGATATCGATCGAGAAGTCCCACTCATTCCTTCATTCAAAGTCTTCGATATTTTCCTCTTGCGTCTCTTCTATGCGTATTCTTAACGGTATTAGGGAAGCGGATCTCGTCACTCGAAATTCACTATTCAGTCCCACTTCAGAGCCGTTCGGGAGATGTACCCATTGAGGTACATACCCATGTGGATTATCCTTTGCCGTCCCGCCTTAGAAATCTCAACCCTTGTAGGAATTCCACAATTCGGACAAGGATAGGCAACGTGGCAAAAGTGGGATAATAAAATTTCTACGAGCATCGGTAGAGTGTTTCCGAGATGGATGCAAACCATTGAACTCAGGGAAGCTGTTGCAATGCAAAAAAAGAGCAAATGGAACATATCACCGTTTTTCATATTTCGCCAAAGGAGTAAAATTAATCGTATGGGATAAAAACAACGCTTGCAGCCATAAGTCTATCGGACACCAACACCTTTGAAACCGTCATACCATAAGTACATACTTTACAAAAATACATCATTATACACCGCATACCGCACACCAAAACCAGTTCGTAGAAAATCCAAGCAATCATTTGTATTGGGCAAACAAAGGTAAAAAGGAAAGCAAAAAGATAAATCAATCAAAGGAGTAGGTATTGAACCACACCCGATTTGAACGGATAACCTTTCGATCTGGAGTCGAACGCGCTACCGTTGCGCCAGCGGTCCTATTGATCGATTTTGTATAAAGATTAGTTCCACTGTTGTGCAATGTATCCTCGGGCTCTCAGCCTCTAGTGGTTCGTGGTGTAATTTGACCATCAAGAAATCCGTGACCACTCACGCGGTCGCGAGTAAGATCTTCGTATTCGTCCTCAAGAATGGGATCGAAGCTGTTGCGGTTTTGGTTAGCAATGTTTAATAGTTCAGTATGAGGACGAAGAATATAGATAAAGAAGAAAGAGGTAACAATGGCACATACCCTTGCTCACCAACGATTTCCTTGGTGTATCTGCATAGTTGTTCTAATTGTGTTACACATCCTGTAAGGGACTGACTGTAGCCTAGAAGTTTTGTGTTAAATTGCATCTTCGGAAGTAGATGAATACGCCCCCGAAATTTTGAAGAACCCATGAGTCGGAAGTATCAAATACGTACTGTAACTATAAATTTGAGACCATTTCTTTCCTCCGGGCAAGTTATTTGCCGTCTCACTTGTATCATTGTTTTTCTTACTCTTGCTTTTCCTTTTACTTCGTTTCGACTTAACGGACATACTACTAGATGTCGCAGGAACATTCATGGATTCCAGTAGGGCCATATGGTCTAGCAAACGTTTTCGAGCAGATGCTGCGGATGGAAGATATCTCTGTTTCTAATCAGTATCAAATATTTACCTTGTCAGACAATGGAACTCACAGGAACTTTCCTATCACCTCGCAATGCCCCAGCTAGAACATACAAGTTCATGAGGATACAGGCGACTGCATCACGCCGAAAGGCGAGTAGCGATTCAGATGCCTGCTCGTTCTCGGAAAGATAATGTGGTTGAAAAAAGAGTGAGGACTGTCGTACAGAGACAAGATACTCGAAGAATCGTTCGCAGGCATCGATCAATGCCGAATAAGGAAGTGGATTAAAGGGACCGCGAAGTCGGATTTCATGACGAGTAAGAGCCTGCAAAACGTCAGCATGTTTACAATCATGAAACCAAATGGAAACTTTGAAACTTACCAATAACTGTCGTATCCTAACGAATCCTTCTCTCAGGCGACCTTCCAGCATCTCTTAAAGAGTATCAGTCCTGTTTAAAAGTTATGGACAAAAATACGTACCAGATTGTTGCACATCTTTCACACCTGGCTCTTCTCCGTCTTCATAATATACGTATTTTGCAACAACACCTGCATTAATTAATAAAAGATGCAGTAATTCTCAGAATATAGCTCACCTCTATAAATTATACTCGAATAAATGAGCATCGACGACAAAGCCTTCCTCAATTCATGCCTCGCGACAAATGGCCATAGAAACCAATTAACGATAACGGCAGATACGGTACCAACCAGAAAAGCAACTCCTCGAGTCCAAGCCACAGTGACAACAGGGATATCATTCGGAGCTGTATATGCACCTAGTGAAACAACTACAAATGATATGCAACCTACAATACCGGATCGAGGATGGGGACTTTGCGTGAACCGATACATCATAGGTATCATGAATATGGCTGCAAATGCAGCCATAACGTATGGATTTCCATTGTCAGCACCATAAGCTATACCACCCCATACAGCGCCAAGTATAGCACAAAACGCTCGGGTTATTAAATCTTGGAGATTTCCACCAACTCTGTCAGAAATTAGTTCAAGTCATTTCTAAATCATGTCTAAATCGACGATATGGTACTCGCCTTGGATGCATCATTATCCAAACCATTACAACTGCCCACCAACTTTCATATTTGTTCCACCAACTTCTACTCTGACTTAACCACGCTGGAACAGATAAGAGAGAAGTCACTATCGCAACTTTGAACGCAAATCTAGTCTCGAAGCCTTGTAAACGATGAAGGACTTTCCAAGTTCTGTATCTTAAGCGCTTTTGTCTGGAAGCTTGTGAGTTCTTGTCCATGGCTATTTCTTCCTCTTCGGCATATGCCCCTCTAGTATCGGTGGGCTCAAGGTCGTCATAATTTTCCTCTTCTTCTGTGGCCCTTTCTTTCCGTGGAGTAGGTTTATAGACATTTGCCATTCCTTTCATTGTCTTGGCAAGTTCTCTTTGACTTCGGAAAAAGAAACCTGCTGTTACACCCCCTCTGTCATGTCGAACTTGTCCATTTGTACGTTGGAGAGCTTTGCCAAATGGATAAGATGGCAGGTAGATTCGCCAACCAGGGCGTCTCTGCTGCATTTCGTTCACTTTAACGAGAAGAGCTTCAGCAGTATTTGCGGCTTGTCTGATAGGATGGACAAATAAGAATATTTCGACAACTTCAGGATGGTCAGAATATGTTGGAGGCAAATTTGGGTTCTGGAGAAGCCTAAGATTGTTCAAGTCAGTATCAATGGACGGTACGATCTGTTCCCATATTTTTCAGTCTTTCAAGAGCAGCGAACTTTCGAACATAGTCAATAGTCAATGCTTCAGGTCATTCAATACTTCAAATAGAAATGATATGCAGCCTAGATGAGAGTTCCAAACAAACTCTATATATTGAGCGAATAGTATGTACCAAACAGATGCAGAAATCTTATTCCATCAAAATGTCATCTGGGCTATCAAATATCCAGAAAACCAATACGCTGATGTGAATAGCACAGAACCATGGACACTGATGGAAAAAATGATGAAAAAAAAATAAACAAACAAGGAAACTAATACATACTGCTCTTCTTCTTCGTCGTATTTGATCTTAGCCTTTCTGATACTCGTAATCGCGCCCACAATGTCAGAAGAAACATCCTTAGGAGGGCCGAGAAATACTCTATGTCCAGACATGTCCATTAACACAGCATCGCATCTTTGTAATGCCATCTTCAAACATGACAATAAATTCGATGTAGGTTCTGCAAGTTTGCTGGCCACCAACTCCACTGCTCGGTCCTCAGTATCTGATCTCTGTAGCTTTGGACGTCGTGGACCATCAATATTGATCACGGAAGCAGAATGAAACCGTCGAATACTGAGTGCTGATGCATCTGGGGATAGAGCTATGTCGGAATCTTCTTCCTTATCAGAGTCATCGAATAAATGCGATTCCATTCGGAGAGACAAGAAAGATCTTATCACTGCTTGCATTAAATTTCGCAATATCTCAACGTCCGAGGGCTTGAAGCGGGTGACAGATATATCAAGAACCAAATCTCTGTACGCCTGTGAAAGGTTGACGAAAGTAAATGCCAGCTGTCTATGGACAGTGACTGGCTCTGATTGAGGGAGTTGGAGTCCTTTCTGCATAATGTCAAAGGCATTGTGTAAGCTCACAGCCAATGATCTTGCGCCAGCGTCAGGAACCACCTATATGATGTTAGCGGTGTCTGATGTGTGAGGCCAAGGGTTAATTGATTCCCGAAGATGCAAATTTTTGCCAAGTTCCAGTATGGGCAAGACTCGCAGAGTGAAATAACAACAGTCTTACCGACAAACAAATTTCCCGGGATAATTATGAAAAAGAACTTTACTTACAACACAACACACTATGAGAGCAATAGCTTGACCAAGCAACCATGGTATGCCATATTCAAAGAGCACCCTCCAAGCAATGGTCTCAGAGGTATCTGCAAGACAGGTAAATAGAACCGCCATCCCAGCACATAGTACCAGTTGGTACAATCTTATGTAATACGAACGGAGTGCCGCGATCATGCCCATGAAAACAAGAAGGAAAGCGGCCAGAATTCCTCCATATCCTCTTCTGGCAACAGCCGTAGAATCTGACAGCCACAGCGCAAAAGCCCCCCACCCTAATCCTCCCGCAGTTCCAACAATCGTTAGTATCGTTCCATCAATCTGAGCGCCAACACTTCGACCTGAATGGTTGATAATCGTCGATATGACCATAATGTAATTGTAACGACCGAGCCAATTTCTGATAACGGGGACCAAACACAAAATATAAGAAATAAAGAAAGGTAGGAACGATTTGATGAGCTTGATACCAGCTCGTGTAGTCACCAATTGTTTGGAAATTTCCTTGATTCCATGCCATTGTCTCGGAAAGAAACGCTTTAATGACAATGGATGATGTTTCTTGAACCCCGCTGGTAATGTGAACTCTGCATCTTTCATGAGCTCTTCATGACTTATTTTCGGTGGCTTAAAGAAGGCAGCATCGAAAAATCCATCTCTCAATTCTTCAACGCCATATGTTTCGAGATCTAAATTATAATCTTGTAAAAGATCCGACAAGTGACTCATGTGACTATGACTGAAACTGAAACTGCTTCTAGGAGAAGCTGGATTTGATGTTGGAGGACTTTTGATAGAACCAGGTCTTGAACCAGCCAGAGATCTTGACCGTCGTGGAGTATATGATCCCATGTATATACTCGCAGCGGGCGATTTTGCTTGACTTCCTTCTGGTTCTTGTACTCGAATGTGTCTATCATTAGCATGCGATTTAATATTCACGACAGGCCTGTGAAGCCTTCGACGAAAGTGTGATCCATCATCTGCTGCTGTGATTGACTCCCTTCGACCAAATCTGGGAGTGAAGGATGGAGTAGAGAAGATTACATGAGGAGGAGGAGGGGATGATGGAGGAGATGATTGACTGTTATCTCCACTGTCTCTGGTGGAAGCCATTGTGGCTGATGGAACGGAGAACAACGAGAAACTATGACGCAAATGAGACTATTCAGATGCATTTCCCGACTCAATTGAGAATATGGGTAAAACAAAGAGAACCGGTAGTTCCAAGTAATAGGAGAGTTTATATTTATAAAATTTCCACCTTTAAAGTCTCCACCAGGTAGAAAATAATATGGAGACTTGGGATTCATTTCGATCTTCAGTCTTTGGGCGGTATGAGGGAAACTTCAAAGCTTCATCATCGGATAACTCTAATAAAAGGAATATCCACATTGGGCAATTGAATAATCTACCCACCAGGTAGGTACGAATTCAGGTCCTTTTTTCCTTTTTCCTTTTTCCCTTTTCTTTTTTTCTTTTTTCTTTTCTCTTTTCTCTTAAGAAGCCCGCCAGTTCATGAACCTCTTATCGAATAGCACCAACCAATCATTTCACTTAACATCTCAAACCAACCGTTATCGCTCAATGCTCCGATCTAACATTGCTGACTAAGACATGATGACTAATAACTTCGCAAGGGTGTCTTCTTGACTACTGTAATATGCACGTGCTTAATAAGCTAGCTACGCTAACCTAACGAGCCCTGTCCTAAGCTAAGCAAACGCACACCTCCTGGGAAATATCTCCACTCTCCACATCATCCATCTCTCGATATCCCAACCTTTTATATCAGACTTCAAGATTGGTCAACCCAGTATGAGTTCCGCTACATTAAACGGTGTAGGCTCTACCCTCAAGATGTCCTCTTCAAAAGTTATCGATTTGGTGTCCGATGAGGAGAATTCAGAAATTGATGATGCAGCGCTCCACGGTGTCGTTCGTGATAGTTCACGTGGCCTACCACAACACCACCAAAATGCAGCGTCGGAGGATCTCGAAGCGGCTTTAGATGCCAATGAAAACAGTGTAGGAGACGAATTCGAAGAAGAGGAAGAAGACGACGATGATGGTGAAGATGATGATGATTCTATTGACAGTAGCCTTATGGAAGATACTGTAGAAGCTTTAACTAATGATGATATTCTTGATAATCGTAAGTTCACCCCTATCTTCCGATCGTCAAATATGCTAAAAATAGATATCAGATTCTGATCCTGAGCGATGTACTCGTAAGGAAAGTGAGCATTATCGTAACTTGCTTCGAAAACTCGGACCCCGAGAATTCTGTGCAGTTACTGTGGAAGCGGACGCTATTACCGCTAAAAAGCTCTTGACTGCGTTTGGTGTCCTCCCACCAATGCACCTTGAAGGTCTACCCGATGAAGAATACTATCAGTTTCTAAGTTTCGCTATACGCCGCGAGTTACAGAAACGTATAAAGATTCCGACATATAACACTGTCGACGATGCTATAGACCTCATTAGACATGCCAAGAAAATCATTGTCATCACCGGCGCTGGTATTTCCACTTCTCTTGGCATACCCGATTTCAGATCTGCAAATGGGCTGTACGCACAGTTTGGACACTTGAATCTCGACGATCCTCAGGAGATTTTCAACATTAATAAGTTCAAAGAAGATCCGTCAATTTTTTTTGGTGTTGCAAAGGCCATTCTGCCAGAAATCGTTCGATACTCCCCAACCCATCAATTTATTGCACTTCTACAAAGAAAAGGCAAATTACTCACCAACTACACACAAAATATTGACAACATTGAAGACCTTGCGGGAATAATTCCAGAAAAAGTTATTCACTGCCATGGATCGTTCGCGACCGCCACATGCCAAGTTTGCGGACACCAGGTAGAAGGCGAGAAAATTTTTGACGAGATCAAAGCCGGGAAAATTCCACGATGCAAAAGGGCGAATTGTCCACCTAGTTCTCAATCAACTCGCAAGCGTAAGAGAATTTCGGTGGGTGGCAAGAAGAAGAAAAACGGACAATATAGTGACGACAACGAAAGCGATGATATTCCCGAACCTGGCATCATGAAACCGGACATCACCTTCTTCGGCGAAAATCTTCCCGATGTCTTCTCGGATAGACTCAGCAAACATGATAGAGATCAAGTCGATCTCGTCATCACAATCGGTACATCCCTGAAAGTCGCGCCAGTCAGTGAAGTAGTTCCATATCTTCCTAGCCACGTCCCACAGATTCAAATCAATCGGGATCCCATCGGTCACCTCGCTTTCGACATCGATCTCGTCGGCGAATGCGACGTCGTCGTCTCGAAAATTTGCAAGGAACTCGGTTGGGAGCTCAAACACTCGATGATTCCCAAGGATCAAGAAATTGAAATCAAGACGTCCCCCAATTATCCCCATCGTCATGATTTCAAACAAACCCACCCCAAACCAGAACCGGCACCGGCATCAACACCTACCTCGTCTAAGACTTGAGCTCCGGAGTCTGATCTATGGATACGAAATCACATAATGACATGGCGTTTGGGGGAGTAGCTTTCTTCACATTATTTAATTTGCCAATTTGGATGTCCATGGACAAACCCTTACAGATAGAAAATTTGTACAGGGCAGGCGCATATACATAGAATTTTTTAGGAGTCGGTCTATCACATACTTCGTCTGTAAGAATGCGTATCGTCAGAATTTCATATTAATCGCGTAATACATATGTTAGCAAGGGGTTCTGGATGATTGGGGTTTCCTTAAGGATTGTTCATGGAGATACAGGGTGGTATGGGTAGCAAGCATATGAATCAATCAATCATTCAATCATTCAACAAGAACAACGACAACAATCATGCAATTAATCAATCACACAGTGCACAACTGTACTCATTAATATTATGAATCCTCTTTTACATCTATCTGTAATTTTCCCTAATGTGTTAACTTCAAGGCAGGTATAAACTAAAAATCCATGCGTGCACGCATGCACGCAAACATCCATTCCTCTTGATTCATCACCAACCATCTATCCATAAAAACATCCCTCGCGATTGCTGACTCGCTATCAACATCTCATTCATATTCATATCTAATTCGCTCAAAAACATACTAAGCTGGTATCTGATTTTTTTCTGTTGCTCTTTTCCTCCTCCGCTCACCCACTGATACATCCCTCCACCTCAAATATCTACACCCATTCTCTCCTCCACCCCCAGCAAGTTTTTAAATGTGGTATGTGTATTAAAAAGACCGTCGTTGAAGCTATAAAAAAAGAATCGAAGGAGAAACGCCATAGTTGTATATTTCTTTCCACCCTTTACGCCGAGTGCTAATGTTGAGTAGCACAATGACTTTCGTAATGAAAGAACGAAAACCAAAAACGATGTTTCAAGCGCTAATGTAAAAGTACATATCTACATAAAGTTTGGGTTCTGTAGTTATCAAATAAATTTGATGAATAAAGTTGGTGTTATTCATCGTTTGAAGATTTCTTTGTTGGAGTAGGAATCTTCAACGTCGGAACGTCAGCCGCAGGGACTGGTGAGATTTCCGGGATTTGCGATGGTGGAGCATCGAGATGAGTTGGATTTTCGGTGATGATTGGATCATCCGGCTTGGTGTCTGGGTGAATTTGAATTTCATCAGAAGCTTCGATTTCGGATCTTGCTTTAGAACGTGTAAATCCCATCGCGTCACTTTCACCGTAGTTTCTCTCAATCGGAGACCATCCAGCAACACTACCAGCGATGATACCAGCCATGACAGTTGTGGCACCTAATGCTGAATTTGATCGAGATCTGGTGCTTCGTCCACGTTTACGAGTTTCAGGAGTTGAGAAGCCATTCTTGCCAAAAGCGTCCTCTCGATTGAGATCGTCTGAAGGTGTTCCTGGTGCTATAGAGTTCTCTCTCGATCGAGAACCACTCCTAGAACGTGGCAATAATTGATCGCGAGTTTGTTGTATGGCAAATTTTAAGTTGTTCAATCGACCACCCTTGAATTTCTTGAGGAAGGTCAATTCTTCTTTGACATCTGCCAATGGCTTAGGGAATCTGAACTGCTCCTCCTCATCAGAGATGGTAACTTCTGGATTCTTCTTTCGGTTCTTCAAATAACTTGGAACCAGCGAGATGAGTAACTCATCGGGGATGAGACGAATGCAAGCTCCAATTGGGATAGACAAGAAACCGAGAATGATGGAGTATGCCCATTGAGCTCCGTTAAGATGAACCACATTAAAAGCTTTGCCACCAACATAAATGATCATAACTTGACCACCGACCATGACGACATTAATTCCCATGAAGAACCAGTTGCGAGAGACTCCTTCAAAGATGTTGAACTTGTTATCAAGACGACGGTTACTAAATTGAGTCAGTATATAATTCATAGTTTTAGATTTTCGAAATACTTACTTCCATTGATTGAAGATTTGCATCCACACAAATGTGTTGAAGACAAGAGTTGGAATCTGTGCAATTTCGCGGTCGGATTGATATGAAAGAATGCTTTCAGCACCAAAGAACAAGAGTAAGGTGATGGTCAATTGATAGATTGATTCGCCAATAATCATTTTCCACATTGTCATAGTGATAAGGGGTGCAGATTTAGGGTCCGGTTTTCGGTCAAGAATGCTCGCAGTTGGTGGATCGGTAGCCAATGCAAGAGCTGCCATGGTATCCATAATAAGGTTGACCCACAACAATTGCACGGCAGTAAGAACAGAAGTTTCGTCCGAACTGGCAACAGCTGAAATGAAAGTCAAGAGAACGGCAGTAATGTTGACAGTAACTTGAAATTGCAAGAATTTCTTTACTGCATCGTTAACAGCACGTCCCCACATCATAGCCTTGACAATCGAGTTGAAGTTATCGTCCATAAGAATAATAGCAGAAGCTTCCTTCGCAACCTCAGTACCAGCGATGCCCATAGAGAAACCAACGTCAGCCTTCTTCAAGGCAGGCGCATCATTAGTACCATCACCAGTAACTGCAACAGTTTCGCCGAGTTTCTTGAGAGCTTTAACCAAATCCTCTTTATCTTTTGGACTGGATCGTGCAAGGACTTGTAAACGAGGAATTATCTGCTCTTTCTTGGCCTGACTCAAATTTCGGAAAGTTGGACCTTCCATAATGATACCACCCGGAGTATAGATACCGCACTCTTCGGCAATAGCTTTAGCAGTGACCATGTTATCTCCAGTAACCATGCGAACAACCACACCGGCGTTTTGACAAATACGAACAGCCTCAGGAACACCATCACGGAGAGGATCTTGAATTCCAACAATACCCAAGAGAACCATTTGCTTGAAAATGTCATCGAAAACAACCTGGTTCTTCTCTCCTTCGATGATCCGAGCGCCCTTTGCAGGCCATCTATCGAAATCTTTATATACGAGGGCGATTGTACGGAGCGATCGGGAAGCATAATTATCAATGAGCGAAGTTAAAGTTTGACGGTTATCATCGGTCATTTGAACGCTGCTAGTGTCCTTAGTTGGGTCGCGAATAATGTCTGAGCACTTTTCGAGAAGAATCTCAGAAGCACCCTTAACGTAGAGCCTATATTTTCCATTATCAAGTTGTACGACAACTCCCATACATTTTCGGCCTGAATCGAAAGGAATCAATTGCGTGATGGTGGCATTAGAGCGCTCTTGGTCGAGTGAGCTGAGTCCGATGTGTTCTCGTACGAAAAGCAAGAGCGCAGTTTCTGTTTTGGAACCGATGAAGCTGCTTTGACCTTCAACCTCGCCCTCGAAAGCTGTAGAGTTAAGAACAACCGAGTGCTTGATTAATTCCTTGACGCTTGGATCCAGAGTGGATACCACTTCTCCAGGAGACATATTGTCTGCTTCTCGCTGTGGTTGCTTGCCTTTGTCCACTTGGTTTTTATCAAGCGCTTCAATTGTACCACCAAATCGAGAGCTGGTTCCCAAGGTTCCTGCAACGACTAACATTTTGTTCTGAGTCAAAGTACCAGTCTTGTCCGAGCAGATAGTAGTAGCGTTTCCCATGACCTCACAAGCTTTGAGATGTCTGACCAAATTGTTATCTTTTAACATGCGAGTTGTAGCAAAAGCCAAGGCTAATGTGACGGCAAGCGGTAAACCTTCAGGAACAGCAACCACAATAATTGTGACTGTGACGATGAAAATGTTGAGAAATTCTTGACCCTTCTCGGTTGGAGTGTTGTGGTTCTTAGGGAGACGGACCAGAAATTCGATAAACAGGACGATGAAGAGAAGTAAACCTGCAGCACCACCAAGTTTTGCAATGTATTCGGCGAGTGTGTTCAATTTTGTTTGAAGAGGTGTAGATTCAGGATCTTCTCGAAGTGCAACCAATGTCTTTCCGTACATCGAGTTCACACCTGTAGCTGTGACCATGAATGTTCCAACTCCCTCACTGACCTGGGCTCCCGAAAGAATGAAAGGGTCCAATTTCCTCAAGCTGTCGTGATTTTGAATTGCATTGTAAACATCATCAGCTGGTCGCTTTCGAATTAAATCGGATTCTCCGGTTGTCTGAGATTCGTTGCAAACAACATTATGTCCTTCGATGAAAATTCCATCCACGGGAATCATGTCTCCTGGTTCTAGATGCATAACATCACCAACCAAGACATCGAATACCGAGATTTCCACAGTTTTTCCAGATCGAATCACATTCACATCTCGATCTTCCTTTTTCTTATTGAGTTTGACGAATTGGCGTTCCTTTTGATAATCGTTAAGAGATCCCACAATAACCACAACCAGAATGGCTACTATGATAGCAACACCTTCGACCCATTCGATAGGAGGATGTTCCGCGTCGTGTTTCGTTCCAAATGTCTGATATAGTCCAACACCCAATGATATCGCGGCTGCTATCGACAGCAGGATCAGAACCTTGTCATTATAAGTAATCCACATCAATTCGAAAATGCTTTTGCCTTTCTTCTCGGGTAATCGATTATCCTTGAAGACGCGTTTTCGATCAGAATAAGCACCCTGTGCTTGAGTATTCGATTGACCATGTCCAGACCCTGTTGATGGCAATGAAGACACCTTGGTAGCTATAGGATTCTTTGAAGATTTCGATTGTTCGCTTAGATCTGGTGAATCTCGAGATGCGGCAGCTCTTGCTTCCTCGAAAGATATCGTACCATCTAATGACTGCTCGTCCACACTCAAACCACTTCTTCGATCCGTCCGTAATCCCTTTTCTAATCCTGCAAGACCTCCGAGGGCGTAGAAAGCCGCCAAACTTTTACCATTGACTAATTTATTGAGTTGTCCTTGAGAGAATCCAAAACGGTTGTTTTCAACTTCGAAGTCCTCTTCAGTTCCTAGATCCGGCTTCAAAGCATCCGGGTCATTCATTATATCATTATTTCCATCCAACTCTCTGTGTTTATCCACCTGTCCTGCGGTTGAACCTCCAGCGTAAGTATCTCCACTGTAATTTGTATTTGAGTGATTTCCATCGTCAGATTCAATCGAGTTTTGTCGTGATCGAAGACCAGGAACCGCCAGGAACCCCGGAGTGCCTCTCGACGTTGGTGATGAAATATTATGTGGTGATGTCGGCCTGCTATCTCGGCTGTCAAAAGAGTTTGTTGCTCTCAATTGTGGTATCGACGAATGACTTCCTTGACTAGAATGATGAGGAGCTCGAGGTTGTGATGCTGTTCCGTCATATGTCGCAGGACTAATATCGCCTTGTAAAGTTGAAGGGGAGTTGGGTAGAGCCCTCAAAGCAACCGCGTCGTTATCCATAGCTTGAGGTGGACTCATGTTACGAACAGCAGAAGTATCGATTGTTATCGTAGGTCTTTACTCGGTGAAACATTAGCCATTTTGGGCATGGAATTGTTGGTATGTATAGGAAGTAAGGAATCTAAGACTTACGCTCTTTGCCTCTTCGCCCCCGAACTTGGAGCTGGAGCAGTTCCACTTGAGTCCGACATACTAAATTGATCTGGTGTAAAGCTCTTTCGTTATGTTGTCAATACACAGCCCGAGGCGCAAGCCTTGGCGGTTATTTGATGGAATGAAGTTTCTCAATGACTCGTAGGCATCGAAGAGAGGCTGTGTTATGGATGATGAAAGCGCAAATCTAGAGAGTCAAAGGATATATAAGCCAAGGTCTTCCAAGCTATGTGAAATTGAACTTTAAATTTGGTTCACATGCCAGATTCCAGTAATCATGACAGAAAGTCGGTCGAAAAATATTGACCGAGAAGAATATCCAAGAGGAATCACGATGAAGAGAAGAAGGAAGGGAAAAGGGTTATTGAAGCCTTGTGCAATTGTGGATATGAACAACAGCAGAGGAGTATGATAGCTCACCTAGAGGACTTGCACATCAAACAGCCCACAACACTTTGACTTGCAACTTCACCAAAAGTGTTTGGCGGTCAATGGCTTGGAATTTCCTTGGGAGGTAGGCGCAAATTGACGATTGAAAGTTTAAAAGAGTTTTTAATCCATTCGCAAGTAAATAATGTTTGCGACAACAAGAACAAGCTCTCCTGTAGCTTGTTGAAGTTGATATTGAAGGAACCGAGTACTTTTCCTCTTTTTTTTTTCCTTTTCTTTTTGAATCTTTCTTATTATTCTCCAGGTAAAGGAATTTGCGAGAGTACGGAGAGCACGGTGTAGAATCGTAAGACGGTAGTAACCTACGATAGGATAGGTAGGCATAGATGGAAAAAGTAGTTAAGTGAGAGAGAGAGATATTGTGGTTAGTGCCAAGCCCATTCATTGAGGCAGTGCAAGAAAACTTTATTTTGCAACAGAGCGTCAATGGAACAAATGAACGAATGAACGAATGAACAATTGATACACGACGGATCCTTTCGAGAACGACTACCAACGAAACGAAAAGGGCGGTAGAGACTAGAGACTAGAGACTGGAGACTGGAGTACAGGAGAAGAAAAGAAAGAAAGCGATAAGGAAAATTGATTGGATTGTAACAGCAACATCATCATCATCATCATCATCATCGTTTGATTGAAGACATACCTTGGACCCAGGGGGAGAGAGAGGAGATTATGGTTATAACACGTGAGCAAGGCAATCTCTTGATGTGTTTGATTCAACCCAAAGTCATCATCACAATCACAGTGCAATGTCGGATATTCAATATAAAATGTACCTCCGTGTGTTATGTTTGATTGATCTTATTACACTCTCACTCTCACTCTCACTCTCACTCTCACTCTCACACACATTCAAACACCCACGGCACTCGACATTGGAAACAAAACAAACGGACACCAATTTGGAAGACCCGCCCGTTTGTTGCCATCCTATGGCCCGCTCTTTGCCTCTTACTTTATCTGGATTAGCCTGCCACGGATCTTATCCTATCTGAGTAATATAACCACAGACAAGCTTTTAATTCCGATGTTCTAGACATCCTGCGGGAATTTTACGATTACTCGATTAGGACTAGCTCAACCCAGGTACCTTCTCCATTCTGAAATTGAAAGCTAGAAGGAGACTTTCATATCCGTTGATGACCTCCATAATACTCCACATCGGGGCTCTCACTGAATCCCTTCACAGCTCAGAATGTCCGTGGTTGGTATTGATGTCTCTCGTTTCCATCTTATCAGGATCACCATTGTCACCATTGTCACCATCAAAGACTATGAGTTATGATGAAATTCCAAGACTCTGTGCCAGAAAGGAAAGTCCAAGCTGGGGGGAGGAAATGGAGAGAACTAGAAGAAATCGAATCTGATGATTAAAATCGCTTGGAACTGCAACGACAACTTGGGGTATTTGTTGTCTCCAATCAAGAGGTCAAAGAAATTCCCCATACTCATTAATGAACGCTTGCTTGGCATACCATTCCACCAATCAATTCCCGATCGTCAATGCTCAATCATCAACGTGAGGCATGTTGATTGATTTCAACCATTCAACAACAGTACGGGGAAAGGGGTGATCGCGGTAGTACCACACAATCAACATGTGAGTATGTGAGTATGTGAGTATGTGAGTGTGCCCTCATCCATCCCCATCTGCACATGCAAGTTTGTGCCGCCTTAATACTACGGCTATAACATGTGTTGCAGGACATCGTACAAATTGCCCCGTCTCAATCATTCGAAACGAAGATATAAGATAAATTGCCCTAGTGACGGCACAGAAAGAGAGTTTTTTCCAACACTCTCTTCTCCACATTGAAATCTTCCAGAATCAATCACATCAAGCATGAACCTTGGCATGCACTCTATATAGATCGCAGCTACACCTGTCAAAATCCCCTAAAACCATATATTGCCTCAGACTAATAAAAGTGTCGTAATCTGTGATAAAACATTGTTTAATGAATTCTCAAATTTCATGTTGGGGATTGAAAATGCCACAGACAAGGATTACCACACCTTTGAGAGAAGGCTGATGATACTCTCTCTGGGTAATCTATTATTCATCACTGGATTGAATCGGATTGGATGTATTGGAATACTCGATTCATTTCAATTTTCCTCCTGTGTAACAGAAATTTCCCATTGTGCCCTCCCATTCGCGTCCCACCTTCCATTAATTACTCAGATATTCACATCGATTGCCTAATCAACAAAATTACATCTCTACACCACCCGCTTCATCAGGCGCCGCCTCCTTCATTATCCCTCGCCTTGAGGCATTTGATTCGCTCAGCCATTCCCAATTCTTCCTTTCGCCCAGAGCAATGCCCCTCTTGGCTGTGCTTGGTAGCGATTACCCAATTTTGCGAGATACGCCCATTTGCGCCTCTCGAGAGAAAAAGAATGATCGAGTTCAATTTTTCTTTTCTCTACCCGAGGCAGGCATCGGAGAATTTCTGCAGAATGTACAGCTATCCATCTTGCCCAAGACGCCATTCTCGGTTCCGGTTTCAAACTCCGCCTGCATGCCATGCATTCGGTTAAATTCCAATACTGTACCCTCCTCTTCTGCTTATCTATCCATCTATTTGCCTCCGGCGGATCACATCACATCAAATACTGCACGCAAACACCGGTGGGCTCTGCAGAAGGCAAACGAAAGGAAAAAGAAAAAAAAAAAGGTAATCATTCCTCTTCCTTCTTCTTCGGACTTCCTCTCCATCGGAAATGTCTTGTACCTGCCGGAAACGGCTCCTACGCTGTGATAAGGTGGCAACAAAATCGGGGGAAAGGGGGCGCAGTCGCTTAGTACGACGTGGAAGCTTATCAGTTTGATACCTAGGCGTGTAACGGTAAGGTAATGTTCTCTTTGCGGTTCCTAGTGAGTGATTAGATGGCTATCTATCTATCTATCAATCACACCATTTAATCACATCACACTTTCTTTCAAGCAGGACTTGATTTTTTTTGGTTGAGAGAGAGTTTTTTTTTTTTTCAGCAGATTAAAGAAGGCTGTGCAGATGCATGTGGAACTCAATGATCGACATCTAGATCATATCACTCACTAGCATACCGCATGATAGATAGATAGATACCTTGATAAGCTATCAAGACTCAAGACTCGATATCTTCCAAGATTTCTCAGCGCTCGGAGATGAATACGATAGTCGTATGGAGATGGAATCTAGAGCTCCACCCCGCAATTTCATGTACATGTATGTACGAGAGATGAATCTTTCGCTAAGCCACCGCGGCTTATTATTCATTCTTGACTTGGATATTGTGGTAGTGTGGTATGCTATGCTATGTTTCGTATCAGGTTTGGGATGTACGTATGTCTGAGATGGTAATTTTGCCTGTGCTTGGAAGCGCGAATTCGAATACGCTTGTGTTGGTATGTACTTGGCTCAGGTGGGCGAAGCGCAAGATGGATGGGCAGTTTGTTCGTTCCTTGATGTTGCCTTGCTCGCTTGGTGATGGTATGCTATGCTATGCTATGGTGACGAATGAATATCTTGCCGAGAAGCTTTCAGCTACAATGGACGGGTGATGGTGATGGGTGTAGCACTCTCATTATTCACACGGTATCTGCTGATCATGAAGTGTCTGCTTGCTTGCAAGTGTAAGTATCAGCCGCGATGAATACGTAGCGTGGCGCTTTTACATTCAGACTTGACCTGAGACTCAAGACTCAAGACTCAAACCAATACTCTCTGATTCAGAAACAAGAGGCAAAACTCCTCAGCCACACTCATGTGTATCAGATTCGTATCTGGATTCTGGGTTGTTGATTTCTAATGACACTATGTATGTATTCACATCTCGTCTCATCACAACACGAGAAGTTGATGCACACATCGCATCTCCCCACCTCGTGTAATCAACATCAACATGTACTAAGTGGCTCATCCCATCCACAGTGACATACCACACGTGTCAAGCATACATACATACATACACATATACTATCTCAGTAGTGCGTATCGTATCGTTTATCGAACCGCAGCTCGCTATGTATGCGCTATATTATGATTATGATTATGATTCTAAATCGCGCATGCATGGATGCATGGATGTGGGTAGTCTTCACAGCCTCGAGGAGGCGAGGAGGTGGAGGATGGAGATGAGATTGCGATGTGCTGCGCTGTGCTGTGAGGTCCTGGTGATGTCCTGGTGATGAATAAGATGTGTATGTACTTAGGTATCTTGCGGTTAGTTATGCTTAATGTGCTCAACAACAACAACAAAAACAACAACAACAAGTCGGATTCTCTATTCTCCCCCTCTCCCTTTTCCTTCCCGCAGATTAAACTTGCAAAAGTGGGAAATTAGAGATACAATTGTGCTGCGCACGCTACGCTGCGCGCGAGAAGGGGAAGTTCTACGCGATGTGTTATCATTCATCGTGCATAGATACATACCTAGGTACACATTATCCACACTTATGGCTGGGTGATTGGATGCGATGAGATGAAGATCTTCACGGGGTGGGAAATCCATACATGTACTATTCATGAGATTGTTGATCGGATCAATAGGGTAGATACATATTTGTTTGTGATGCACCATGTGTGTTTTACATCTGACTAACTAACTAACTGTATTGTATACTGTGTACTGTGTACTGAGGAAAAGTTTCATTTGGTGCTTTTGTGTATCAAAGGTTCCTGATTCAGAGGTTCTGGATGATCGGATTGTTGAGTTTTTGATTCATCGGGAGTCGATGGATAGCTGGTTGGCTGGATCGCTATGGAGAGACAGGTGGTTCTGCAGACCTGGTCTTAAGGTGGATGTGTGCTTCTGGGATAGGGGTCGTCGTGTTGAGGATTATTGGGAGAGGGATGGAATGAAAGAATTAATTTTTGGGGGCGAGGGGTAGTTGGTTTGATGGGATGGGATATTATATGTAGTATGATTGAAACGGTGGAGAGGTTACCGCGTTGAGGAAATTTCGATATCGTATCATGAATTTGGGAGGAATGGGTAGATGATGGTTGGGTTGGTTGGTTGGTTGGTTCTAAGCATGCTTGAAGTATTATCTGTTTCTGATGTTTGAGGATTGAGGATTGTGAGTGGAGATAGGTGAGATGAGATGAGGCGAGATGAGTTGGTATGGTGGGTGAGATGGATGAGATGGAATATGTATTTGTATTTATTCTGTACTAGGTGTTGTGAGTATCGTGAAGATGATGGGAGAGGGAGAGAATTTGGTTTATGATGTTGATAATTTGATTCGATGAGAATAAGGATATAAAATCTATTGTTAGTATTAATGAATCTCAACTTGGAAAGGTAAGAGAAAGAGAAAGAGGGCTGGAGGAAGATCTGTCTCCTGATAAATGGAGACTGGTGGTGAGCGGGTGAAAGGAGGGAGAGAGGGAGAGAGGGAGAGGAAAGTTCCTTGATGGTGCATCATACTTCGTACTTCATACTTCATGCACTTCTACTTGACACACTCATAATTTATATATTCATACCTCATACTCTCATACTTCATCATCATCATCATCATCATCATCGTTCAAATAATCCATCTACTATGTACCTCATCAACACCAAGACAAAAATGTTCATAATACCATTTTTCATTCTATCCTATCCATCCTCTGCGTTTTTCATTTTGTAGTTTTACTTTCACGTATGTAAAATTCCTTGTTTCAATAATCTCGTATCATCTCATCTCATTCCTATATGTCTC
Organism: Botrytis fragariae; assembly: GCF_013461495.1. Taxonomy (NCBI): domain Eukaryota; kingdom Fungi; phylum Ascomycota; class Leotiomycetes; order Helotiales; family Sclerotiniaceae; genus Botrytis; species Botrytis fragariae. Next base: position 814,513 of record NW_023501000.1, read on the forward strand.
TACCCTCCCTCAAAGTTCCTACTTTACTTTATTGTATTAACTATACTCTACTATTATACTCCATCTCATCCCACCCCATCATTTATCTTTATTTATAGTTCTCCTATAATTTTGCCATTCCCTTGCTCCAAAATTTTGCATTTGAAACTTCATACGGTACACCTATCTGGCTATTTCGATTATTCATCTCTCATATCTTTGGTTCCTGTCAGAACCGAGATGTGTATATATTAAAAGTTATCTACTCAAGAATATGAGGTATTCTTTATCTTCATTTTTGAGTTGATTCTTTTGGATCAAATTCACTAGGTACTGTAGATATATCGAAATGTTCTTTTCCTCATATACTTATTCCTAACCAGTAAATTGATACAGTCGATATGTTACTAGCTTTGTTTGATCACTTTACAATCTAGATCGATGTAATAACTCCCAATCCCTTACCACTTGAGTTCGATTCGGAGAAGATGAAGGAAGATATGGAGGTGATGCATAAGATACGAGGATTCTATGTATATAGCATAAGGGAATAAGAAAAACAGGAATCAAGGAGATGCGGAGATGGGAAAGAGAAATGCATTGTATTGTACTGTACTGTTTTGTATAATTTTGTATCACATTATCCAATACATCACATACAAATAAAAGTTGGAGTTGGGAGATACCTCGGGACTGTGATGGCAGTAGATGTGAATGGGGGGTCGACTTCAAAAATAGTAAGTAAATGTATTAATCGTGTTAAGAGAGGTTAGGAGACGAATATCCAAAGAGATAATGTTTAGGGATAGAGAGATTGATGGGTTATGTGAAATAGAGTGTGTGGAGAAAAATTGAAGTATTTCTATGAAAGGAAAATTGGAGTTTAGATCTAGGATGTGGGATGTGAGTGAGAAATGCTAGATTAAAGGGGGGAGGAGAGAGGATATAAAAGAAGAGATGAAAGAGATCGTAATGAATGGGTGCCAGGCATCATGAATCATTAATGTTCATTCATATTAGAGGAGGTGGAGATTGTGTGCTGTGTGATGATGAAGTATACATGAAATCGAATTGTTTACTCTATTATTGTTGACTTGTTTGTGCTTGATATGCTATAATTCTTGTTATTTGTATAGAGATGTCAAGAAGAAGATTTTCGGAATATTTAGACACTTTTTACCAACACGAAGATAAAATCTTTGAGAGAGGCAAGGGAAACGAGGAAGAGCAGAGGGGAAATCCATCAGAATGATTGTTTGATATTGGTTGAGGGTTTGTTCTTCCTTGGAAATATGTCATCTTGTATGGATGCTTACAGCTCTGTTAGATGGTGACGGTGGTAGTATACTCAGATATGATGAGTTATGTAGTCTAGCATACTGTTTTCTGCGTGTTTTATAAGTATAGGTGACAATAATGTGTGGAATTGAAATGTCACATTATTTGTGATAGGAATATCTGGATGTTTGTGTCGAGAGCGAAATCATGAGGTGAGGTGAAATGTGAAAGTGGAATACAGTAGTGATGATTGTGTATGTATGCGTTGATATGCGTACTATTTGTTTATGGGATGCTGAGATGTAATGTTCACTCAATTTTTGATGCTTAAATAACTAAAGTACAGCTCGCATTAATTTATGTCATTCCCTTCACCTTAATTCCTTTTGATTCTATCTCGCCGGTTTTCTTCTTCTCCCTTGCAAGACATTTTTGGATGTCCAGATTTCCATTTCCCTGCTACCTACGACCAATGTACAGCAGATTTCTGGCCCATCAAAGAAAGGAAAAGAAAAAATATCCGTTGCTATGACCTGAATGGAGTATCTTTTTACCTGCTCAGCTGAACATACTAGCTAGGTAGGTAGTTTTATGAGCTGCAACATACTCACTCAAAGTAGCTTGAAGATGTGAATTCCATCACGTTCACTGTAGCCACACCCAACGAAGAACAAAATCGCAGCAAAATCAACTTCTGGAATTATGTTTGTTGACATACCACATCTCAGTAAATACTTAATCAATATTGAAGTCTAATCACCCAACGTAACGAGGACTGAGAATTCTTCCAGCTTTCCACTCATCCATTACTTCATTCCAACGTATCGGCGCTATAGATGAGAGTGAGGCACTTGCTCACCGAATTTGATAATGAATTGACTGCACTAGGTATTGTTGCTGTCGCTATTAACCTTAGGTTATGTATAGTTGAGAGCCGTGGATCATACATCGCTAGCTAGCACCTCGATTCAGATCCACGCCAGTTCTTTCGACGATAATGTAGGGTTCTCTAGAAACTTCGGGAAAATGATGGGAAATCCAAGGATTAAAGATAGCAAACCCAATAAACGACTGGAGCTGACACCCATTTCACAATATCTTGTACATTGGAAAATAAACTTCGAGACAGATAATGGAAATGCAGGAAGCAGGATGATTGCCACTCTGCATGGAAAGTAGTAGCAGAAATCCAAACGAATCTCTTTCTGAATGACCTGTCAAAGATGCCTTCATAAGCGTATAAGTTACATCTCAACTCAATATAGGGAAATATCTTTAATGAGAAATACCACTGGATATTTTCCTGATTTGAAAATTTCAACTTAATTTCATCATTCTATCTCATTCCGTATCCCCAATGCTCATTCGAATTTTCATTTCTCGAATTAATTCTGTGATGGGTTGTTAGGTTGCAAATCATCACCATGATGAAACATTCCACAACCCCTGAATTTGTTGTTCTTTTCTGTAAAAGGTTGCAATGTAACCCTTCTACTCGTATTTTAGACTGATGAATGTGAAGGATTTCCTAGTTCGTGAAAGATGTTTATGTTGTCCCGTGTAAATGCATCGTCTCTTTTGATAGACAGGATTCCCCTGTTTTATCATTTTCCCTTGAGCTTTACTAAAAGCTTCGAGATTCGAGAATTGTTCATCTTCCGATCCGTTTGGTGCCCTGTTCTCCTCTTCCCCTTCTCCTCTTCCAAGCTCTATTGCCCCACCTGGTGCTAAGATAACTGATAACTTGCATCTTTTTCGCTTCTAGCGGGTAGATCCAGGGCTTTTCAGGGAAGTCCTATCATGCTACACGTGATGGCTAGAAATGAGGGACATGTTGAGGGAAAATCAAAATGAACTGAATGAGAAGGAGAAGGAAAAAGAGAAGAGAAGAGAGAGGAAAGAAAATTATGGAACTGTGATATTAAAAGTCAAACAATAACCACTCGAATCATAATTCCAACTTAATAAATTTACCCTAAATAAATTAGAAATATATATAAATATAAATATTAACAACAACCATCATTTTGGGCCTTGACACAATTGAGAAGGTCTCCTTCCGCTTAGCGGGCTTCGTGGTCGGTCCCAGACCATAACACCACACCTCCCCCAGCACATCTTCCTTCCTCTCCTCTCCCACAAAACAACAACAATCCATAAATCTTTCAAATTTGATCCATCAGATCTATAGATTAACGCGACGAAAGCCTCTCCACAACCCATCAAATCCATTTCATTCAAACAAAGCAAGTAACTATCCGATATCTATGCCCATTTTGCATCGCATATCGCATTGTTGACGCGCCTACCCTTCATCTTGCGCCAATCTCTGTGATTCTTTCACACCATACATTCTTACTAACTGATTCCCATAGGAAGCAATGCCTAGTATAACTAGATCCGCTACTGGTGAGTTACTTTTTATATTCATTTCCCAGATCCCATTCTTCAGCTATTGAAACATACGGTCGCAAATCGCGTAAAAATGGAGCTTCACTAACTCGATATATTAGGCAGTATCCCAGCCCAGCCTGTCTCAGCACCTGTCCAAGCTCCCAAGCCAAAGAAGGCCGCAGCAAAGGCAAACACTGGAAAGAAGGTTGCTCCAACCAACGGCTCTAAGCCAACCGGTGTTGTTAAGAAATCTGCTGTCTCTAAGAAACCCGCTGCCCCAAAGAAGACGCCCGCAGGCATTGCTCAGGTATGTCAGATATTGCTATATCTAAGACCAGATATTGATTATTCAATAGCTTGAAGCTGCTGTAGACGAAAAGGTTGCCGAGGAGGTTGCCGAGGAGGTTGCAGACACCGCTGAGGAAAAAGTCGAGGAGGCTACTGCTGAGAAGCCAGCGCCCAAGACGAAGGTATGTTCCATTTTTACTTTTATATACTTTGATCTTCACCCCAACTCTTTTTCTATTCGCACATAGTTAACACATCATTCTTTCCCAGGCTGCCCCCGCACCAAAGAAGCCTGTCACCACCAAGAAGGCCGTTTCTAAGAAACCCGTCGTTAAGGCCTAAGCAAAAACATCTTTAACAAAATCAATCGCTCTTCAGGAACACATATGGAGGTGTCTCTTTCAAGAGCCTTTATAATATAACAACCCTTTGGATTGAACATACAATCACTCCGTCTAGTTGATACCCAGTATCTTTGTTCTGAGCGAGCGTTACTCTGGAGTGTATATGAATGTGCCCTGGCGTTTCTCAGGCGTTTTCTAGTTTTTGGGTCGAAGGTGGTAATGCTACGTTCAATGTTATGACTTGTGGATCTTTTGGGGGACTGTATCTAGATAGTATCTATGGATGCGTATTTGGGAATAGGGGAATGCTTTTTCTTTACCTTTACTTTTGGAAGAAGAATTGTGACGAGGGAGATTTTGGAAAGATGGAATAGCTTGTTAAATGAACAGACGATGGATCTAAACGAATTGTAAATGTTTTATACCGAACAATTTGAATGCTAGCAGTTGTCTATGCCTTTAATCCTTGTGATACCGTACTTCAAGTTGAAGACCTGCGTCAACCCCTTCATTGATAGGAGTATACATTCAGCTAATAGCGCCCAGCATCGCATACCTTGTTTACTGCTTTTTCTATGCTTCTTCTGTTTTTCATCCCCCAATTTGCTTTCCATATTTTTGTCTTCCGAATTGTGATATCCCTATCCAGCATATCCTTATTCCCACTTACTAGCTGAAGACTTCTTGTCATCACTAACTTAAACAGCACTAGGTACCCATTTCTAAGAGATACAAAATCACCACAAAATGTCCTTTACTTTTCTCTCATCTCCCGTAGCCTGTTTTCACTCCTGCCCCGCCTTCTTTCCAGCTTTGCTCTTCAACCACCTTGATACTTTTTAACAAGTCTGGAAATATACAGTCTATTGACCTTGGATATCTGAAAATCATTGTTTCCTGTATATCTGAAGAGTCTGTATGCTTTTCATGCTCACGCAGATTCCCTTCTTACAAACTCCCCTCCCAAGCTGCTCCGGCTTTACCGCCTCACATTCCCCTATCGTGTCCGGTACTTTCCCCGTCTTTCCCCCCCTCGCTCCCTATCATTTTGTGTCATAGGTTTGTTTGCCTTTCTGGAACATCGCTGGAGGGCATAGCCTAAGTATCTCCTTATTTTCATCTCTAGCCTCATTATTCCGATTCATTGTTTTGGTTTGTTGGGTTTAAGATAGATACTGAAATAGCAAATCTCGTGGCGGCTTTTGAGGGGAGTGGAGAAGTAGGGGGGGTATAGTTGGGTAATGAATGTATGGGATGGATATGGAATGAGTGATTGGTAGTGTGTGGGCGAGGTGGATGGGAAGGGAAGTGAGGGGTTAGGAAGTTAGGAGGTTGATGGATTGAGCGGGCGACGGAGTGCGATGTGCGGAGTGTGGTGTATAGATACTCCTGGTGTGTTGGGAATGGTGGGTTGAGGGGCGGAGGCGATGATTTGATTCGAGCTACGAGTATCGGGACGGAGTTTGGTGGGTTGTGGGGAGGAAACTGGGAAGTTGGGGATGGATGTAAGAGAGATCTTGGTGAGTTTTTCTTCATTTCCACATTTATCTTCTTTCCCACCCGGACCCCAAGTCTCTCATCCATCGTCAAGTAATTAGATTGGTTAAATATCCATGGTTGACTGTTAGAACTTCAACTTCATGTGTCAGCTAACTAGAATTTAGGATTCATATCTCATGGAGATGCGTATCCAAGATGGTGGATAGTGTGTGGCTTGTTTTTTTTTCTCATCGTGGGAGGCTTTTTGATGCTGGGATATGATGTATTTTGATATTGGGAAGGTAATCAAGGAATGTTGGAACTAGGATATGTCTACGAGTTTTAGATCTGAAAATTAGATGCATGGATGTGCATGAAGACTTGAATTTGTGAGGAACAGAGGAGGACCATCTAGCGTATCCCTAGACACATATACACATATAGGTTTCTACATGATTTTCATCGTACGACATGTAGATACATAGGTATCTTTAAGTACTTGGGTGGGTGGTAAATTGCATCTCCTTCAAATCAAACCACGCTGGACTGGAATATACATCTCATCTTATCTTGTCTAGGAAACATACATACATACATACATATCCAATTTCAAATATCGTGCATGTTATCAGATCTTTATTAAGTATTAATTACATCCATTCCCACCACACCCTCTCAAAACCTACACCCCCAAAACTGTCATCAGTCCTGAGAATCAAATGAAAACTTGTAGTGACATCACCCCTCCCTTCTCACCTACCCTCCCGCACTAAGTTAAAGTCTCCCTCATTCCCTCCCATCCCACCATCATATAGTCCATTCCAATTCCACTATTCCACTATTCCACTATTCCACTATCCCAATCCGAGATACAACCCCTCTCAAATTGGAGAGGAGCATAAAATACCTAGCATAGCTAAAGAAAAGCTTCAACCAAAGAAAGCTATACATGCATAAACTACAGGAGCTCAACTTCGTTGTGGGTTAGATTGGATGACTTAGTATATCTTATATCTTGGTTTTTCTCATCTCATCTCACCTCAGAATTGAAATATAAATCGAAATCTAAATCTGATCTCGATACGAGATGTTGGAATTCTAGGTAGAGAGTGGTTTCTCTTTGTATAGATAGGAGATGTTATGATTAAGGAGACGAGAGAGGGGATGTTTGGATATTCATTGTAACTTATGTGACATGGTATGATATGATTAATGGGATTTAATTAGATAGGTATGGTATGATATGGTATAAAGAGATCAGAATAAGGATTTGGAGACGATACTGTAAGATTGGGGTTAAATAAAGTTCAGAGTGTTGGCTCACAAAAGGTACATATATATGTATCGAGTCTGAAAGGGTTCTCTTCCACATAATTCAAACAGAATAATGTAGCTCAGCTCAGCAAATACAAAGTTAAACCATCATACCACTAGCTAGCCAACATGTAATACAGTAGATAACCATCCCAATACTTTTCCGCGCTCATTTTATCACTTCTATAAGCCTATCTCCTTCCCAAATCTACACCCCCGACTCTCACCAACTGTTCTTCTCCCTCCTTCTCACCACCCTCCGATCCCACGCCAAAAAATCCACCAACACTCTTCCCAACAACCTCCTTCCAAAATCCCTCCACAACCGCCTTACACTCCTCTCCACTTTGTCCAAAATCCGGAAACGCATTGACCTCCAATAACCAAACCTCTCCATCCGTATCCACTAAGAAATCAAGTCCAAACGCTTCAAACGCATTTGGCAATGGTTGGAAATGAATACTCATTTCCTTAGCGGCTGCCACAAAAATTTCTGCTGTCAATTTAGATATTTGGGTTTGAATTTTCTCATGTAGAGAGGCGGGGAAGGGGAGAGAAGAAAGAAGATGCACGGCATTTTTCTTCGAGTCTGAGGTCTGTATACAAGTATTTGTAAGATGCGGGTTGAGATCTATTTCGCCCGAGGAGGAAGAGGATGAAGACCAGGGAGGAATGTATGCCGAGCTAGCGAAGAGGGCTAACATGGATTTATAGACGTAAATATCCAGTGCTCCAGAAGCGAGAACATATGTTCTGATATGGAACTTGGTGTTTTTAGGCGCTGTTGTATCAGCATCTGGGGCGAGGAGGAGTGGTGGATGGATATATGGTTGTGCGAGGAAATGACGGAGATGGGATGTTTGGATATAATCTTTCTCTTCATCGTCATGATTTTCAACTTCTTCATCCTCTTCGTCGGAATCAGGTGCGTCCTCTTCCCATCCTTCGAAGATGGCAAGGAGTTCTTCATAAGAGGAAAATAACCTAATACCCTGTCCTCTATCACTCATTCCCGGTTTCAATATCCACCATTCTCTATCCGAGGCGTTGCCTCCTTCCTCATCAACTTTTTCGTTTCGTGCAAAACTTTCCTTCAAATCCCAGCATTCTACCACGGCATCATCCAAGAACTCGGCGTAGTCGACCTCGAAATGCTCTGCGCGCTTGATGTTTGTTTTGAGAATAGAGTCAGGGTTCTTGACACACCATATATGGGATGTTTCACTCAAATAGTGTTTACGAATGAGGGCTTTGCGAATAACGTAGGCATTTGTAAGTGAAGTTGTAGGTTTTGATGTTATTTCATCGAAAGGGATGCTTTCGTATGATGAGATATGGAGGTAAGGCAAGTCTGGTGTTGGGAGATCAGATGGAGAAGAGAGAAGTGTATATGAAGATTGAGGGAGCTGCTTTAGAGCCGAAAGGATTAAGGGTTGGACATAGGAATCCTCGTAGTCGATATAGGCGTAGAAATGAGGTTGCTTTGACTTGGGTTCTTGAAGGGAGAGATCCGATATTGATGGTATTGGATCTAAGGATGGTCTGGCGAAAGGATTGGTCAGAGGTGCTCGATTACGTTGGTGCGTTTAAAATGAGTGGGGAAGAACTTGTATTGGTCTAACAATATCTAATGCTCTATTGATATGCCATTAATAACTCACAACTTCAACTCTCCTTGTGTCGCCGCGGTAGCATGCATGAAATTTGCTTTTAATGGAGTGACACTATAAAAATGTTAGTCTCAGGAGAATCATTGATCTAAAATAGAACATACCTTGTGTAACCTTCCTTAACAGCCCAGCCATCATTACCAGGTTCAGCTTCCTCTACACTCTTATAGACATCTGTGAACCTTGGTGCCCATTTGAAATGTTTATGTGTATGTCCGACAGCCTTCTTCCCCTCCCCAGCTCCCTCCCCCTGCTGCCCTTCCTTTTCTCTGATCTTCTCTTCTTCCTCATCGGCATCCTCATCGTTTCCGTCTACCTCCTCAAAGCAACTTCCTTCTCCCCAGTAGTTCTGCAACATAGTTGTCCACAAAATCTTGTTCTTCTCCACTCCCTCCACCAACGGAACATTGACTGTATACAAATCCACACCCTCACCCCAATTGTTATACAAATACTCGATAATCTTCACTCCAACTCTACTTGCGCCTGCAATAATTTCTGGATCATGGTTTCTCGTAAAAAACGCAAAACTCAACGCAATGGCCTTTCTCTTACAAATCGCCGCCTCCATCGCCCCTCCAACAGTACCACTACTCAAACTGAAAACCGCCGTACTATTTCTCCCATAGTTTGGTCCACTAACGACCAAATCCACTGGCCCTCTATCCTTAAAATAATGATAAAGACCAATTTGTACGCACGATGCAGGTGTGCCATCTACTAATACCCATTCTTCGATATTATCGCTCGAGGGACGAGCATGTGTTGTACCGTCATCTTCGTGAAGGGTACCGGGTCTGAAATACGTGGGTTTGACGGTTTGACCGACCATGTGCGCTTTGCCTATCCATGAACGTTGGGTATGGGGAAGGACGACTGAAACTATGTGGCCGGCGGCTTGGAGATTTTGGACGAGGGAGTGAACATAGGGAGAGGATTTGTTAGAGGGAGGTCCATCATCATTTACTACCTGTTATGAATTGTTGATTAGAATATCAATATTTGATACAATGTAAACTTTCACTTACGAGAATATGCATCTTGAATGTGGTTGTCTGAGAAGTTGTTGTATTCAAAAGAGCTGTTGATATTTTGGTGGGATGTGCGGGGGATATTTATCGATATCGGATCTTTTTAGTCAGGGATTTAAAACACTTCAATACAAGGGCTCTTTGAGCTATTGAGTTTGACACTACCGGTATCAGATACTAAGGTACCTATGGCATCATTTGCATGACATACATGACAATCACAATCGAATCAAATCAAATCAAATCAAATCATCAAAAGAAACGTTTATTAATATGCTTGATCATCATTTTATCTCGTTAGGTACAGTAGTAGACCAATTCTCGCTATGCCTGAAAACTGAAAACGCCATTGCCTGGTATTTTACAAAAAAGGTGCGCGTGAAGGGGTCCAAATTCTGCTATGTGCGATGGCCTCGAAGAACTCATCAAATCATGCAGAATGACCGTTAAGAAGTAAAAAGCATCAAGTGGATGATTAAAAGAAATAAACACTGCAGGTTCCTGCAGTCAAAGAAAGCTCATGAGAAGATATCTCGAGAACCTCTGTGAAAAACTCCCACCCAGTCCGTCCCATGCGTTCACCAATATGCATTCAATCTTCGTTCCAATATCCCTTAAACAAATAAAAAAGTCATAACCAGAATTCTAAGAGAATCTTAGTTGCGTGCTCTCTTCACTTCCTCGGTAGGTCTCGAAACAGATTCTCCATCTCGCTTTCTGGTTGCGCGTTCGAAGTTGTTGTCACTTCCAGAAGACTTGGATGGGCTAGTAACGTGGGAGCGGCCACGGCGTGGGGGAGTTACTGGCGAATCGACAACATCATATCTCTTTGTAGCACGTGTAGCTCTTTTGATAGTGGGTGAAGATGAAGGTCCAAATCTTGGTGCATCCGGAGTCATAAGACCTTGATTGTGGGATGGAGTGCGTAGTTCAGCATCACTCTCTGTCGCATCGGTCTCAAATTTCTCCTCGATATCAGTCAAAGCTTCCTCTTCGTCTTCGGTGGAGACTTGAACCTGTGGAATGACGGGTGCTCTGCGATTGTTGGTGAACAATTGACGTCTGCATGAACGTGTAACAGGTCCATTAAATTCGCCTGCAAAGCTTTGATCGAGAATCATAACTTCAGCACGACCTGCACCTCGGGTTGGACTGTGACTTGCGGATGCGTTTGAATTCTTCTTGAAAATAAGTTTACCACGGCTTTAGTAGTAGTTAGTAAAATTCAATCTTGGGTCGGGTGAAGGTAATGCGACTTACAAATTAGAAACGTGTCCATCCTCACGACCCATAAGCTGCTCCATTGTTTGATCCTCCTCTCCTGGAACGTGAATCAACTTGGGTTTGCGGCTTCTGCCTCTAGTATTTTGTGGAGGGCTACTACCAAGGAAAGGATTATCGGCATGGCTGTCAACCTCTGGAATGCGGTCCTCAGAGTCGGTGAATATAGCAATTGGTTCATCTGCAGATGAGCTTCCAAAGTCAAAATTATCGTATCTCTTGCGATTCTTCTTGGGTTTTGGCATCGCATCCGCAGAATTGTCGGCATGGATCGAGGTAAAAAGAGTACGTGAAACCGCATTAATTCCTTGCTTCAATTCCTCCGTTTGTTTGGGATGGCGTGGGGTTTTAGAAGGTGTTGGTAGCATACCGTCGCCGCGAACCATCGCACCAGATCGTTGATGGTTGTCCATTTTTTGCTCTTTTTTCTTATCTTTAGGAGTGAGACCGAGAGCTGTAGCTGCGGATGAGGTGCTGCCGAGATTTAATGCGCCAGAAACTTGTCGGCCGGCAATTGTGGTAGACGATTTGGGTGCGCGTCGTTTAGTCGCAATTTGAGGAGATTTAGGCGGCGACGAGTGAATATGTTGAGGTGTACCAGAGAAGACAACTTTTCTAGCGACTCGAGGTGTTGATTGCGGAGTAGAAAGACTGTTGCGAATATTATGTTTAATAGATGGAGGTGGTGGAGTAACCGCGTTACGAATTGCCCTTGAAGCTACTCGACTTGATTTTCTGGGCGAATACGGTTCGTAATTATCATCGTAGCCGAATCGTGGTGTTGATGGAGTTTTGAGGGAAGTGGAAGGTGGTGGTGTACTTGGTCTCATAGTAGCGGAAGCCATCTTCGCAAACCAAAAAAGAACCTTCAAGGTCGGTCGGTAAGGTAAACGTCGTTCAATCCAATGCTCAAAATCTACTCAAAGCCCTGTTCTTGGAAGATAGGATAGAATTGAAAGGTATCAAGAAGTGATTCTTAGTGAAAGGTGAAATGAATCCGCAACTGATGGTATATGTATAGGTTGTTTAAGGGCGACGATGTAAATAAACCAGCTGTTGGTACGGTAGTGGTTGTGTTGCTTGCTTGCTTGTTTGTTGATGTGGCACAGAAAAATGTCTGAATTTTGTGAAATCACGACGATGACGCTGAAATGCTAAGCAAAGGAATCAAAATACTCTTGTATAAATGAGGATATTGCATAAATGAAGGAATTAGACAAGAATAAGGTCGAAGGGATGGTAATATTGGTCTTGTTTACTGTCTTGACCAAAAAACCAGGAGGTTGAAAGAAAGATTCCCAGCCATGTTGATTTCCTTAGGCTTTCATTAGTGTCCCAACGCTCGGACGATTTCTGTTAGATTGATGAATGACAGCGAATATTTGGACCAAATGGACGTGAATTTGTGAATTTACGTGACTTTACGCGTCAAAATATACTCTTTGGGGGTCTTTCGAAGGATTCTAGAAAAATTCAAAGTCACATTCTTCCTCACTGACCCACTGATACCGACACTGACCCTGTCCTTGTCCTTGCCCTTACCTCTTGGTCCATTATGGCTACCCCAGATATTGGCAAGCTAGACCTTTCAGATTCAGATAATGAAGACCTTTTTGCATCCCCTTCCAAACCCCCAAAGGCTGATCTCAAGACTCTAAACAAGGGTTCAGAAGGCAATGCGCCGGCGCAAAGAAGTGGGGGATCAAAATACGATGCTGAGACAGCAAGAGAATCGGCTCTCCAAAAGGAACTAGAAGGAGTTCGCAATATCAATGAACTCATAGAAGGAGTACTGGGCAGTCTGGATCTTGCGAAGGGAAATATGGATGTAAGGAGAATTTGTATGATAGGCATTGAATTATCGCTAAGAATTATTTCAGACAGTCTCACAAACGGTTACATCAGCTTCAACCCTACTTAACACATGGATTCGCATACTATCACAGACGGAACATAATCAAAGATTGATCTTGAATCCAAATTGGCGGGGCGCAAGTCAGGATATTGCAGATATGGAGAACGAGCAGGTATTGAAAGCTCAAGCTGCTGAACGTCGGGCTGCGGAGGAAGAGCGAAGGAGAGAAGCTGCAAGGCAAAGAGCGGAGGATGAAGAAAGGCAAAGACAAGCTGGCACAGCATCTCGTGGAACCCGAGGAGGAAGAGGCAGAGCCAGAGGAGGAGTACTAAGACCTGGAAGTGTTAGCTCGTCAGGATACGGTCGTGGAAGTTCGACCGGCTCAAGCACAGGTACTGGCACAAGCAGAGGTGGATCAGGTATTGGACGAGGTATTCCACGAGGCAGAGCACGAGGAGTACGATGAATCATTCAAATCATTCGCTGCAATATTCTACATGATGGTGTCTCAGATATGCCAACCCGGATCGATCATTACCCAAACCCATACCCCAAACCTGCCACAACGCCAAATTTCTTGCAGTAATAAGTACAATCATTTCTTCTTGAAGAAGTCGCTCATCTTTTTCATACCACTAGTGTTGACCTTCTTTAGGTTCTTGACACCTCTGCTCTCACCAGCCTTTTTCCTCTTATCCTCCTCGTCTTGTTTGCGCTTCTTTTCTGCGCGCGTCTCTATCTCTTCATCATCACCTACCGTTGCTCGCTTTCTCGAATAATCTCCCATAGATCTTGCCGCCAAAGCATCTTGTCGCAATTTCGTTAGAGATGCAAGATGGCCATCCAAGGAAGTGAAGTCGATTGGTGATGCTGATGATTTCAAAAAATTCTTCAATGTGTCACTGAGGTGAGGGGCTATGTAATTCGAGCAGATGAAAAAGAATGCCGTACGGATGCGCAGCAGATCCGCAACTCCCTCGGGCGCATCGATCGATAACATGCTTATTTTCTCATCTTTAGAGACGCCAGCCAAATCGCCCGATATTGATGTTACTGCTGTGGAAGCTTCTGAAATTGAACTGGCTACAGTATCTGCGGATGAGTCTGTAATTTGTGTATTTTGTGACTCGGCTCGTGGAGTCGAAGTTCCTGAATTTACCGATGTACTCTGTTCCTCGTTCAATCCTTCCTGAGTAGATTCCTCTCCACGGTTGATACTCAACACTGGTACGTCCAGCACTTTTCTAACGAGTTTCTCCTCCATACTAGAAGGCAATCCGTGCTCAACCATTTTCTTGGCCTTCTTTAAGAGTTCCTTGAATAACTTTTCCTCGTTTATTCTGAACATTGTTTCGTCCCCAGCGTCCACTGTATCGCATACTGCTGTCATTCTTTTTTCTAGCGTCAATCGTAGTGGGCCAGCTCTTAGGAAAGACCCCAAATGTGGTGATATAGATATCAATTTGTCGAAATAATCATCGCCAGACAGGAACAACTTCTTGGGTGGATCCGAGACTTTAGTCGTGGGAAGAGGTGTCAGAGCTGGAAGAATAATGAATAGAGAGTCAATTGGCGTCGCAATGAATAGATCTGCCCCCTTCGTGACATAACCTTTAGCTCTGGATGAAGAGCCTTCTTTATCATTCGTTTCATCTTTGGGTAGTTCTTCCTCTAATGGTGCCGTCGACTCCTCTTCCGGTACAAGTAACCAGCTTTTAGGAGTGGTTTTTGGTGCAGCTATCCGAGTAAATTCATTGAAACCTTTGTTGGGGCACACAAGATATCGACTATCCTTTGCATATCTAGGATTCTCGAGTGTGATAATCCGAGCCTTTGTACTGATATCCTTTGGTAATATGAAAACTCTTGGAGGGTTGATATCGTCTGGCTGCAATTTGACTTTTGGATCGGCGACTTTCGAAGGTTCTGTTTCCACTGCTGCAGCTTTGGTGGCTGGTCTCCCTCTAGTTTTAACCACCATATCCTAAACAGTTGTATGTATAATTATTGTAGAATCGTTCAGTGCGTCGCAAATAAACCACTGTGTTGTGTATTTGAGTTCTGGGTGAATATGTACCTAGCTATCTTAGAATCTTTGAGACTCAACCACTTTAAGAAGTCGCGTCTTGTCGCGTTACATAGAGGCGCGTCGGCTTAGTCATGCATAGCAACCAATAAAGCCAATTGCTTTAAATTGAAGTCCAAGGCTGGGAACGCCTATTGGCTTGCACTATATTTTGAAATCCGGGGTTTTGCGCTTTTGCTTCAATTCAAACATCTGGATTTGGAAATAGAGCGATAGAGCGAACGATAACCCAAAGTTAAAGCTCACACTATTTCAATTCTCATCTGAATGAGCTGAAGATCTTATATGCCAATGGACAAGCTTCCTCAGAAACGAATGACAATCACATCATAAATTCAAATGGTATTCCTGCCTTTACCATTTGATAACCCACAATCTTATATTATCTTCGATCCGTCTGCAGATTCACCTCGTTCTTCAAGCACAAGCAACATCAAATTTCCATTTCGTTGGTTATTGTACAGTGTATGCGATCCGACTTCTACAACTTTCTACGGTACGGATTTCTATGGATGAACGTTTAGCAAAACGCATTACAAGTCAACAATTACCCCGAATTCGCAGTATATATGACAAACAACAATCCTTCGCGAAAATTGATATCACAATATCGAATTAATTTAAACCGCTTCCTTAGCTGCATATTTTGTTACTTGCACATTATTATTGTGCTCATTATGTCCCAAGGTATGTGCGCTGTCATTCCGTATAAAATTTATGACTGAGTAGATAAAAGGCGGTGCTGAAGAGGCTCAATGGCCACCAAGATCTCCCCGAGAAGCACTATTAAGTACCCCCGGTGGTCGTGATCGATTACGACGATACGCAACAGGATTTTCCCCTACTGCTTCCCCTTCGAAACGACGACCCATTGTGTCGCAAACACCACAAGCTATAGGCAAAGATCGGATGAAGGCCGATATGTATATGGAAGAGACGGGGGGCGACGACGAAGACGATGAAGAAACTTTACAGTTGAAATTACAGGAAATCCAAGCGCGACTTCGATTAAAGCAGTTGCAAAAGAAGAACAAGCAGAGTTCGGATTCGGAGGGCGAGAAGATCGAGAGGAGCGAGCAACTTGAGAGTCACAGGCCCACATCGGGTCTTTTGAGAGCAAACTCTGCAGCGACAAATAGAGCGTCTTCGAGATTGGCAGGATTAGGAGCGGCAGGGTTAAGAGAGAGACCATCGCAACGCCCAAAGTCACGTACCGAGATCAATGTTCCAGCATCACCACCGCGCCGTGTTCAGCCTGCTGAACTTCCACAATCTCCTGGAAGGGTTCTACTTGGTATTGATAAAGGATTGAAAGGAATAGACATTTCGCTCAAGAGAGCACCGGGCTTAAGGAAGAATCTAGAGTCAGATTTTAACAATGCGAAACGAACCGGGCCATTCCTACAACGAAGTCAGTCACAAACTGGAAATCGCATATCTGCATCGCAAAGTTTTAATCAGGCGGAGAGACCGAAATCTTTTAGCGAAAGAATGGCTGCAGCCAGGATTACGGATACTGAGCGACAGGAAAGGGCAGCTCGAATCAAGAAAACTCGCAGCACAGCATTCGATATAGATCAGAAGCAGATGGAGTCATTCAAATCCAATGCAATCGAATTACCTAGCCATCCTGCTCCCACCAAAGAGTTCAGTCGAGAGGAAGTCTTAAATTCTCTCAACAATCCGAACGGGGAATTAAGACGGCATAAAACTACTTCAAATTTACGTTCAATGCCAATTAACAGCAACGAAACAACCGCCAGGCCACTGACCCAAGGTCCACAAGGCTCCTTTGATAGCTCGAGACGTCCCGAAATTAAAAATAGTCATGAAATATACGCTGGCCTGAGAAGAGGCTCACAGGACTCTCAAAACTCTTTTGATGCCTCGAAACGTTTAGCTTTCAGAAACGGTAATGGTTCACAGAGCTCTCAAAGTTCATTTGATACGTATCGTTCAGCGTTGAGGAACGGCACTGAAGCAAAGTTCTTGAACAGGCCCGACTCACGTGATAGAAGACCCGATTCACAAGACAAGAATTTAAACACGCGAAGTGCTTTCGATAATTTGAATCGAACGCGTTCGAATAGCAATCTCAACAAAGCGTCATCAGACACTTCCGATGGTGAAACTTCGCAATTCGAACCATATTCTACCTCCCATCTCTCCAAGCGGATCATTCCCCATCAAGTACTCACTCGAACCCTTCAGGGAAAGAAAACTTTTCTTATACCTGATTTACTCAGGACTGTAAAAGCCCCTGACTTTGCCGGCCCTGAGATCGAAGAAGATGTTGTTGTGTTCGCAACCATCGCAGCAAAATCTGCACCACGAGCGCACCAGGACCAAGCTAAGAATGGCGGCAAATTCATGGTTCTTACCCTTACCGATCTCAAATGGGAAGTCGAACTTTTTCTTTTCAGAACTGCCTTTGAAAAGTTCTGGAAGCTCACACCCGGAACTGTCATTGCCCTTCTCAACCCCGGATTCATGCCTCCAGCTCGAGGGAAAACTGACACAGGTAAATTCAGCCTTACGCTTAGCTCAAGTGACGATACAATACTTGAAATTGGCACAAATAGAGACCTAGGATATTGCAAGAGCGTCAAAAGAGACGGTAAAACTTGTGATACCTGGGTCAATACACGACACACCGAATTCTGCGACTATCACGTCAATCTTTCTCTTACCAAGACCCATGCAAACCGCATGGAAGTCAATACTATGAGCTTCGGCCCCAAACGTAATTTTGGCGGAGGTGGAACGGAACAAAAATACAACTCTCGAGATATGGCGGGCTATAAGCAACGCCGAGAAGAACTCAAGAAGGATGAAAAGACGAAATATGACAGAGAAAGTCATAGTCAAATTTACATTGGCAAAAGAAGCGCCGTAAGCTTATTAGACGATGTTGATTTTGACCCTGATGCTTTTCATAGAGGGAGCACAAAGGAAGACCGGATGACGAAACAACTTCTAGCTCAAGAAAAAGAGAGGGAGCTCGGTAGGAAATTAGGGATGATGGGTGGAGGACTCGGTGCTGATTACATGAAGAGACGTAATCCGGTACAACTTAACTCACAGGATACTAGAAACAGCGAAAGAGAACTGTCTCCACCGGATGCTAGGAAGCTTGGCCTCATTGGTACCAAACCTTCTGTTCGATTGAGCCCGATCAACAAGCGTAAGCGAGTCAATACAATTGGCGGAGTTAAGAAGAAGACTCGCTTTGTAACTGCAAAGGGGATTAGAGAGGCGGGAAGAGAGAGTTTGGGAGGTCCAGAACTGGATATTGAATTGGACTAGGAGTTTTTGTAATTTTTCAACGGCTGTATGTATATGAACGTTGGGCATTCAAGTGTCGTTTTTTCGTGATTGATTTGGGAATACTACTTTGGCGCGTTTTGGGCATACTTTATTCGAGTACTAGCATATTATATCCAGGGAGGGAAGGAATGAAGGAGTATCATCTATATCGTTATTGGCAATGGACTGGACTTGGACTTGGACTTGGGACTCGGGTTGGGAGGGGCTGAATGAATGATGAATCAATGAACACGTTCTGCAACTGTATATAAATACCAAGAAGTACAATGACAAGTCGTCTCAAAAGTTTAACTTCAGCTTTTTTTCACTATTTGGCGGTGATTTTGATTTGCAGCTGAGTTTTGCATCGACGTACTCCACTATGTCAGTTTTAGTGAAATGATCTTGAGTATATTGTTGGCGGATTCCCGTGCTCGATATGTTTCGTTTTAATTCAACTTCCGGCGAAGGGTTTGTGTTGATCTAGACACGATCGTTCTGTCTCTTTGCGACTGGATACTAGAATAGTGTCTGAGGTGGGTTTGGTATTAGTTTTTAGCCGAGCTCTAGGAGGTTCGGTTCATGCTTGTAGTTATGTTTCGGCAAGTTAATCTCATGCTATATGGTGCACATAGTTTTTGTGATAATAGAGTAGAATCACAGACCCTATCAGTAAGTGGTTGAAATCTGCCATTTAACTACACTGTTATGGTTCAGTATCAAGATAGGTAAACTAGTCAAAGCTCTTAATTCCCCCTCCTACATGTCCTGAATACAACAGACTCAAATAACCCCCAAGAGCACATACCAAAAGGTAGCCGGTAATACAACAAGTCTACATTCCATCTCTCCACAACCACTTTTCAAGCTATTCAGTATTCAGTCCCTTTGGTAGTTTCTTCTTTCCAGTCTGCCACTTATTTGTTAGCGCGAAACTTCCATATTGGGAAGGTTTCTTTATCAATTTTGTCATGTTCTGAATATCTGGGCCATCCTCTCGTTCACACAGAACTCTTTCACTATAAGCCCTCTCCATAAAAAAGCTCGCTCGCGCTTGATCACTTTGCGCAATGCTAATATTGAAAGCATCCCAGTAGATATCAGAGATCAATATGTTTGCCCTGTCTTCATTTTCCTCTTTGAGTATCTCAATAGAGGTGTGGCAGTCTGCTAGACTTTCTGTGGGGTGTTCAACTGTTCGCTTCTCTTTATGAATTTCAAGTCTAAGAAATTCAAGATTGCTACGTTGAGTATTACTCGCTTGAGTCTCGGCTGGTGAGAAGCTGCAAAGACGACACGTACAATCAAATGCATACGCTCTCTTGAGATGTGCACGCCGTGCATCGAAGGTTTCTCCTTTACCGGGGACGGTACGCGATGATTACCTCTTCTCCAGTTTTGATGGCGCACACGGCGTGGAGATTTCAGCACTCGGTTTTGGGGTTCCAGTAAGTATGTGTATTGGGAAGACAGTCGTGATTGATGAGGCATATTGTAGGACATATATCAACAATTTTAGAACCAGTGCCGCGACCTATAGCATTGGTTACCAGAATACCGGAAAACGGTTGTTCCTTGCAAATGTTATTTTGACGGGGGAAAAATTGCCGCTGCTCTGATTTTGGAAGCCTCTTAACTTTTTGGGAAATATTGCTTTCAAGATATGCTGCTGATGCTGAGGTAGCCCTTATTTCCGAAAGGGATTTCTCCGAAAGGACTCGCTTTCCTTTGTCGATATTGAAGCGAGCTATCAGGCCTCTTTATTTTCCTGGCACCTGTTCGATGCTGAATATCTCCGAATCCTTTACAGTCTGTGAATGGTTCTTGGGCATATCAGAATCAATGCCAGCTGAAGCATTTGGTTCACCCGGCTAAATAGTATTATAAAATACATCTGATGGTAAGCAAACCAAGATTGATATACCTGCTCAAAAGACTTTCGTAAATCGTAAACATTGGCCTATCTATAGAACCCTTCCTGTCCAAGTTTCTCCTCTCAAGTATGAACTCGAGAGCCAAAGTGTTTCTCTGCAATCCGAGTAATCGTATTTAGATGATTCTCGACCCCTTCAGCATGACGAACAGAAATTTCCGAACAAAATCGCAGAAGCTCATGGCCCTCAAATGGAAGAACAAGACCCCGGTCTACTTTGACGGTGATACAGTTCTGTTTTGCTTCTACCAAATCATCGTTTTGGTAGTGTTCTTTGACGGCTTGGATGAAGCACTCCCAGCTCTTCTGATCTTCTATACTTTCGGGTAGGCGTGGAACCAGATCAAAACCGGTGTAGAGATCCATAGCTAAAACTATGTTGCAATTAGATTCTACAGTAAGTTATATATATCAATCCGTCGCCGAGGAAAATCTTTCATGATGTGACGTTTGCTATTTAATCAGTATTTAGATTGTGTTGTGTATCTCAGCATCCAGCCAATAAACCCCACTCATAATTACGTGCCGTCGGCTGGCCGCATGGAAGACAGGGACCATCCAAGGTTCAGAAACGGATTGCAAAAAAGTAATGTGTCTAATGATCGAAATCAAAATTCTAGTCATCTAATGAGCGTATATATCGCGTTTGCATGTTTGGCTGGGGGTTGATGAATAGGTTGAGATCGAAGTAGATGACTTTGGAACGAATTTTGGAATTATGATTGCTTTGTGGTTACCACAATGATTTCTGATTGTGGAATTCAGATCTAGAAGATCTGTTAATTATGCAACTTTGGATTTTCAGATCTTCGATGCCGAATTTGAGCTCTTTGTCGCATGTTTTAGATTGTCTTGAAAAGATGCCAAGCCATCGATGGTCGCCGTCTTGCTCGCTGTCCATGAACGACATGATAACAATACCTATGGATGTAAAGAACTGCTTACGAACATATTCGGAGCTGCACTAAGTGGGTTAATTTCACTTTTATGCAACGGTCAGAAGTAAATTCACTTGCTAATAAAATTAGGGCAGAACAATGTACGTGACCGGGTACTTGCAAACAACAGAATCAAGAAATATGGTTAGACTAGTCAACTGTTGCCAAACTTTATTTATTAAGATAATGATCAATATTGAAGATTAAATACTAAAAATTAAACATTAAACATTTAAGATCCCACTGCTCTCAAAGCGTGGCCTGATTTGTAATGAACGCCGAACTCCCCTTCAGACCTGATTCCAAAACTACACCCTCACTCTAAGCTTCACCAATTATCTCCCACTCTTCTACCGTAGCCCCTGCCTCATCTCCAAAAACTCCACAACTTGTGCCTATACACCCAGCAATCTGAAGCACAGCTGTATCTCCCATATACAATACTTTATCATCAGGTAGTGTATAAGTCGTTTTGTGACCTTCTTCGAGTCTTACATCATCCCCAAAATATTCCTCGCCATCGCCTTCTGGAGAACCGTCTGAAGAAATAGAGTCTGCTAGCTTATCAACATCTCTGATTGCGATAACATTTGCCACATCTGGAGCATCAAGATCAGGAAGAGGGAGGAGGAACTCTTCTCCTCGAGATGCATCAGTGGAGTTGAAAATTATGACATAAGCGCTGATAGGAATTCGTTGTCCCCATACCACATTAATTGTTTTTATTCTTTCGCCTACCGCAGAGGTTGTATCGATAGAGATAGAAGACCCATTAGTATTCTCGGGCTGCCAACTCGTTCCTACGTCCCCGTCATTGACACTCTCTGGCCAGCGATTTAATTCGGTAGCGTCAGATCCAATAACTGGAAGACATTGTATAAGATTATTGGGGGTGGTGAGGTCTTGCCAATACATGTCATTTTCTAACGTGAGAGTCTGATTGAGAGATAGGGTGAAATTGAGTTGTGGATGGCGAGATGCAGGGAGATTTTGAACCATAGGCACCGAGATTGTGTTCTGGGGATTGGAGGAAGAAGGCGAGACTCCAGTAAATGTGATGTTAGTATGAGTGTTATTCATGCTAGCACTGAATGTATATCCTGCCCAAGTGAACTCATTAAGCGTGAGATATTGTTTGGGTGGAGGAAGAGTTGGTTGGATAGTTAGAATATCCTGCGAAGAATCTAGACCTAGATATCCATAGAAAGCAATTTGCATCGTGCCGCCATGACCGGTCAAAAATGGAAATGCGGGTGGGTATCCTCCATTTGCATTAGTGTCATCGTTGGCTTGTTCACTCATTAGGAACCATGGTGCGCGAAGATTGGAAAATACACCCATCTTGTTGTAAGTAGAGGCTGAGCAGCCAGAACGTCCGTATCTTAGTGTAGCAATGGTATTAATGGCAAATGTCATGGCTGGACCATGGAGCGATTGCTTTTGTGTGTAATATTTAAGGTCGGCTTGTTTCCTTTCGAGCGTATAATTTATAGCCTTGGATGACTCTGGAAGGGAAAGAGGGTGGAGCATCAACGTTACATCGGCTTGCTTGACGGTAATGTTGGATGGCATATCTTCGTATTCGAGAGTAATGCCAGAGGAAGAGACGGGGATAGTAATGTTCTCGGCTATGTCGAGCCAAGTGGGTGGAATTGTTTCATTATATTCCTTTTTAATGGAAATGATGGAGTTCATGATTTGGAAGAAAGATGCTTGAGTGAAGGCGCCATTTTTGACGTGGTTAGTCCATTCGTCAGGATCAGTCATGTTCCAGATGTTCCATTTTCCCTGGTCGTCCTTCTGGAGTACTCCCTCAATAGTATGCCCTACACTCTCGACTACTGGCCATAATTCTTCTCTGAAGTATTCCTCATTGCGAGTGATTCTTCTGTAGTCCAACATCATCTTTGCCACATCAGTATTGATATGATACTCATAATCTAATGTGGGACCTGTTCCAGTTGCATTGCCATATCTTCCTGAAGTCCAAGAATACAAGATTGAATCATCATTGAACTTGTACTTTTCCTGTACGTAATCTTCTTGTGCGTTGGCTTTGGCCTGAGAATACATCTTGACACGGTATTTGATCATTTGAAGAGCATAATCAGGATCAGCCAGAGCTATACCAGGGAACATCCAAATATCCATGTCCCAGAAGGTCATACCAGCGTATGGATCAGCAGTAATTCCCCCAACACTAATACCGTTGTCGTTCAGATCATTCCCATCTTCTTGAAGGAGCGTTTGAAGTATCATGTATCGACTAACAGCAGCATTGATTTGATCAACCTCAGCCGTGGTATCGTTCTCTGGTAGGCGACCGGTGACAGGGTTCCTGTAATCGACGACTTTGCTTTGCATACGTTGGTTCCAGATTGCAGTGTGCTCAGTATGAAGCATGTACCATCCATCCCTTGTTGCGTTATCAGAAGCTTGAGCTGCTGTCATTTGTGCGTTGGGAAATTTGTCTGTCGAGGCAATACCAACGAACTTTTGAAAAGTGATCGGATGCCCATATTTTAGCTCGAGATTCCATTCTTGTCCAATAGTCATAGAATTGTTGTTAGGAGATACGATGGACCTTGGTGAAACAGAGCTCAAGCTGCTGTTTGATAATTTTGCCGTAGAGTATGACCATGCCAAAACGTCTGGAAGACCATTTGGGTGATTCGAAACATAAATAGACGCAGCATCGTCATGGCCCTTCTGTCCCAAAAATGACCTCACAGCACTTCTACCATCCAGTATATCAGTTATAGTGATATTTTCTGTTGCGTTATTCAACGGTGTGACAATTAGTTGAACAGCGGCGACGTTGACTCTAGCTGCACTAGTAAACGCTGTATATTCAATCCCAAAGCTTGAACTACCATTCGAATTTGGAGTCCATGTGTAACTCCAACTTGCAGTGGCATTCATCAAATTCAGTGAACTGCTAAAATTACTAATAGTAGCCAAATCCACAGTAGCATTGAGCACCTGATCACCAGCCGTGACATATATATCAGTGAAGTGAGGGATACCAGAGATAACACTCTCATCACCTCGATCGAGAAGTTCTGGATAATTTGTTTCCGTCGTGTTGTGTTGCCTGTCGAAGAATCCAACAATACCTGCAAAACTCTGACGAGGATTGAATTCTGGCCATGGTTCCGTTGGCTGCTTTCCATCTCGATGTGTTTGATTGAAGTCTCTTTCAAAAAATGGGCCAAGTGAGGCCTCAGCAAGACCAATATATCTATGACGACTAAATTAGTATACGCCATGGTTTATAATACTGGTACTACGTTGATGATGATGAAAAATTTCAGGCCGAACAACAGTCTGGGGTAGCAGACTGAACGAAGCCACAGTAAAATAAAGGAATTCAATGTGCAAGATAACGTCGACAATTCAAGCCATTTGAATGTTCTAGCTAGATCTAAAATATGAAATCACCCATTTTTGAACTGCTCTCCAGAGCATTGAGTTTTGAAAGTCCTAAAAGAATTGACGACTAGGAAAACATACCCATTTGATAAGTGCTTCCTTGCCAGAAAGTTTCCAGGTATCAAAAAATTAGTAGTGAGCGTAAGATTCTCATCATCCCAAGAACTCAAACGGTTCTCTGCGAGCACTCCAAAATCCGGCAATGGAGGCATTGTTCCATCTGGAATCGTTTTCGTTTTGAATTGGGAAGCGGGATTGACCTCATCGCCATAGTCGGCACCAAAAGCGATGGCGGGGAGAAGTGAAACCACTACCAAGGGCAGCAGCAGAGACACACCTGTAATCATGTTGAAGTGGTCGGCCGATCTGAATATGAACATTAGCTATGGACTCTACTTGTATATATAGTAAGAACTATGACATACCCCAAGGCTTTTCTTAAGAGAGGGAATAAAGAAAACTGCAAAGGGAGTTTATAGAATTAAGTAGAGCACGAAAAGGATGTGATGAATATTCCTAGATAGTCGCATTTTATTCTCTGATATATGGAGGCGGGGAGAATACGTTATTTATTATAAACTGGCGAAATACATGACGTGGCTACATAAGTACAAGAGCTAGGCTTCGAAGATGACTATTTCATCCTAAGTGTTACTAAATTTAACCAGCTCACACCAAGCTATCGATCCTGCTCAGTCAATAAATCTCCACACCTGTCAAGAATTTCTCCAGATGAAATCCCGCTAGTTCATGGGCTCATTCTTACCTATCGTCATGATCATCCTGTCATTGATTGCCATGCCCAGAATTGAAAAAAAGACTTAGCACCAATTTCAGATCACTGATATACGTTAAATGTTACAAAATTAATTGCCAAGGTAAGAAAATCTATTATATCAATTTCCTCGAAGCAGTCTCATTCGAACTTGGGAAGTACAATCCGGTAGTCGTACTCTTGGCATTGAGAAGCTTAAAAGGGGCTAAACTAGCGAGCTATCAGAAACCTCGCTAAAAACTTGGAAGTCAAAAACTTGGGTCAGTATTATCAAATTTGGCCCTACTCAGAAACTCTCTGATAGTAAAAAATAGATCACCGGTCGGTAGTGATACGACTTGAAATTAAACTACACTGGCTCCGTACTTTCTTGTCTCTAAGCAGTTCGATATCTCCAAAGAGTACGATATTGTCGCCAAGAAAGTCACGAGGAAGAAAAAAATCATTTTGGGTCGGGAGAACATAGCCAGCTAAACTTGGATGATAGCAAGCTTATATATGGAATTTGCTTAGTTTCAATGTCCACAAGTTTCAAGGGGTTATACGACAGATCAAGCTGGAAGTATTGAATAACCAAGTGGGGTAGCTAAGTAGGCTTCAACAACCTAGATTTAGTACATGAACTCTATAGAGTTCAAACTCAAGGACCAGGCCAATCTTATCCAAGTCATTGATTAGGGAGATATTAAGAACTGTTCTTCTCGAAAGATAGATGTGAAGAAGAAAATATAATCCCAAAGAATGTATTAAGATAAATCAATCTATTTCAGGTATGTAAGTCATTAACCCATCAGCCTACACGGATATCCAACTAATTGCACTTGTCGCAAATTCTATCTCATAACTTACCGATGGACTAGCCTTCAGGCTACCATATTACCACAGAACGCCCTATATCTGGTTCATTATTGCGAGACTCCGTGAAGTTAATTGATATCAAAAACACAGATTTGAGGATGCTCCATATTTATGTATCCCTCTTGCATGAGTTATAAACACGTGTCTTGACATAAGAAATAACTCCCAGACAGATACACAAAGATATACCCCGATCTGTATTCTTAGTGTTCCGACTTCAAATCCAAACCCAATATACATATTATTCGCATTTTCAAGAAGCTATGTCAATACATACCCGGCACTTCATCTCATGACATTGAATTGACAATGAACCAACTCATAGACATCTTATGCAGTTTAGACCCAGAGCATATCTAATCCTCCAAACCTATCAATGCCCCTCCAGACACCACATCAACCAGGAAATTATAACTAGTCATCTTGTCCCGTGACCGTATCCAACGCGCATTATTAGGTAACCAACCAATACTTCCACACTTCCATACCTTCCCATCCACAGCCCACTTAGTCTCACATCCATGAACTAGCATGCAAAACATGTCGTTTGGTTGCATATCTAACGTCTGTGGCAATTTGAACAGTGTGACAATTAACTGATCGATTTCCCGTTCCATCTATAGTCATAGGATAATTTATACTAGCGCATTCATATACCTATTATAACTCACCTATCATTATTTCCTGCTTCTTCTTGTAAACTTTATATGAACCCAAGTATTCCCAAAAGGCAAAGAATATTTCGAAATGTCGATCTTGATTCACACCCATCTAATCTCATCATTCCCCATGATTTAGCTGAGAAGAATTTGAAGTTTGTTGCACACCCAATCATTATATACTACCGTGTAAAAACGCTTCATTACCCCTTCTCAAGATTTCCTTCTCAAACCCTCCCAAATTTGCTTGAATTCTACCTACTCTCCGATCTATACCAACCTCCTGATTCAAGTACACACACAACAATATAGCAAACTCCCCCGCCCAATGCTCTGAAGTTCTACATGCATACATCAATCAGTCACGTACATACACAACTCCAAAAACGTTTATTCACTTCGAGACCTACCTACCTACCTAGGCACTTCTCTTTCATAACGCCACCCTCTCCAAACCAATACCATTTCCTACAAACCAATACCATTCCCTACAAACCAATACCATCTCCACAAACCCCACTCCACTTCTCGACCCACCACCACAAAAACAACCCACCAATCAAACAACCATCTGTTTTCCAACCCATGCATTATCCGACATGCCCTCATCCATCATCCTTGTATAACCAAGCCAAGAATCTAGATAGCAGACATAGCCAGCGCTTCTTACTCACTGAAGTATACAAGTCAATCGAGCCCTCCATCTCCAATCTCCATCACTCCCAATCTCATCCCACAACGCACAACACACATCCAAATCATCTCCCAGCGCCCTCCTTGTCTTTTTCACAAGAACCTCCTGCCTCCTCATTTTCATCCCGCTCAATTGCTTCCTCGTCATACCATAGTGTTACGTTTCCTCCTTTCCATGCATCTCCCAAGACTCATCATGAGTTAGTTATCTACTTAAAAATCTGTCAAAGTTCCATGCCATGATTGGAGTAGTATCATAAGTACTATATTCTGGAGAGCCTTGAAATTTTCGTCTTCACAACATATACTAATTCGGGGTTTCAAACTAAGAACTGATCACAACATCAATAGACAGCAACACGAGTTAAAATAGTAGAGTACTAGATTTCTATTTCTCAATAGTACTCTCGTTGCATACCATGGCTTATAGCTCGCCGATAACCCAACTACCATAGCACACTACGTATACCCTGCATCCCATATTCTTTCTATCTACACCATCTTAATTCTCAGCCACAGTTTCAGCTTCAGCTTGCGCTTCAGGTTCTGTTACGCTCTCCCCAACATCATCCTTAACAGGAGGCAAATCACTCAATTTCTCCGGTACAACATCATTGGCATGAGCATCAGCAATAATTTCTTCCTTTTTGATCTCCTCTCTTTGTCCCGATTGGATATCCTTTTCGGCCGAAGGAGGAGAAGCACTCTTCTCAGCACCAATTGCGATTTCCGTAGAATCATGGAGACTGTCTCCAGCAATGTTTGTTGCAAGAGTTGGAGTTGAAGATTCAGTTGCTTTTGTGGCGGATGTAGCGACTTCCTCTGGTTTGGGGTCTGTCTTGGATTCTACGTGCAAGACCTCGTCGGAGTCAATGTACCACAATGTGGAGGGTACTGAGCTTGCCAAAGTGATAGCAGAAGATTCTTGAGAGGCCGCTGAGACAGGGGCAGGGCTTTTAGCAGGTGCTCTGCGGGTAGGACCTCTGGCTCTACCCTTTCTCGCATCTGATAGAGGAACCTTTTCTTTCTCCTCAACCTTCTCCTCTGGCTTAGGCTCCTCCTTCTTTGGAGCTTGTGGTCCGAGTTTCAAGCGTGAATTAAGATCTGCGAGGAAACCACCCTGTAGAGCAGCAATCTTACCACCAACCGGTCTTGAAGGGACAGGTGGCTTTGCCTTTACAGTGGCAGGAGCGCCGTTATCAGAGGCTATCGATTTGGCGGAAGAATTCGAAAGGACTGTTGTTAATGGAATGTTCTCGGAAGATTCACGGGTAGAAGGTTTTGCTGGACGAGCTGGAATTTGTGGCTTGGACTTTAATGGCAGAGGAGGAGCTGCTTCATCTTGCTTCGACTTTTGTGTGGGGCGATCAGGAATGACTGGCTGGGCTTTGTCAGGCGAATTTGATCTAACGGGTCGAGCAGGGATGCTTGGTTTGGTCATTGCGATACCAGTCGTAGCGCGACCTTCATCTTGCGCAAGTCCAAAGCCGGCTGCTGCCTTCTCTTGATGAAACACGACAGCACCAGTGGTGGGTCTTTCATCCAATGGACTCATAATGGGATCTACCTCTGGGGTCTGGGGCGTTGAAACAGTCGTCTGCAATTGAAGACTGTCTGGAGTATCTTCCCAGACATCTCTACTTGGGAAGCGCTGCTGAAGATTCTTTGGTCGGGTTTCTGAAGCAAGGTGTGGTTTATGAGACCACACTTTCTTTTGAGGGTGCAAGAAACTATCTGTGCTTGCATTCTCTCTCTCGGCCAATTCCTCCTGTCGTCGGGCAAATGCTTGCTCCGGAGTCTCCTTTGACCGTTTGTGAGCATCTTCATTATCTTCATCCGGATCTGGAAGTTGGGGTGTGGACACTGTTGCAGTGTATTGCAAGCTATTGGGCGTGTCTTCCCACACGTCTTGACTTGGGAATTTACGTTTTTGGACCTCCGGGCGTTTCAAACGATCAGCAGCAGTTTCAGGCTTTTCCTCGGCACCTAATTTTTCATCTTCTGGGAATAATGGCTCATATTCATGTACCTCTTCCAATGGAGCCGACTCTGTTGCTCGCACTGCTGGCGTATGTATACTTCCAGGTCGACTAGTTTGTTTGCTTCCAGGAGTGCTGCCATATCCTAGATCATCATAGATATTTCTGCGCTCAAATGATGGAGAAACAGCAGGTTGTAGCTCGTATCCAAAATTCTCTTTTGAAACTTCATCAGAAGCAAGAATGGGAGCGCTGTATCCATGTTCTTCACGAAGCTCGTCGTCATCTCCACCAGCCGCTGAATATGGTCTTGATTCATTCGCCGGATCGATTATTCTGCTAGAACGACGACTAGGGGCATCAACGTGAATGGTATCTTCAGGATCCGCTTCACTCTCGTAGCCACGTTCAGACTTATCATCAAGACTCTTTGACAAGGCACCCTCAAACTCGGCTTTCTTCGAACCGTCAAGAGGAAAGCTTTCTTTCTTCAAAGGCGAATCAACATGCGTTTGAGATGCATTAGAATGCGCAACGTTGTATCCAGTGGATTGTTGTCCACTAGATTGTGGGCGAGGGGAGGATATGCGAGACGCATATTCTTCAGAAGCTTGAAAACCTATTTGCTCGGTAGGAGTACTCATCACCGCTGGAGATGTGCCTATTCATGATTAGAATCATATGGGGATAGCACATTCGTAAACCTTACCAAGACCAGCACCTCTGCTAGCAGTGTCTCTAACAATTCTGTTCAAGTCATCACTGCTCATAGCCCACTCTGCTCTGCCTTCGCCGAGAGGCCCGTGATAAGAAGCAGTTTCTTTCTTGTAAAGCTGTAGAATATGATTAGAATGTAGCTTAGAATAGCATTTATCATTTGATGATACTATCACTTAAGTAATATAAAATACTTATGTAATCTTAATTTGTCCATACAACTAGACTTCATACAATCAAACTGAATTCGCTTGTTAACTTACCTCGGGGTGCTTTTCATAATAAGCCTTTTCGAAGCGATCGTGTGGGATGATGCCATGTCCGTGAAGACCATAACTTCCTGGTGGAATGTCTGCTCCACGACCACTTATTTTACGCTCATGATGACGCTTTGATCCATCGTTGTGGAAGCCAATACCGGGAGTATAAGGGGTTGAGTATGGGGATGGAGATGGTGCTTGAACATCTCCTGCATTTGGATACATTGGAACTTGTTGACCAATCTCAGGAATGCCATGCTCATCCTCATGACCGGTACTAGATGGAGGGCGCTCGATGGCGGAAGCGTTGCTAGCAAAGCTTGATTTATTCTTCAAAGATCGAGAGCTAGGATCTTTATCATTTCCAGCTTTGCCTATACCATATGCAGCCGCTTGACCAGAATCGGTACGAGTGACCGCAGATACCCTCTGCTTTGCACTGGACTCGGGATGAGAAGGCTTAGGAGCGTGAAGCTTCAAATCATTTGCAACATTCCTTGTTTGAGTTGGCGATGAACTGAGATCGTCCGACGCTCCAAAAACCTCCGCGTATTCATTACCCTCTTGGCCGATGGAAGGCAGGGCTACACTCGATGGACGGTGTGGGACCTCGAGCTCTGTTGTTGAGCTGTTGGCACTGTTCATGGCGTACAAGGAGGACTTTCCATGATTTTGCTGAATAGGCATATCATTGAGAGGAGATCGCGCGAAGCTCTCACGAGCAGGGGAGACAGAGCGATCGGCACGTCTATTGGCAGGTCTTGGAGGGATTTGTGGTATGTTGCTACCGAGAGAGGGAGCACCAGAAGAGGTGTTTCCCTGCTCCTGAGACTTATTAGGTCTAGGAGGTACTTGTGGGGTCGCCGTCGACATATTTGTTAAACGTATAGAGGTTGTGGAAATTGATGGGAAATATAACGGCCTAGATTTCTTGTTTATGTTAGGACCCGTTGTGTGCTATCCAAAAGAGTGATAGTTGACTGGATTAAACTTCCGCCAACAAGATATTAAATAAGCAATGTCAATTCATCGAGCCAATCGTGGATTGTGATACGCTCTGAAAGCAAACAAGTAGACTCTCCTTGCGGAGTATTGAGAGATTTAAGTGGCATGTTGTACAGCACAATCAAATGTTCCCAATTGAAACTCGAACTCGTCGCCGTAGACTTAAAACTGAGATGAGACAGTAGTAGACATGATGGCTCCGACGCTTTCTGTACAATCTGCGAATAAACGACTCGATAGGGGTAGTTGACAATGGGGAAACATACCAAAGTGCAAAATATTGAAGACAGTCAAAAGTTAAAGTTCAATCATCGAAGCTGATCTGTTTGAATTGAGGGGTGTCAAGTATCAAGATTTACAAGTCAACATGAAGTTGGTTTATTTGCGTTCTTTGATATTGTCCGGCTTGAACGCTAAGCAAGGATACTGAGAGGATATGTTACCCCAAGCAATACGTCTAAGAAATCGTCATCGTTACCAGTTAGAGCATCAGGATTCAAGAAAAGTGTAAATCAAAAAATCATTCAGATTTTCTAACTGTAGTTTCTAAAAGCACACTTCACTTCACTTCACTTCAATATCATGTTGATGTATATGTATACATGTACATATGTATCCTTATCTCCAAAACCTCGTTGTACTCTACCACTTCACCGATGCTTCAAACCAAAGTCCAGACACGGGAGTATATCATAGGTGGGGTTTTGGTGAGACACAACTCTATCTAGTATCTACTGATTTCAACACCCCACTAAGCCATAGCCAATCGTCAACTTTCCATTTGTATTCGTATTTACAAACTGATTTCAATGGCTTATGGCTTGTATTTGATGATACGATTGGATAAGTGATGAAAAAAATGGAAGAATTATTGTTCCGAAGAAGAGGGGTTGACACAAGTACGATATGACCAGCCCAGCTCACCGGGGGCCTTGGAGCTTGTGAGCCTTGGAGCTTCTAAGCCTCAAAATACTTTCCGGGGTTTACCACACCCTTTACCAGAAGTTCAATCCTCGTACCTTCACTTCATTATCATAACATCCTCCAAATGCCAGACATGTCAAAATGATACGTATCACAGGCACATCACCTCCGCCTGACATAAGTCATCCAGATCCTCACAATAGCTCGTGATCTGTACCTGATTATGACATCCCGTAATTGTGGCACAAAGCCTCAATCTTGTCGCACTGCTGCGGAAGACATACCTAGTATCTCGTAATACCGATTACACATTCGCCCACAAGCTCAAATCATGTCACTATATTAAACATTCAATACAATTCCATGGAAAGGCTTCGTAACTCATATTCCATTGAATTCCATACCTAATTATCTCCAGACTAACTCCACACGAAAAAAAAAATATACGAACAGGATGCATTCCAGATACATTGAGATGCTTTGGGCTTGAAAATCAGAAATGGAAGGTATAAAAGTACACCTGCAAGAGGAGGGAATCTGAAGCCTCAAGAAACTCCCGATTTTTCTGGGCTGAAAAAAATCAAACATGAAAACAAACAGCCATACTCAATGCGCTGCTATACCCTTGACGCCTTGCACCAAACCCACATGCTCTCCCATTTTCTGTTTCGTAAATCAACCTTAGAGTTGCGCTTCACTCCCCGTCTCCATGAATCAAGGCTCACCTCCCACTCAAACTTAAGCCACTTGTTCCCATTCACTTCTTTTCTTTACCGATGTTCCGGGTTTATAGGATCATTTGCGCGACACCTTGACCACCAAGTGTTTTGCTTCCCACAAATCCTTGTCCCTTAAGACCAGCCAATGCGTAGAAACCAGCTGCGATGGTGAGAAGGACAGCAGCAGCGATGAGACTTGATGCTGCAATGATGATGCTGAGCCATTGAATAATAGCCATCCCCATGTAGATAGCAGCGCGCATATAATTGGTTGTGAATCGGCGCATGAAGGTGTCGAAGGTCGAGGATGTGGGGCAAATTCGAAGAAGCAATGGAATCTCAATGAAGATGATGAGGAAAGAGCTCACACTAGAATGAAGTTGTTAATTCTGACACATGAAGTAAATAGGGAAATTGAAACTCACAGGCATAGCGCACTAAAGATGATAAGCAAGCTTATGTGGAAGAGGTTCGCAATGCCTAGGGCAAAGCATAGAAGTATGCATACAACTCCAGTCCTGTATCATTCTGTCAGACCCAATTCAAAATTTTGTTCCACGATCCTCAAATGTTCATCATCTGAGTTCCAACACATCCGAGAAAGAAGAGTGTATGCTGCGTCAACATTTGACATGCATATTCGATAATGCTTCATGATGTAATGGCTTGAGTGGGATTGATGGAGAGCTCGGAAGAGTCGCATGTTCTTACCATTGACCGTAAATACCTAGATGCGCAATTAGCCAAAGTTACACAAGCTCCAGGAAAGGAATCCATACTGAAATTGCGCGTTGCAAACTCCTCTGCGATAGTCATGATTGCTTTATTCGAGGTTTGGTTGATGAATGTTTAAATGGGTCGATGTATGGGTATGTATGGGTGAAGTTCAAGTTGATGTGGAGAGCCGTACAATAGTTCGTGAGTTCTTCAATGTTTGTTTTCGTTTCTTTGCGAACACATAAATCGTTTCAAGATGCAGTAAACTCGTGAGAGAATGTCGGAGTTATTTCGCTTGAGCTTTGATGGGGAAACGGTTTAAAGAGTTGTATGGGTCTCAAATTTGAAAATAAATTGATTCCTACGAGTTTACGGAGTACTTGTTTCGTGTTCTGTGAATTCGAGAAGCTGCGTATGGCGCTAGTCCTTAAGAAGAATCACAAAGGCTGAAATGATTGAATGAGGCTGAGTCCTATTGAGATATTCTTTAGATGGGAAAATGAACAAAAGAAAAATGTGAACCTTTAATAGAGCTGCCTAAGAAACGATTACAAAGATATGGCGAATTCATACGATGTCTTCGAGATTTTCTACCTCATCGTACTCAGGTAACATTGAAGCTCGTGCAACACTATGAGGGGGAGGGTTACGATATCTATCTCTCCACATATATTTTGATCGGCAAATGCATACGTTATGGAGGGGAAATATGAGGATCGTCGACTTGTGCCTTTTTATGTCGTTTTATATTGATAACTACGTTGCCTCTCCTTGCTTCTCGATAGAAGGCCTGGTATAAAGTTTTGCAAAATGGACCAACGTTTCCTCTTGTCAACCACCAACCTCCTATTTACCCAACATTCCCAGCTAATAATTTATCCGAAAACCAACTTGAAGACATCGTTGAAGATGAAATAGCTTCCAGCTCCATCTGGCATAAGTTGGAAAGCTTGGCTGTAGTTCATAGGTCTTTGCTCCTCATCGACCTGAAAGTTTTTTTGTCAGCGTCTGATATGTAACACGCTACAGCAATGACTTCTATTTGCGCGCAACTTATCAAAGTTTCGACTTACCAACAAGGCTCCTGTAATCAAAATCAAAATTCCGCCGTGTTGTCCGGATGGTTGCGCATCGAGAGTTGAGACTTGGTGCTTGACCTTCTCGAAAGGAAGAGACTGTGCCAGGCTATTTTAGTATTGATCTGCGTAAGAAGGGAGAGAAACTTACTCCAAGTTTTTCTACGATGGCACCGGCTCCAAGGACGGAAGCGGACTCAAAAGTCAACATGGAGCTGTCACGCTGAAAGCTTATTAGCAAGAAATCTCTTCGGGGCAATGTTGACACTGACGTAAAGAGGAGCTAGCTGCTTTCTGTCCGTATCGAACTGGTTGTAGTAGTATTCGGTAAATTGCTCTATTAATGGTTGACCTTGTCAGTACGCCGCTGCTAGAAGTTTCGAATGGCTATGCATTATCGTATATAGATTTCGGGACGATTCGATGCTAGTTGCCGTTCCTTATCTGCGATGGAACATGTTATAAACTTACTTGCGATACTTTCGAAGTCTATAGAATAGGAGTTAGCCTCGAATCATGGATAGGTAGATAGATTAACGAATGGATAACATCAAGTCAATTTTGAACGTTGAGACCCTATCTGTGAGATACTCGGAATGTGAACTAATTAACTTACCGGCCATCTTGCTCTAAGTTTATGAGGCTTTCTTAAGATAGATTATTTAGAAAGGATATTTTGTGATGTTGGTTTGCTCGTTTTGGAGGGGAAATTATAGAGGGGTTTCTATGGGTGATTTTGAATACCAGACACTTCAGTAGAGTGGACACCACAGTTGGGCTGTGATACGCTTTGCCAAATCTAGCTTAGTCACGTCGCCAAATAGCTCGAAAATTTATCCTTTCCCTTCCCTTTAAATCCATTCAATGCTTTTTTTCTTTCAACCATCTTACTTGCATAATCTTCTTCAACCACCCACACATACATACAAAGTCTTTCATTTCTCGAGCATTCTTCGATTGATATGGATATGGATGGCGATTTAACTTCGATCCAATGTTAACATTCTATCTTTTGGAATTGATTTAATTACTTACAATGGCCGCTCTCAACAGCGTCTAATCCTCATGGTATGTTTATGGTTTTCTTTTGCTTTACCGCATGCACACACTTCCTAGCATTTTTTGTATGATGACAAAACCTTCCATTAAGAACGGCCTTCTGAATAACCATGTCGATTCAATCAATATATCAAGCTCAACAGTCTGACTCAATCAATCAAATGCCCTACATCATTATCGTTGCAGAAATCTTCATGAGGATTTAGCTAACAATCTTCAAGATTTTTAGGAATTTGCAACACGGAAAACAATTCAGATTGTCGCATACCGCAGCATATGTATAGAGCTCAAACCAGCTAGCCATGGTGTACCGACGCGGGGTCATGGTAAATATGGACGATTCGTTCGTGATATTGAATCAATCACCGGGGCAGGATATCAAGACAATTTTGTTCATTTCAGGATTTCTCATGAAATCTTTCAACATTTTCTATTTCATACATAGCAATAATAAATCTTTGGCTCAAGTTTTGTCTGAAAGAACCTCGGGAAACTCCCATCAAAATGAATGTTCACGGGATTGAATTGAACTGAAGTGATTCACTATGACCACAAGCCAGACCACCTTTGAGAAACAATATTCCGTTTGAAGATTCTTCCATGTCCAAAGTGATGAAGCGGTGTGATTTAGTATTGTCTTCCTTCCAACACATCAACACTTTCGTGATGACCACTTGTGACTTATTGATTTTACATGGTATTGTTGGTAAAAGTCATATTTATGCCCCTCTTCTTTTTGTTCGATAAGTACATTTGACTTGTTGTTGGTCTGCACTGTGCAGTTGTTCTTCGGCCTAGCGAAACTTGAGGAATTCATTGTTTTCTGGAGTGGAATCTCTTTTGCCTGGTATTGGTAGTACATGAAATTCAACTTACCTACCATTCTGCCATACTCCGACCCATACTCACACTCGAACTCAAGGTCACCCTTTAAAGATATACAATCGCAACAAGTTGCAACTCGAGGAAAAGGCAAGGAGTTTCTAGCCCAACTCCAAATACTACAACGATTGGCTTTTGCTTGCTTGTACTCCCAATTCCGCCCAGAACATTCAAACAAACGCAACGAACGCACAAGGCTTTCAGTAACAAGGTACGCTAAAGAGGCAACCATCAATTTCCATTTCCAGACCTTCAGCCTCCTCATCCCATCCTTATTATCACCTACAATCGGACGGAGCTTTCCAAAAGCTCGGCCTCTTCAACTTTAATCCATCCCCCACGTTCAACACAAATACAAATACAAATACAAATTACAATACTTATAAGTTATACATATCAGGCTGTGCAGCTTCGTCTGCCAAATCGTATCGGTGAGGTAAAATGCCTTGCTTCAAAGGTATTGCTGTCAGTGTCCATGCTGAAGGATCACCGCTCCCTGAATATGGAGTAACTCGACAATCAAGATTCAGTCGTATTAACACATACATCCCCGTCCCTCAACCCAAAATTCCCCGCGATTCGACCACAAATAAACCTGAAGCCGCAAAGTTTGCTATCTCAATTACGTTGTTAACTCCAGGTCTTCCCATTCCTTACAGCACACCGAAAGCAACACCCGCGAACCCTTATCCTCAGCCTCAAACTGTCACTGGTTTGCCTGGCTTTGGCGAGAAAACAAATTTCGCTGGTCAAGTCGGTCCCTACATACCAATCACCAAGTCGGAAAATGAAACAATCGCTGCATATATCTATTTTGATGGCAGACCAAAGGAAGAAGTGGCCACTCTTTTACGACCAAGCGAAGAGACATGGGTAAATTCTCGATGGGTTCAGGTTCCAGATTCTGAAGGAGGAGGACTGGCTGAGCGGGAGTTTTTGTTCCGTGAGGTTGGACTAGAGCGATGGTTGAACGGACTTGATCTTGACGGACAAGATGCCGCTGCAAGAATCGAAAAGCGTCGACAAAAGTTCGAGAAGCGTCGTAGGCGCAGAAAGGAGGAAATTGGCAGTGATGATGAACTCGCAGACATGATGACACCAAGAAAGAGATCCACAGCACGAGAGGTTCTACGATACGGAGCAGATGACCAATCGCCGGTCGAGACCGTTTCAGATGACGAAAGTTTCAGCTCAGACTCGGACGACGATGATGCTCTGCCGGAAGCTGCAGGACAAATCAAGGTTGCTATGTTTCGGGTACTCGCATCTGGAGAAATCAAGCGCGGCGAATACTCTCCACAATTTGATGCTCATGATGATGATGAAGAAGGAGAGAAAGGCAATGGAGAAGGAGGAGAGGGAGATGTTGATCACACCACAAGTTTTGCAAAGCCTAAGACATTGGATCCAAAATCTATTAGCACACAAACTGTCACTGGAATAGATGGGCCCGATAAGCCTTTCGCCGTCTTTACATTCTTCTATCGAGGTCAACGTAAGCTTTATTTCTGTTTTCTGTCACAATACCACTCTCTAACATGTCACCACAGGTCAATTGCAAAAGATGGGCATTCTACCAAATTCAAAGCAGGAAAAGATAAACAGCAGTGCTGCGAAACGAAGGTCAACACAGTTAGACTTCGGAAATATTGGCAAATTGAGTAATACTGGAACCGTTGGATTTTCCGCCTTCAGAGATAACGACACCTCCGCAAAGCGTAGTAAATCTAAAAAGAAGAGTAATGGAAATGCCGGCATGATGGAAGACAGCGACGATGAAGATGATGACGATAACGGAGTAAAGATGGAAGAAGTGGATGAGAAGGATGACCCAAATAAGACTTTGAGCACAGAAGATGCAAAGTTTCAAGGAGAATTAGCAGATGGGGTTGGACGAATCAAGGTATGGTAATCACATTGTACTTATAAGAAAGCATGCTAATATTGATTGAAGTTAAAACGCCAATATTCTGCTGGAAATTTGAATAACAATTTGGGCAGATCACCCAACTCAGCCAGCAATACATCTGGCAATGCTACTCCCGCTACGGATGGAGACAACAATGGTCTACTTTTACCAAACAATGTGTTCGGAAAGAGCCTCACAGAAGACAACTTTGTTGGTAGTCCTATGAAGAAACATAGAGCTAGCCTCCTCGGTGATGAATCTCTAGATAAACGGCTAGCAGGATTTTCGAGTAATCTTGACATTGTAGCAGCAGCCGAAGCTGCACAGACTCCCCTCCCAGAACCAGCAATGAAGGATGTCGACGAAGAAGAGTTATGATGGTTAGGGGCCATATAGGATGGAAGGAACACTAAAGATTTTGATATAGACATCATGGCATGATGATTTTCACGCTAACGGGTGTCTCATCTATCTCTCAATCTATTTGATGGATTGGAAAGCGAAAACAAGCATGGCATGGCACGCAGCGAGTGATATTTGGTTGGTTGGTTGGTTGGTTGATTTGTGAAAGGGGTGGCAGGCTTATCATATCATATCATATAACCAGTATGATTTTTATACCTGTTAACCTGAGTCTTCGCATGGGATCCCTTGTTTTCATGGATTGATTGGTTGTTTGCATACATCACAGTATGTCTTGTAAAAGATCTCTTTTAATACCCTGAGCGCCTGCTGCACTATGGTTTCATGGCTGGCTACAGAGCTGGGTGGTGGGTGGTACCTTGGTAAGAACTGCTCCCTTCACTTGACTGCCTCTGGCGGACAGAGAACAGCTTGGTTTTACGTCTTCTCGTATGGGGATGGGTGGTTGGTCATGCATACAAACGGACAGAAAACACATAAGATGAATAATATCAATAAATAAATCATGTGGTCAGTTCCCTGTGAGTTACGTGAATATAAATGTGAGTTGGTTTGAGAGTGGTTGGGAAATTTTTCCGAATTGGTAGAGTAGAACATGTCCATGCCGGATTCTTCTGATGTGATGGATGAATGGCTAGTGCTATGGAAATGCGTATTTTACCCTCTCAGGTGTCACCCTCATGACATAATCTCCTCCTGATCAAGTCACATTATATAAGAAGTTATGTTTTAGCTACTCTCTTGTTACTACAATCCAACAGTGGTCTAATCCACCCGCTAGCTTCATATCCCCAGCATCGCATCTCTGATCGTTCTTCCATCAGCAGAACATAAAGATCTTAGCATTGTATTCAGTTCTTCGACGAACCGCTTCACTTCTGCAGCGGCTAGTACTTGATCATCATAATCCGCATGCACAATCATCGTCTCCCTTCCAAGTTTACACTCCACACTCAGACCGTAAGTTAAAAACTCCGGATACTCGGTATAAATCCTATTGACACCATCGATACTAATTTCTTCCTGCTCAACAGGCTGCACGATCAGGAGAGTTTGAAACTCGCACGCAATAGCACAGTCAGCACTCACAGCCGCGATCTTATCTTTGCCAACGTGTTCGTAGGATATCATACTGGCGCTCTGATCCTGAATACCGCGTAGGAACGATGCAATTGTGGTAGCCGAGTTCCATGCTATGCGAAGTGGAACGAGTGTGATTGCAGGCCCAACAATTTCTGTAACGCCTCGCAGGGGAATGGAACGGCCAGTCTGGATGGCGCCGAAGCAGGTATCGTTGGAATTGGTGAGGTTGCCAATAACCATTGAGAAAGCGGCACGAAGAAGTGTAGAGATCGTTATATCTTTGCTTGAGGGCTTCGGAAGTCGAATCGTGGTTTCAAAGACTTTGTTTGTGAGAGGTCTGTAGGACGGTTCTGGGAGAGGTGGGAAGATTCGACCACTGAAGCTGTGCAGTTGAGAGGTCCAAAAATTCGCATAATTGGAGCTTGCTAGTCCGTCAATGTACTGGACCAAGTCTTTGAAAGGCGGGCCAATAATTATGTAGCTACCTGCGTAGAGCCTAGCCATCATGTCTAGAACTTGGGTCACGCTCCACCCGTCGTAAGTTGCGTGGTGGGCTGTCCAAACAAAGTAAGATCCCCCTTCTGATGTCTCTATAACAATTGCGAAGCGAGCTAATGCAGTTCCGTAGTCAAAAGTAAGAGCCTGGTCTCTCTGAATGTAATCCTTAAGCGACGTTGAGCTTTGCCATTCAATTCTCTCCTCAACAACGACTTGCAAAACATCACCTTGCCCCACCTTGACGATCCGCGTACGGAAAATGGAATTCTCAGCCACTACTTGCTCCCATGCAGCACGATATCGACTGAGATCCACATTACTTTCAAGCCGGGCGATATATCGAAAAGTGTTTGCCTCACATTTCCTTCTGGTTACTTCTAGCATATCCTTCTGTAGCCAAGTACAACTGTATATGTCTTGAATAGAGTCATAATCTATGTTATACTTCTGACTGACATGTGCCGTGAGTTGTGATCCGCGGTGCATGGCTGGTAATAATTTGTGGTCCTGTTTTAGGATTTCAGTGGACAAAGCCATGTCTGATAGCACAGGGCGTCGAAAGATATCAGCAACAGTGAGCTGTAAATTTATTCTCCGTGCAGCAGCAGCCAGTTTTATAGCGGCAACACTCTCGCCTCCAAGTTGGAAGAAGTCGTCTTCGATACCAATGAGTTCTGATGAGATTTTCAAAATCGAAGACCACAACTTCTGGAATGTTGTCTCTTTGTCATTTCGAGGTTGCCCTTTCTCAGAACTAGATAGCCCAAGAGTGTACTGTATCATCTGAGTATTTGATATGCTTTCACCTAATCTACGCAATGCCTTCCGATTAAGCTTTCCCGTAGTTGTTGTCGGCATGCAGTTGAGAGGGGCATAAGCTGACGGAATCATGTAGGCAGGGAGAAGTTGGGCTAAGTCGTTCTTCAATCTAAGCGTCTCGAGCTGCATCTCATCGGTCATCTCATCGGTCATCTCTAAAAGAGGAGTGGGAGATGCCTGCGAGTTCAAAGAAGACTTTGTTGGCCAGAAGAATGCTACAATCATTTGCTGCGCTAAACTTCCAGCGGGTCTGAAAGCCTCTACAGCGGCAGTCCATTGCTCCGAGCACTTCTTTGCGATCTGGAGCTCGATGTCTTCGAGCTCAATACGTTGGCCGTTAATTTTGACCTGCAAATCTTTCCTTCCAACAAAGTCAAGTGATCCATCTTCATTGTATTTTACAAGGTCCCCGTCTTGTAGCATCGTCTTTTCTGTCCTTTCGACCCAATAAGCCACGCAGGGTAGACAAACACATTCTTGGTCTTTTCATCGTCCTTTAAGTACGCACGGGCTACGTTGGGCCCTTCTATCAGCAGCTCACCAATGCAGCCCACTGGGACTGGTTTATTGTGATCATTTTTGTTTACCACCCAGCACTTGCATCCGATGGCTCGACCTATGTTGCCCCCCTTTGATTGTTTTCCCAGTACTTCCGTTGTCGTGGAATAGATAGTGCATTCAGCCGGTCCATAAGTGTTGAAAAGTTGCACTCTATCCGCCCACTGTTCGATGACATCGT
Organism: Botrytis fragariae; assembly: GCF_013461495.1. NCBI lineage: Eukaryota > Fungi > Ascomycota > Leotiomycetes > Helotiales > Sclerotiniaceae > Botrytis > Botrytis fragariae. The sequence goes on from NW_023501000.1 coordinate 856,915, forward strand.
TTCTTAAAGTTTCACCTCCAAGAACGAGAGTTCGGAGGGTTGGTACGGCATCAGGGTCGATCGTTCGCGCGACTGTAGGGGTGAGGTCCGCAGAAGTAACTTTCATTGCGCTCATTATGCCAGAAAGATCATTGAGGCGATCATGCTCTGATGCGATACAGATGCATGCTCCATGCATGAGTGTAACGCAAATGTCCTCAATCGCGACATCGAAGACATAGGAGGCGAATGCGAGCACTCGAGAAGTAGGAGTTAGTCCTAAAGCAGCACTATTTCCCCGGCTTGTGGCACAAATTGAGGCGTGCTCCAATACAATTCCTTTCGGGGTCCCAGTGCTACCGGAGGTGAAAACAACGAATGCAGCATTGCTAGGGTTTACGGAGCCTCTATCAATATCGAAAGAGAGTTCAAGTCCAACTCTTAATATATTGTCGACACAAAGGAATTCTACTTTGAAACTTTCAAATAATTTGCCATAGTTGGAGGACCCAAGAATAAGTGTAGCGTCCGTGTTCTGTATAGTCTGTTGTAAATGACTCGGTGGGTGTTTGGGATCTAGTGCTACGCAAGTCCCTCCAGCCCTGAGAATCGCCAGTACAGCCACAACGCCCCACAGTGACTTATCGAAGCAAAACGGAACGATGATCTCAGGTCCAACTCCAAGTTTGCGCAGATGAGCGGCGAGTGACGCCGACCATATGTCTAGAGATCGATACGACATCTCGTGGTTCTGGAAATACACAGCCGGCTTCTCAGGGTGATTCTTCATCTGTCGTTCAATGGCCCAATGTACAGTGTCATCGACTGGATCGAGCTTGGCACAATTCCACGCGTTGAGACGATCGATATCTCTAGTACTCAGAGAGTTGATATCTCCAATATTGAAGTTCATCGCATGTGAACTTATTTTATGCAACATATGCTCGAACTGGTACACAATTTCTAGTAACTTATTTGCCGATAGCACTGCAGAATCATAACTCGCACTGATGGCAAGCTTATTGCGGCCTATTGTACACTGCATCGACAAGATATAAGGAGGGTATTCTGTATCCGTAGCTTGAACAAACTGCATGCCTGGAATAATTGGCTGGGACTGGTTTTTTTCTGGCTGTATAACGAGAAGGTTTTGAAATTTACAAGCGGCTCGGCAATCCGCACTAAGAGTCTCGATATTTTTCGTGCCTAGATGTTCAAACTGAATCATACCTGTGCTCTGCGACTGTATCCGGCTCAAGTGTTCAAGGATAGGTAATGATTCCGTCCATTGTACTCGCACAGGTACCACAGTTATCGTTGGACCCAGCATATCCGATATACCTAGTAAAGGAGTGGCCCTTCCTGTTTGCACTACACCAAAAACCACATCCTGTGTTTCAGTGAATTGCCCTATTGTTAAAGCCCAGGCACCGCATATTATTGTCGATAATGTTAGGTCATTTGCAGCCCCAAGTCTCAGTGGCATTGCGACGGTGTGTTCGATGGACCGATCGGTTAGAGGCCAATACCCAGGTTGTGACAGCGCAGGGAATGTGATTCCAGAATAGCCATCAAGCTCTGTCTGCCAGTACTGCTCCTAATTCCCGTCCTTGTTTTCTTCAAAATAAGCAACAAAGTTCTTGAAAGGTGGTGATCGAGTCGTTTCAACTCTCTCGTAACATCCCCCAAACATATCAAGCATGCCGAAATGGCTCCAGCCATCGCAGGTACTGTGATGATTTGTCCAAATAAAATAATGAGCGCCGTCCCGATCCGGCACTAGACCTAAACGTACAAGCCTGGTGCCATAATCAAATGCTATACCATTATCGCGATTGAGGTACTCTTGTAGACTGACTGCAGTTTGCCAATCAATGTTTTCACGGAGCACCACTTGCAAAATCGACGACCTGGTGAAGATGATGCGAGTGCGTAAGATTGCATTTTGAGATACTACATTTTCCCACGCAGCGATAAAACGGTCGATATCAACATCAGCTGATAGGCGAAAGACTTGTTGTAGAGTATTTGTTTTGTGATTACGTGTGGTCAGAGCAATTAAGCCTTTCTGAAGTGGAGTTGCTGTGTAAATGTCCTCGATACTATTAAGATCAATATCCCACTCTCGACTGACTAGCTCTGCCAAGTCAGTAGCCTCTCGAGATTTTTGCGGAGCCTCAGAAATGCTTTCGGTGGTTGTGGTCAAAGCCAAGTCAGCAAGGAGGGGATAATCGAATATTTGCGCGACCGTGAGCTGGAGGTTATTCTTTCGAGCTGCAGCGACCATTTTGATGGCAGAAATCGAATCTCCGCCAAGATGAAAGAAATTGTCGTTGACTCCTATACTCTCCTCACCCGTATCGAGCAATGCTGCCCAAATTTTCCGAAGTTTGTACTCTTTCGTTGATGTAGGTGGAAGCTTCTCAGAAGTCTCATCTAGCGAGACACCTAGTTGCTGGGAGTTAAGGGTGGGTGAAAGCTGACGTAGAGACCTGCGGTCCATTTTTCCCGAGGAAAGTACAGGTATGGAATCGACGGAAATATAATGTTTCGGAATCATTGCTGTTGGCAAGCAAGTGGATAGATAGTCACGAAGCCGTGTAAGTTCCGAGTTCTCAAATTCTTTTCCCCATTCTTTCTGAAATTGCAGGAAAGCCACGAGACTTGGATTTTTCACAAGACCGCCAGATGGTACAATCTCAACTACAACATTGACGAGGAATGGTCCAAGAATAGCTTCTCGCACGCATGATTCTACCTCTCCAAGTTCGATTCTTTGTCCATGAAGTTTGACCTGAGTGTCCTTTCGGCCTACAAATATCAGACTGCCGTCTGCATGGTAGGATCGAGTCATTGAGTCCCCTGCGATCAAAAGTAACTAATAAGAATTGCAGCAATACCTGGGTACATTGTGCATTTAGTACGGTACGTACGAGCGAAATGTGAAAATTCAAGATTTCCGAATCAGCTAGCTTGAACTAAGCGACTGTTATTATATAAAAGATAAGGAGATCACTTAAGGATCTCTTTCCTCTTTAGCTTTCTTATTCTAGTTGTTTGAACTCTATCTACATGCTCTAGTATGTGATCGTGACACAGTTCCTGGCTGGATAAATATCTTTCTTTTTATATAGCTTCATCCAACTGTTAGATGAACACTTTTAAGGTATCTACGCGGTATCCATATGGCCTCTCTATATCTTGAGGAAAACTCTCCGTCTGGGATTGGCCCCGTATGATACCAAGGTATTGACCGTCGTGTCAGGTACTGTCGAAGCCACTATCTATAAGAAGTCATCAGTTTACTTCCCAATTCCATGTACACACCGATTATCTCGAAGATTGCTGCTGTGTTGGAGGGCAAGACGACCTGAAAATGATGGATAAGGGTCGTTTAACTGTCAAAAGTAGTAACCGATATGTCGAAGGGAGGAGATGGACTTCTGTGTACAGATAATCGGGCAACTGTGACGCATACTCCCAGTTCGATACCGTATTGACTCTTGTAAGTGTTATTTATGGTTGATAGTTGCAAGTTCAATTCGTGATATTAGGATGGGATTGTGTCGGTAAAACGAGGTCTTGATGAAGTTGTTGAACATCTCGGGAAAAAGGTAATAATTTGACAACTCCTCACTTTTGCAAATTGAAGACCCAAAAGCAAATGCCTAGTCATCTGCTAGAATTATTTAGTGACTTGTGTGCTCGCTAACCGGTCGTACAGATGAAACGTCTTTTCTTGGAATTATACTGACGTCTAGCTTCAATCCGCGGATACTCTCTATACACTACACACTAAAGCGTCTCATCGAATTCAGATTTACTACCTTGAATCCATAGCAGTGTTAGATTCCACATATACAACCCAATAGCCTCAAAAGCAGATGCAAATTTTATCTAAAAATTCCACTAATGTCATTTCATTCTATCGATCAAAAGGTTACAGATTTCCAAGCTCAGAACGAGAGCGAAAATGCGACAGGCGAAACGAAACTGTTTGCTGCGTAACTCTCACTGAGGAGGGAAAAGAGAAGCGCTGAGCTGTGTTCTAGTAATGGGCTGTTTGTCGAGTCAGTTGGTTCGTGATTAATTTTCTCCATCTATTCGTGTCTGAAAAGAGTACGAAGTTATAAGCTAGTATGTACCCTCAAGATTCACCCAGAACAAGTATTCTAATCGGATACATAGGCGATTGCTCATGCCAGATATCTCTCATTCCCACCCCAAGTTCCCAAAACTCCTTTTTACAACTCATCAGCGAACTCCACAGCGGCTTTCAAAAACCCAATACCACCATCCATCCCCATATCACCACATCCCACCAAAGCGCACAAGATAACTCCACAGACACATAGAGACTCTGATCTGAACTAACTGCCAAATTCGGAGAAACTATAGAACCGTGGTATCCGCTAACCAAGCAATAGCCAGGGCCCCGGATAGAATTACCTTTCTTCAATCCACACATCTGTTAGGATCTCCCCTGTAATACATAACGATCGACGTACATACATACAATACAAATAATGAGAGAATACCAACTTTCCTTTAGGGATTCGAATAGAGAATTTCCAGTTTGTTGAAAGATCTAGTTGAGTTAGTAGATACATCCTTTAATACATCCCCACACAGCTAAGCGAACACGAAAAATAGTGGAGAAAGCCACCCTCCCACCTAAGAATAAACAATCATTGATCTTCATCTTCTAAGCGCTTGTCAGGACCCCCTTCTCAATAATGAAATAATAGATATGCAACAGTGAGAATATAAACTCGAATCGAGGGATTTGAGTGGTGAACTTTTGTTAGTCTAGTAGTACTATAATAGCTTTCACAATCAAGACAATGGAGAGGATGCTTCGTCTGTCTGGGAGCATCCATTAACATTGGTATCCATACTACACCAAGGAAAAAAAACTACCGAATGAGCATTTGTTATACTCTGTATTACTTGGTACCTAGCAGATTGATTTGATAACTATTGTTGCACCAGAATTTCTCATTCAACGTTCTCAATACCAGTACAACTTCACGTTACGGAATAAACATTACAAAGAAAAACATCATATGTTTAGCTGTCCTCGCCACCAAAGATAATATTTATATCAGCCTATGTGCTTGCATGCCTATGTCCTTCAATCCTCCGTCTCCAATATTGCTCTCCTTGTGGCCCCTCCAATTTGTAAACAGCAAACAATAACATCAAAAGAACCTAATAAGCTCATTCATCAAAAAGGTATAACACAAATCCGCCCATCCTCATAACGCTCTCGCTGGCTGAAAAAAACCTAGAACCCCCCTTCTCCTCTCCATCCCCTCGCTAGAAGTCAAAAGAATATAACATGTAATGTGTGAATCGAAAAAAAAAATTAGAAAGAAAGTGAGAAATAAAAGTGAAGTCCATCATCCATCATCCAACTGCGTACATTGCATCATCATTTCATGAACTATCATACTCACAAGTTCTCATATCATAGCCGAACCTCGTATCCAATCATTACTACTCCGACTTTCTCGAATCTGTTGATGAGCTCAACAGTTTTGAAGATAATTGCTTGGCACTAAACCCGGTCGACCATTCTTTCCAGCTACTTCTGCCTCCCACCATCCATCATCTTGGTGCGTCATAACGGCAAGAATATCTCCCTTTGCAAAACTAAGTTCTTCGGGATAGCTGCTTGATACATATAGAGTGCGCGAGCTAATAAAGCGTTAGTACTACTCAAATGATCAAGACCAGAGGGAATTTACCGAAATGTAGAATGGGGCGGCCTTGACTGTTAAATTGACGGACATCCGCAACGCTTTTACTTCTGCTTCGGGCTGCCAATTGCTGGTCACTTCCACTCCCATAATGGCTCATGGCTCTCGAACCAGCACTAGCTCTACTGCCACTTCGTCCCTGAGAGCCGTAACCGTCATCTTGACCCGAGGCTAATTGTATTGCCATGCTGTTGTTTACCATACCCATTGAATGACTACTGGAAGGCCTATCTTGTTGTGCGAATGGGGCCTTGACGTGACTGCTGCTAGGTCTCTCTTGTTGCTGAAAGGGAGCTTTGACGTGGCTGCTGCTTGGCCTGTCTTGTTGTGCATATGGGGCTGGCGAGACGCCACGAGCAGAAATGCTGGGGGAATTCCGCTGATAATAAGTATCAGAGCCCCGCTTTTGCTGAGGAGCGGATCCAGTACGAGAGTGAGTACTTCCAGCGTATTTGGGAGAGGCAGCTTGTCTCATTTCGGCCTGCGTTCCAGGTCGAGGGGAAACACTCCGAGCGGGCGCTGGTGATGTAGTTCGAGGCATATCTGACCCCCTTGTTCCAGGACGTGAGCCATACCCGGTTTGCTGTGAATCTGGTCTTGGCTGGGGAGGACTAAACATATTTGCCGTTTGGTCGACGTACTTTTGACGAGTTTGCTGCATCGACTTTGAAGTGAAAGCAGGGGACGGAAGGCCAAGTCTTTCAACAGGAGTTGGATCGTAAGATGGTGGAGGTGTGCCACGCATGCCAGCCATCAAAGCCCCATTGACCATTTGAGATCCGATAGGTCTGGATGTAGGCGCCGCATCCGGGGCGGGGGTAGCCACTCCGTGATATTTATCTGCAGATACCCTAGTAGATGATGCTTTAGTAACAACTTTGAGATCAGCAAGAGCCTGAGCTATGGGATCAGATTCCTCTGCAGCTTGGCTTGCAGGGGTGCTTTGAGCAAGCTTATTCTTCTTCTCAGGCGTTGCAACGTCAAAAACGTTGTTTCCGATATTCAATTGAAAGTTGGCCCTTGGATCAACGGGCTCTGGGCTATTGCTGGGTCGATCAGTCAGCATCATAGTTTTTGGCGCTGGCTGTATCATTCTCGAATTTGGTCTCCCAGCTGGAGTACTCTGAACACTGGCATTTCGGCCGGACCATGTATTGCGATTTGATGGAGCTGGTCTGGCAATAGCAACTTCTTCTCCGCTCTTGGTGCTCTTTCTTCGAAATGGGCTATGGAAGATTCCACTTTTTTTCTTCTGGATTGGCTTCTCAACAATCGGCGCGCTTTGTTTTACTGGCGAAGCTTTTCCACTTGGAGGCTCTTGGCTTGAGAATGATGTAGGATTTGAATAATCGCTTTGGGAATCCCGACTGGATGGGCGTACTGGGCTATTCGCGGCGGAGCTCATATCTGAAGGTGCTGAGGAGGGCCCTGTTCGACACAACATTGTCATGCCATCCGTAGGATGAGGGTTGTGGGGTACTTGAGCAATTTGTCCCTGTTTTGGAACCAATTGACCTTGTTGTTGTTCGTAAGGCATTTGTATTGGCTTCGACCAGTCCATCTTCGGTAACCTAGAGCTATCAGGACGTTGATAGTCCACTTGAGGCTGTTGCAAAATTTGAGGTTTATACTCAAGCTGAGCTTGTTTTGGGCGTTCTTGCTGACGATAATTAGCCTGGGCTTGGGCCTGGGCCTGGGCTTGTGCTTGTGCTTGCTTCTGTCTTTCGCTTTGTTGTTGTCTGTCAATTTGTTGATAATCAACAGATTGCTTCCTTTGCCTTTCTGCCTGTTGTTGATTGATGTGCGCTTGCTGCCTTTGTCTTTCTGCTTGCTGATAGTCCTGTGGAGGTTGCTGTCTTTGCCTCCCAGGTTGTTGATAATCGATCTGAGACTGGGGGCGAGCCCGGCCCGGCTGGGAATAACTAGCCTGAGATTGAGCTCTGGGCCGAGCTGGTTGCTGATACTCTAACTGAGCAGGCGGGGCTTGTATAGGCGGCTCTGGTTCGTAATCCTCTACTTGAGCATGTCGTGATCTGTCCGGGGTTGAATTTGATGGAGTAAGCTTCTGAGGAGTGATGGTTGCCTCTCGACTCTTCGGTATTTCAACTTCATGAGATAACTCTTTAACAAGAGCGGCTTGAGGATCATGGTGGGATTCGTAGGTAGATGGTTGTGGTGAAGAACTTCTATAGGCTGGATTTATAGTCCGTTGAAATTGTGCTACCGAGTAAGCGTCGTCTTCAGAAGCCTCAGATTGTGAATCGGCATCACCGCGACAGAAGTTAATGTATTTTGGCGGATCGGGGATTTCCTGCCCAGTCCCGGACTCGTTTATAAAAGACATGATGTCTTTCTCTACCTCGCAATCTTCAAGCGCCAGGCGAACCTTCTCGCAAGAGGCATCATCGCTTACACAAACGGTGGAAGCGATATTTGCGAAACTCCACAAACTACTCTTCATAAAGTCAAGTCTCTCTTCTTCAAGATCTTGAAACTTGTCTGCAGCCTGTTTCCAATCTCTATTCCAGCGACCTGTTGTTTCCTCGAGTATCTTGACTGCGTTTTCATACTCGGTATTAGACGTGGCCAAGTTCACTTGAGTTTTCTCGAGCTTTGCTTTATTTTTTCGTTCTTCCTGACCCATTACCATGTGTCCTTGCGCGAGGTATCCTTTAATCTTGAGGCACTCTTGTTCATATTTGTCTCGAGTCTGCCATTGAGTTAATAACTATCCAGTATTAAAAGTTGAGATTATTTACCTTGTTGACTTGATTTGTCTGTTGTACCTTGATCTTTAATAGCTTTTCTGTGCCATGTTGAACAATCTTCCTTCTCTCTTTCATTGCACCAGCAAAGGCCGCCAGCGGCTCCTCTAGCTCTGTTTTCATTTGTCCAGCAATTGTTTGATGAGCCTTTCCCATTGCCTCGACTTCCCCCTTCAGAACATCCAATGAATGGCGCAGAGTTCCTGTCTCTTGAGACCCTAATGGCTTTCGTGATAACTGGAGTAACTTGCGAGCATATTCCTCCTCGAGGGCGGCACGCGCTATGCGACGGGTTAGCTACGTACCGACGCGCAATCATGGTAAACATACCATTATAGAAAGATTTCAATTCATCACAAGTTTGCTTCGCATGGATCATACGCTGTATCAATGGCTCAACACCAGCGTCATCCTTTCCCCAAAAGTTATTTGCGAAACTCATGGTCACGGAGGGTCCATCTGATATCGTTCCCGGCATCCTGACTAGTATTAAAGAGGTTGGTTGCTCAATTCGCTGTTTGGTAGGTAACTCTCAAACCCGGCCCTTCGAAGGGCAAAGAGTCAATTAGAGATATTGAGAGGTGATGAAAAAAAGAATCGATGAAGTTAAAAGCAAAGCTGTACTCTGGAAGGTTGTCTAACAATCTACTCCGTACAGAAATGATCGGTATGCAGAAAGGTGGATTGGGTTAATTGCGGAGTTTAATTAATGAAAGTACAGACCGTATAATTACCCTTTGACTCTTTGTTGATGTAACCAACCAAGTCAGCTCATGGACCGTTGTCATGGTGATGTGGGGGCGATTCGGATGATACTCCCTCTATTAGGAGAAAAGGCGGCAGGCCGGAATTTGACCACTTTGATATAAGCAATTGATTGATACGAGTATGTTGCCCAAGACAGTCCACAGTAGAAAACGATACCTACCTATCTCGTCTTGTCCTTACCTAAGTATTTGTATTGAATTTGGGATTATTATCACTTTATATCGATTTGAAGGGAGTAAATCAATTGTTGAGATAACAAGGTAAACAAGGTAAGAAGGAGGAAGGAAGAGGTTTGGTTGCTTACCTCGTACCTACCTAGTACTCGTGCTACCATGAGTTCATCCTGGCCTATTCTTTCTCCATACTTTTGTCAATGACGAGCGATTATATAAGCACAGCGGAAGAGCTGGTGACGGGAGCTAATGCCAAGCGGCGGGATATGGAGGAAGCACGGGGTTTTCCACTCGGAGAAGTCATTCATTCAAGGAGGGTGAGGGTGAGGTTGATACCTAGAAACGACAGAATCAATCCTCTTGCTGCATTTGTCAGTCGTTCAAGTACGCTATTGGGCCTTATCTTCGAACATGAATTTTCTTACATTTCTACCGAATATGCTTACATACACAGAGTGATGGATACAAGTATTCGATGTCGTTGTTGGCAGCGGCAGGCAAAAGCAGAGTCGTAACATGAATTGAACGGTACCTGGGTACTCGATGTCAGGGGTTGCGTGATAACCCCACCTTCTCATTTAGAATTGAACCCAATGGTGCTTTATCAAAGTCTTTAAAGTCTTTTCAATGTACCCAATGCCAAGTTGTGCGACATTATGATAAATTTGCAGCTGTAGCATATGCATCATACAGTCGAAGAGTACGAAAACATACGCCTTAGCTATAGCAAGCAATCACTTATTGTGGATGATTCTTGTTGAAATGATATGTTGGACAAGAGAGAGAGCATCACGAACTATTGCAATCATGCATCAATTGAATTGAACGAAACCCCGTTGACCCCCCCGGAGGTCACTGCCATGGAAATGAGATATCTGAATTCGTCCGTAGAATCTCGGAGGCTCGAAAAGGCTCCATAAACTCACACCGTAGATGCCCTCGAGCTGCATGTTTTGATACACACCAATATCAACCTATCGTCTGAATAGGCAGGTAACCCGTTTATATAACCATGAGTAAATCCGAAGTGAAGATAGAAATAAATAGGTAGCTACTGCTTCTGAGTTCCTGATCGAATGAATAGAAAGGAGTCAATATTCATCTATGCCCATTCATTGTACCTACCTACGTATTCATTCATTTGGTCGTCGTGTCTGAGATGCCAAGGTTATACTACAGTACCGTAACAGCCTTACCAGTTAGGCGATGAAAACGAACATCCAACTTCAATTCTTGAGTAGAACGAACGAACTGCCCCCACAGAACACATCGCCTTCACAAATTCAATCTCTAACAACAAACCTTTTACCTCCTTCCTTCTTAAGTTTGAACCTTATAATATTGTTGCGCATTATCAAAATACGATTCATCCATGTCCACTCCTCCCAGATAGATCAACCTTTCATCTTGAACAAGATTGAGAGGTAGCTCTGCGGGAGTGGGTCTGCGCCAAAATACAACTATCTTCGATGGTGAATTCAAGAGGGGGACTTTCACACCTTCACCGGCGCAAACAATTGTGACAGGAGTTAGTCATTCACCTCACGGCTCGCATCATAGTACATTCAGTGCTGGCGCAAGTCCATCTACAAACAGTCCAATCGGTGGCAGCGGAGTCAACAAAATTGTCGTCGCTCAGGTTTACCTGTTACTCGGTACAATTAAAGAAGATAAAGATCGCACAAAGTGGGAACAACAAGCTGAACAGCTCAGAAAGGTATGTAACCTATGTGCTCTTATTTGTTTATCACCTTGAAGTTCCATCTAACACGAAGCTTGCTTGCTATAGCTAGTTGATGAGCACGGCATGGAAGTATTCTCAAAATACTTCAGCCGACTTGTGGTTGGCAACGCACCGCAGATATTTCCTGGCATTAATCGACCTGTTCTTAATTCAGGCAACTATCAGATTCTAGTAAATGAAGTACACAAGGTTGCCCATGATGTCGACCAGGCTGGGAAGATTGCGGAGTCCATAGAGACGGGGAATGAAGACATCTTCCGTGATTTTGACCTTGCAACCTTTATGGATCATTTCAAGCTAGACGCGCTCGAGAAGACAATTCTAGCACTTGCTTTCAAAACCGGATCTAGATCAGATCTTAAAACCAAAGGTTGTTAAATTATTTCTCATCCCACCATCCCTTCCTTGCCATTGAAAGCTAACACAACTGTATAGCCGACGATATCCTATCAGCAAATTATCAAGGCTTCGTAGAAGCTCTATCTCAGGTGAACCAAGGTCAAGAAGATCTCACACCATCCTTCCTCGCCACGATAGTCGATAGATTTATCCAAGGTCATCCACCGAATTTCGATCGTCAAGCGCAAATTCTACTGTTTAGAGCGATCAGCTACCGCTTTCGCGACCATCCAGAGCAAGACATTCCCGCACCCACAGAAGTTCTCGCGGCGCTCTTCCTAATGTCGATCATCACAGAAGGAAATAGACTAATATTATACATACAAAAAACCGGGGCGGCGTTCACGTCGGACGAGGATACATGCAGAAATTATATTCGGCATGCTGGGGATATCAATCTCGATGAGGCACAAGTTTCTGATGCCTTACTATATACTGCCATCAGTCGAACCCCCACATTCTCTCCCCAAATATTCGTTAGCAGTCTCCGGAAAGAAGTTCCCGCAGGTTTCAGTTGGCTGCAAGTTGTACAGCATTTCGATACACCAGATCTAAGGATATCTCCACAGCAATTTCTAGCGGTTTACGAAGCTATTCGACCAATTGCGCTTGAAGACCCTGCAATTATTCCACAACTGCTTGGTGGTGTCTGGCAAAATACTGAAACCCAGCTTTCCTTCATCAGCGCATATGCATCCTTAAATCCACACGAGCTTGATGCTTCCACCATTCCAAAGCTTAGGCCATCATTCACGCTGGACGACTATTCCGATGCTAAGCCAGAGGTTCGAGAGCGTGCTGAATGGGCAGTAAGGCATCCGCTTGTGTCCGTTATCACATTAACATCCGTCTTCATAGTTGCCCTTAGAGAGACCCAATACTCAGAAACAGTTGAAGCGAAACGGTTGTTCCAAGAAGTGGTTGTACCAAATCTAGATATATTCTTAGTCTCAGCATTCGGCGTACCACGACCGTGGCCCGAGTTAGCAGTGGAGACAATCAACAATCTTTTCGAACGCTTTCTCTTCAGGGTCGATGGTCACTATGATTTTGTCTTAGCAAGCTTATGGCGAAAAGATAAGACCTGGGTGGCACAACGCTTGATGGACGCACATGTTAAGGCACCTCTCGAACTTCCTCTTATATTAGAGCATGCAATAAAGCATGAATGGCTTCATGAACTGGCCTCTATGCTTAACGGCTTTGGCCTCGATCTTGCTGCCCTAGCACACTCCCGTAGCTATCTGGATATCAAAGACTGGAAGGCTACCAATTCGCCACGAGAGGAGGAACTCGGCACGGCTTTATTGACTTTCCTGAGTATCAAAGCTCAACACGAGATTGTGTGTCAAAAAACTTCGCAACCACACAGTATAATGCTACCTGTTAAAACTGTATTCGCTATGTTGAATGTGTTGGAGGAAATTTTGCCAAAGGAGCCTTCCGCAGAATTGATCGCCGTGCAGCGAACTTGTATCACCGCCTACCCTCGTTTGATAAACTATGGCCAGGATGACGAGCTAGACCGAATTATTGATAACAACGGCTTGGTGACCAACATGCTAAGCGAAAACGCACAGCACATGATGGAACAGCATTATAAGCAAATGTATAGTCAAGAACTCAAGGTTCGGCAAATCGTCGATGCATTGGCTGGTTACAAATCTGCCCGTGACCCCTACCAGCAAGATGTGTTTGCCTGTATGATACATGGCCTTTTTGACGAATACACCCTCTATTCTACCTATCCACTTGAGGCTCTTGCAACAACCGCCGTTTTATTCGGTGGTATCATCCAAAATAAGCTCATTGCCGACCTACCTCTTGAAATTGGTCTAGGTATGATTCTTGAAGCAGTCCGAGATCACCTCCCAGAAGAATCTATGTATAAATTCGGATTACAAGCTTTATTGCAATTCATACCTCGTTTATCGGAATGGCCTGGATTCTGTCATCAGTTGCTGCAAGTGCCTGGTCTCGAAGGTACGGAACCCTGGAAAAGAGCACAAAATGTTATACACGACCAACAAGAAGATATGTTGCGCAACGGGCACAACGATTTGATGAATGGGAGCGGAATCACAAATGGTAATATCGACGTACTGCTCTCAGCTGAACCTTCCGCACCACCATTCAACTCTATCAACGTGGACCCTCTCCCTCCAAATGCAGACTTCAAAGACCCCGACCCCGAAGCACAAGGCAAAGTGCAGTTTTTGTTGAACAACATCACCGAGGTCAACGTGCAATCGAAATTCATTGAATTAAAGAGCGCCCTTGATGAGACAAATCAAAGGTGGTTCGCTGGTCATTTAGTGGAGGAACGAGCTAAAGTTCAGCCTAACTACCACGTCCTATATCTTAAGCTAGTCAAACTTTTCGAAGACAAGATCCTATGGAACCAGCTGTTAAGAGAGACCTTTATCAGTGTTTCCAAGCTGCTTAATGCCGAAAGCACTTTGCAGTCTTCAATCGACCGCACGCATTTGAAGAATCTCGGTGGTTGGTTGGGCTCTATGACACTTGCTAATGATAAGCCCGTCAAGCACAGGAACATTGCTTTCAAGCAACTATTACTCGAGGCTTGCGACACGCAAAGGCTCATTGTTGTCATCCCATTCGTTTGCAAAGTTCTCTTCGAAGGCAGAAATTCGGTCGTCTTCAAACCACCAAATCCGTGGCTTATGGATATCATTCATCTTTTGATCGAATTATACCACAACGCGGAGCTCAAGCTGAACCTCAAATTCGAAATCGAAGTGCTCTGTAAAGGTTTGAGTCTGGATCATAAGAGTATCAAGCCCTCTACAGAATTCCAGAGCCGCATCCCACCTATTGAGGAGGCCACTGAGCCAATGGCCGTACCTGATGGTCTGGATAGATTTGAGAACCTTTCTGTGAATGGTTTAGGAGGCGGCATCGCAAGTGGCCGATTTTCCCCACAAGAAATCCTTTCTACCATGCCTGATCTCGGACCTCTTCTTACTTACCCCCCTAGCAATGACATGGTGAACACACGCCAATTGCATGATATTCTCAAAACTGCAATCACTCGAGCAGTTCATGAGATTATTTCTCCGGTTGTAGAACGTTCTGTCACTATTGCTGCTATTTCGACTGCTCAAATGATACACAAGGACTTTGCAACCGAGCCCAACGAAGCTCGCGTACGCTCCGCAGCTATCAACATGGTCAAGAAGACTGCTGGTAGCCTCGCTCTGGTCACTTCTAAAGAGCCGTTGCGTGCAAGCATGACAAATTATATCAGGACATTATCAGTCGAGCATCAATTACCTGAAGGTACCATAATCATGTGTGTAAATTCCAACCTCGATCTAGCCTGTAGCCAGGTCGAAAAGAAGGCCGAGGAACGTGCTGTTCCTGAAATCGAAGAGATACTAGAGCCAGAACTAGAAGCCCGGCGCCTTCACCATATTAGACGACCAGATGACCCATATATCGATCCTCAACTCAGTCGTTGGGCCTGGACCATTCCAAGCCCGTATAAGTTGCAGCCGTCAATGTCTGGCCTTAACCAGGAGCAAATGGCTATTTACGATGAGTTTGCTCGTCAGCCGAGACTACTTCCTCTCGCCGATAGAGGCTCGGTAGCAGGCTCCTTGGCCGGTACGACCCACGTTGCTACAGCTTCAGATGCAACAACGTCAATCACCAATGATCTTCTGCGGGATCAATTTCCCACTGTTCCAAACCTTCCAGCGCCCGCTGAGACTCCTACAATTCCACTTGTCAACAACCAGCAAGCCCCTTACAGCCAGCCTTCAGCTGCTCTGTCCAACGGAAGAATGCCAAATATGGCCATGAATCCCCAAGGGTTGCCGGAAAAGGTGCAAAGGCTATTGGCTGACTTACAACAAACCACTGCCGATATTCCTGAGCAGCACTATATGGATCTCCCTCGACCACATCCCGTCATTGAGATCTTGGATGCCTTATACGGTTTAATCATCAGAAGCCAGCAAGGACAAGAACCTTATGACATCTGGATTGCAGAGCAAATCTGTGGAATAGTGTTTAGTGGAAGTGAAAACACTTTGGTGATTGAGTGCTTAGTACATGTACTCGAGAACATTATCAGGATTGGTGGTCGTTGTGCTGTTCGTGTTTCCATGATTATTGGACAGCAAGTTGGAGAAGCACTTCTCCACGTTCCACTGATTATTGCATTGGTCAAGGCTGAAATGATTGATTGGGCACGCGTCGACTTCGCCACCTCTACCGCCTTGGCAGAGCGCAAAGAAGGGACCCTAGAATTCTTCCTTTCTCTCTTGGAGCAGGTCTTCTTATGTGATCGACCACTAGCGCTGTATACTGATGTCGCGAAAAGTTTGGAAGTCGCTTTCGAATGGATTTCAAAAGAGCCTAACTTGGAAGTTGGCCAGCAGCTCAAGGAGAAGCTTGCAGCTTCTGCCCTTCCAAAAAGCGTCGGTTGCAGTCAAAATGACCGACTTGCCTTTCGTCAAGATCAAATGGAATATGTCTTCGAGGAGTGGATCCACTTGTTCAGCAACCCCATTGCTCCGGAAAGGGCAGCGCTGGTATTCATATCTCACATGTATAACAGGCAGCTTATCAATGATAAGGAAGACCTTTGCCTTTTCTTACGCCTTTCCATTGATACATCAGTCGAACGTTTTGAACAACAGATTCAAATGCATGGCTTCCTTAATGATGCCTATGTCCCTATCGATGCATTGGCAAAGCTTATATCTCTACTGGTAAGGGGCTATGAACGCGAAGGCGAAGTGAAGGGTGACAAAGCCGCGTTCTTGGAATCAGTTCTATCAGTCATAACATTGGTTTTAAACCATCACCATGTCATGCGGGGCGAGGGCTTCAATCAAAAGGTCTTTACACGACTTCTTTCTTCCATGCTTTGTCATTTGAATACTTTCTCGACTGATTTGTCCGAAACGGAGAACCAGCAAATCATTTTGACATTCGCTGAAAAGCTCATCAAACTTCAACCAGCTTACTTCCCGGGCTTTGTATACGGTTGGATGACCTTGATCTCTCATCGCTTCTTCCTTGTACCATTGATGGGACTTGCGGATGATATGGGGTGGCAACCATTTGCGAAACTTGCGGAATGTTTACTGTCCTATACAGGCGAGCTACTGAAGCCATTACAGTTGACATTGGCGGCAAGGGATATTTATCAAGGAGTTCTCAAGTTCTTTCTTGTGTTACAGCATGATTATCCTGAATTCGTAGTTGCATACTCGACGAAGTTATGTGCCAGCGTGCCAAGTCATTGTGTTCAATTGTTGAATCTAATTCTCAACGCTCATCCAACAAAGACTCAATTGCCAGATCCATTACAGCCAGGATTGAAAATTGAACGTATTGAAGAGATCCGTATATCACCAGAGATCGTCAGCCTTGATATCGAGGGAACCTTACAATCAACAGGTCTGTATGAGATTCTCGAACAAGCCTTACAAAGTGGCCCTTCGGAGGATGCGGTGGCTCACATTACACATACTATACAACGCAAGCAAACCGAAGTGAGCGGTCCAGGATTTGTGCCTGTCAATGTTGACTTGCAACTGATTGAGTCTGTCGTTTTACACATCTGTATGTACGCTGTGACGCGAGCAAGTCAAAAGGGGGAGCTTAATAGTTTTGCTCGCGGTTCTACTGATGCTGCTTTGCTCTCAATGCTTGTTCACGAACTCAATCCAGAAGCTCGACACTATCTTCTGACCAGCATGGTCAACCAACTTCGTTTCCCTAACGCCCATACAAATTACTTCGTGCAAGCGCTCCTGGAACTATTCGGAAATGACGTCAATGATCAAGAGGAGTCGGATATCAGTCAACAAATTCTTCGGGTTTTGTTAGAAAGAGCATTTGTATCCCTACCGATCCCTTGGGGCGTGCTTAACATGGTCATCGAACTCGCCAAGAACGAGAACAAATACAAATTCTTTGACTTGCCATATATCAAGTCGACACCAGAGGTAAGATTCGTGGTCCTTTCACTTTGCTCAAATGGCTGACAGAATTTTAATTAGGTCGCTGAGCGGATTGCTGTTATCGTGCAGCGTTCTCTCTCAAGATAAAGTTACACACCATCAACCAGATCTGGATAATTTGATTCTGGCACAAACATATAGATGTGTCGCACCAGTGATTGAAATTTTCAAGATCTGTCTCATTGTTACATAACCTCTTAGGTCACATTCGGCGTTCCATGTTACAGATCTTTCCGGTTTGTCTACTGCATAGCGAGTGAAAGGAATTGGGATTTTTGCAAGATCTGCTATACTTATGGTGGGAACAGGGAACGACAAAAACTTTTATTTAATGCATCTTACATGATTAATGTTTCCTTGTCTACCTTCTGTATGACAGAAATTTAAGGGTGGGCAAAAAATCTGGTGGCGTGGGGAAAACAGACATATGGCGTGGAAATGGTTTGGCTTACTTGCTGTTACGTGGGAAGGCGGCAAACTTTTATGTATCATAAATGGAGTTCAATATATTTTTTCTGGAAATAATCACATTCGTTTGTGACGATCGTTCTCCTTTACTCCTACCAGATTAACTACTAACAATCTTTGACGGGTGGATTTATTTATATTATTATGACGATGTAGTCAAAACTGCCGTTCTTAGCTCTTCTTAGAATCACATTGTGGAGAAATCCTCGCTTCAGTTGGGAAAGATCTTCTCATTTTTTGATTGAAACTCACTGCTTCTGGTTTGATGAAAGTTGATTGTGGCTAATTAGGCTCAAGTTCAAAGCTGCCCCACAGCGGGAAATTGGGGACTCCGCAAGCGTGGCCGAGCTCAGAGATATTCACAAACATGATATATATCTGCTTGACGTGCTAGGAAAGAAAGGGGAATGATAAACTTGTTAGCTAGACGTCGATGAGCTGATGAAGGGTGTTTTTACATAACTTACATGTTATCGATACCCATACATTTCCCTATTCATATTTCCGTATTCATATTGATTTTCTTCTAGTATTAGTTCACGTCCTTCAGACCTAATGTTTGGTAAAACAATCTTCTTGGCAGCTGCGTTGCCAGTTTTTCTTGCACATGCTCAAGGGAGCTTCACGACTTGGTCACCGCCTGGTCCAGGTGATGTTCGTTCTCCATGTCCTGCGATGAACTCCCTCGCCAATCATGGATTTCTCCCGCATGATGGAAAAGGGATCACGGTCCCTGATGTTATCACCGCGTTGGATGTTGCTTTGAAGTATGATTTCTCTTTGTCACATCAATTCTTGTCCATCGTCTCCTAACTGTACTATACATTGATTGACCACTGTAGATCTAATCCCTGATCTAGCGTGGGTGTCGATTTTGCCACTGCCATTGGCACCGCTGGTCTGCTGTCAGTCCAGGGCAATCTTTTCGCCACATCTTTCAACCTCGATGATCTAAACGAGCACAATTTTCCCATCGAACACGACGGATCTCTTTCCCGCGCGGACTACTACTCCTCTCCAAGCCACGACGATTATTCATTCAACCAAACAATTTTCAACCAATTCATCTCATTCTTCACCTCTCCCCAGACATCCATCCCCGTCGCCGCAGCCGCCAAATACGCACGTGTAAAATATCAAGAAGAGCATGATCCACATTTTTCATATTCAGCTCAGCATTTTGTATTAAGCTATGGAGAGACGGCGTTGTATTTGAGTACGCTGGGGGATCCGATGGAGGGAATCGCGAATGTAGAGTGGGTGAGGGTTTTCTTTGAGGAGGAACGATTGCCGTATCGAGAGGGGTGGAGAAGAGGGGGCGTGCAAACGAATTTGGCGAGTTTGGCGGGCATGATTGAGAGGTTGATGTTGGCTAATAGGGATGTGTTGCCTGAGGGCTTGGAGGTGACGGCGCAGACGGTGGGGATTGCTTTTGGGGGGTATAATCCGGTTACGGGGGTGTTGGGTCATGTGGTTGGGTGATTGCTTTGGAATGGTGGAGGCTATTAATGATGTTTCTGTGCCTTGAGACCACCTAGAATCCAAATTGCATCGTCAATCTGGTCAAATTGAGGTCTCAAAGATATCTAATTGCGAATGGCTTTTGTTAACTGCACTACAAAGTATTCTCGTTGATATTTGTCTCAAAACATATTGACAATCACCATTATAACTTTAATGATAATGAGATTTCACTACTACCGCGTTCAACTCTCGCTAAGAAAACAGGAATGTTATTGCTTAGTCTAAGGAGAGTGCAATGAATAAGAGTCTACTTTCGAATTCTCAACCTGGACCATGATGCTCGCGTTCAAGAATTGGCTGCCTTGTCTGCTTGGATCCCGAAAATAGTGAGACTTAAGTTGATCCTATCGTAAGGTTGTGAAAGCCAAGAATCGAAATTCAATATTTTCCATTAGTAATTTACGGTAAACTAAATTCAAAAGTAGATCAAATTCTCAAACCTGCCCCAAACTCCAGATCTCCCTACCTGCCTATGATCACTTAAATGGTACGATTAAGGGTATCTCGATTTCAACTATTCAACCCATTACGCCGACTCTTTGAGCAATCTCACGATCCATTCGCCTGGCCACCTCGACTTCTCCTTCGAGTGAGCCGAGCCGTGCCTCCAGTACCACCTTCACTAAAACTTGTGCCCAGGCCAGAATCACTCCTCCTACCAGCTTGCCAACTCCCTTCCCCGTCTTCATCTTCATCGTCCGCATCCCCTCCAAGCGGCAGGATCACTGCTTCTTCCAATATCTTGTCTTCCTCGTCCTCTTCTTTCTTGATACCTACTGGTGGATATATCAATGGCATTTGACCCCTTACAGTCGGAAATGTCCTCGGAGTATCTGAAAGATCTGGCTCATCATCCGTTGCCTCTTCTTTGATTGCATCTTCACTCTTTTCAATCTCTTGTCTCTTTCGAACCATTTCTTTCTCCTTTCCTCCAAAAAATAACTTCAGGATTGCCCACCCAACAATACACCCCAGCATTTCCGCCCCCCAAAATGTGCCCACCCCGATGATCGCACTGCTAATCCTCCAATTCCACATCCACCACCGCAGTCCACTTAACTTCGCTCTCATAAATATTCTGCATCCATATATCTGTACTTCGCCCGAGTCTTTCTCAATAACCACTTCCACTGCACTTGGTATGTTCTTGTTTCCTCTTGGAAAACTAACACCTTCCGCCATTTCCACGGTAATTTTTTCGTCTTCTCTTTTCCACCCGAGCACATACAGTGGTGCATTTACCAGCTTTCCCAATCCAGATACCAATTCACTCTCGTATGTCAGAATGGTAGGTCGCCGAGACGAGAAGAGTACATCTTCATTCTTAGTGATTCTTGATAGAGGCAGTAGATGTTCGACGCCTGGTATCAAGCTAGTGGTCTTATAATTAGGTCCTAGGAAGTTCACATG
The DNA here is from genome assembly GCF_013461495.1 of Botrytis fragariae. Taxonomy (NCBI): domain Eukaryota; kingdom Fungi; phylum Ascomycota; class Leotiomycetes; order Helotiales; family Sclerotiniaceae; genus Botrytis; species Botrytis fragariae. The sequence continues at coordinate 877,906 of NW_023501000.1, forward strand.
TATCATAAAATTTCCGGCTCTCAGATTGAGGGGAGAACGTGGCATGTGTAGTTCCAGTTGAATATCGTATTCTTGACGTGTTACAAGGGAATTGTCGAGGGGTACAATGCCATGCGGATGTTGGCCTGGTCTGCGTTTGTTCCTGCGTTAGTATATCTCATAGTCATTTATTCACTACATCCATAGCAATACCGACCACAGGGGCTTCTTAAATGGAATGATATACGCACGCAAATTGTAACCAGACCCTCCTTTCCACACCAAGCGCTGGCACCCAGCTCCAATAGAACCCCGCATAAGCTACCACAGCAAACCCCAACAACACAAGTGACGTCGAAAAGAATAATATGGTATTGAGGTATGTTTTGCGCGCCGGTTTCGAGGTCGCGATCGCAATCGGCTTACGAATCATGGTATCCTATTCGCAGATGTGTAGTTAGCGATCCGAAAATGAGGAATGTAATAAGTTTGTAGGAAGAAAACTGGTGCGCGGCGATGAGATTGGGAACAATTACCATTGTTATGGGTGAACTTGTTATTGCATTACATTATTTGCGATAAGAACCAATATGAGAACATGGAAGTCTGTGAAGTGCAGCTTGACGCGAATGCGCGTTCCGCTGTGAGGTTGGTGGGCAATGTTTACGAGACAACGCTTGTGTGAGATAATGACGTCGGCCCCAAGTAACCCCTGCGCTTAGCTTGTGATAAACTCCCGGTGAGCTCAGTCAGCTCTTTGTGGTAATCTTGTGAATTCGACTGCAATTATGATCTTACTTGAGCTACGTCGAGAACTCACAAAATTAATAAAAACTTGCCACACTGGATCTTTGATAATGATGAACTATTAGAGCACACACACAACCTAATATGGTTTCCCGCCTTGAATAGCCTCATTGCTGTCACAAACAATCAAGCTCACAAATCTTCATCTGCGCCGTACAATAAAACTCGACCAAACGTAACATCAACGGGCACAATGGCTTCCCAAGCTGACATGCAAGATCTTCTCCGTCTGCTCACAACCGGTCGTAATAAAGTTCCAATGCTTACAGCAATGCAACGGGTTAAAGCCCTACAAATCGCATCCATAAACCCCTCCATTTCAGCCGTCGCATCCACGCCTCTTGATACCCTCCAGTCCGCGCTTTCTCTTGATGAGAAAGCCACGAAGTCTCTAATTACTGCTTGCAGGAATGCTAGTAAGACAGCAAGCAAACGATCTGCGAGCGAGACTGATGCCACAAGTAAAGGAGCTGTGAAACGCGTTAAAACATTCGAATCGGCATATTCTCTACCAGTTGAACAAACGGAGGAGGAACTAGAAAAGAGTCTCGAGCTACCAGAGAGTGTTAGGGATGAAGAAAGGATTGAGAAGACAACTATTTATACGAATAGAGCACCGCTAGTATTGGCATGGACATTGCAATTATTGAAATATACGATGCCGGGACAGGGTTTAAGTGGGAGATTGAGTTTGGCGCAGGCGTTGGTTAGTGCGAACAGTAAGAGTAAAGCAGAGAGCCTAGGTCTAAAAGGAAAAGGAAAAGATGAGGATGAAGGGAAAGGATGGCCTAAGGTAAAGATCATAGGGAGGGAGATCGGCGTCTTGAAGAGAGGAGGCTATGATGGGCCGGAGGAAATCAAAGGAGAGAGCGGAGTTAAGGAGGAAGAAGACGATATTGTGACTACAAGCGATGCGAATGACGAATGGGCGGTTTCCACACCCATAATATCTAAGGGTTCGACGTTCATTGCTCGCTCGATATCTGTATCTTCACCCAGTCAAGCTCGTACCCATCTTCAAACCCTTCTTAAGGATACCTCCGTCTCGGATGCAAGCCATAACATTACAGCCTTCCGTGTTCAAGGTGAACACGGAATCATTGAAGATTCTAAAGACGATGGCGAATCAGGTGGCGGCAAACATATCCTGGGAGTGCTTCAAAATAATAATATAGTTGGGGTTCTGCTTGTTGTCTCAAGATGGTATGGAGGTGTTATGTTAGGGCCTGACCGCTGGCGGATCATGTCACAGGTCTCTAATGATGCATTATCACAACGCTTAAGGGTCGCGGGAAACATCAGAGGAGGAGAACAATTGTGGGGATTAGACATTGAAGCTATTAGTTCGTCGGGTGGAGGAAGTATGCCTATTCATAGGCCAGAGGGGGCGAGAAAATATATCCTTAATGCCTTTGCTTCGCCTCCCGTGGATGAAAATGATGAGAAAGGGAGGAGTAAAAAGAAGAAAACTGCGAAAGCGTTAGCTGAAGAAAAAGAAGACAATCTAGGATTGCTGATGGGAGCACTAGACTTGTTATTTGAGAGTTGGGTGGAGCATATCGGGAAGGAGGAGTTAGATAGGAGAGCTTGGGGATGGTATGTGCAGGTTAGACCAGAGGTGGAGAGTGGTGTTGCAGGGTGGGGGGGAAAGGGGGTTGTAAAGTTGAGTGAGATATTGGCATTAAGGAGGAACTCGTGAGATGGGTAAACTAGTGAGTAGATTCCTCTTGCTATTATTGGTACTCCGTGAGAAGAACATATATGAACAGTGGCGTGAACAAACCTCATTAATGACAACACTTCACTGGCTCTAGCTCAGCCAACTCTGCAACCAAAAGCCTGTGTACTTTATACTGGTGCCTTTCCCTCCTACATGTTTTGTCATAGGAAAGAGTTCTTTAAGTTACATCATATATTCAGAGCCGAGTTTTAATTCACCGGATTGCAAGATAGCGTAGCGATTAAGTAGTCTTACCTATGGCAGAATGCAAATCGAAAGCAACGACTATCATATATTTACAGCGTGGCAACTGCTTGCTAATTAAATTTTTGCCAAGAGCTCCAGTCTGAACGTCTGTAGCTCTTTAACTGAATGATGAATCATCTCCGTGCTCGTGCTACCAATACGAAGCATGTCTAATATGTCTGAGATGGCCTTGAACAATGGCCGTGGCACAACCGATGCCAGCTCATACCTAATAATAACTTCATCCCACTTCATTATTATTTCGAGAGGCTGAGTGGTAATGGCATAACTACCAAATTAGAGAGTCCGCGTTGGCCGCCAAAAAGGTGTCAGATTAATTTCGGCCAGGCCAGTAGCCTACATCTTCCTTCTGCTATATTTTGATATTGAGATGTGGCAAAGCAGATAGCAAATATTTTGTATCATGAGGGAAGGGTTTAGCTTCGAGGTCTTCAGGCAGCGGATTCAACTGGTGAAAGCGCTTGCCAATACCATCCTCTCGTACTTCTTTGAGTATTTTGTAGATGCATCCATCAATCTTGACATTGAATTTCATGGGGAAAGTATTCATCGTTAGCATGGAGTCGTCTGCATCTGGATGCGCGCCGTTTAAGCTTTGTATGTTTGTATGCTGCACCTGTGTACATTTATCAAATAGGCTTATCATTTTAGCTTCGTTCTATGAAGAAGATACTGTAGGTATATGGAAAATTCGCAACGTGGATTTCCGCTCCCTTCTCAACTCTAATAATGCGGTATCCATGTCCGTAATTTGCTAAGCTCTCGTATCTTTAAACCCTTCGCAGACTATCACACCGTTCTATCTTCATATTTCTCTGTATAAGAAGTTTTAATGCTTCTGTATCTTTTTCCATGGCAATAGCTCTTCCTGTAACCCACTCCTGTGTACCGCTGTGATCTAGCGATCGACCACAAGCGACCTCAAGGAGGCCGTAAGCGCCAGCGACAAAAAACCGCGGTAGCCGCTCATGAAAAAGTCTCAAGGATGTGTTATAGACTTAGGCATCGGTTTCAAAGTCTCATATACCTCTAGATTATTTAATTTTGGAATTTCGTTTTCAGCACTGCTAGAATGAGTTGGAATGTATGCCTAAACGATTTAGTTATTTAAAACCCTCGGGTGCAATTGAATTTAGCTGTGTACATAAGTTGTTATTCAAACTTTTTCAGTCCATTGCATTAAACAGCCTTATTTTTGGGAAGCAAAAACATGTTTAACAAGAAACTCTTTCATCGTAAAGACAACGAGTCTAGAAAGAAGAGAGACGGCCGAGATGATCAAAGAGAGGCACCAAGGGGAGGCTCAAGAGCTTCATCTCGAGACAACCGCAACATTCCTCGATCTGACATGACCTCCAACTATCGAGAACACATGAGGTATCTTAAACCTGTCCTCAAACGTTTCGCAGTCATGCCTGGATTGTCGAAAGATGCTGGTATTCTCTTACAGAAGGTACTAGATCTTTTCAAAATGTTACGCGAGAACAATGAATCGCTATTTGGGCATAGCAAGATAGGAGGTGACTGTGTAAAGGAAATCGAGAAGAATCTTGCAAACTCTCAGAAAATTCAACGGAGGATTGATAAATATATCAAGAATGAAGAAAAAAAACTCAGGGAAGAAGGACCGATGCAGAAAGAAGGGAACATAAAGGCTTTTGAAGAAGGGTTTAAAGAAGTACATAAGTGTTCACCTGAGACATGGGAGGTCAGAAGAATAATAGAAAAAAACACGGATGATTTAGGGCTTATCATCGCTGAATATGATGAGCTTCTCATATCAGAAAATTGTATAGAGGACGATTATAACAAACAAGTAGTAGAGAAACTTATTTCAAGGTCTTCGAAACTCAAAGCAAAACATGAGGAAGCACTATCTATTCTTGCGAAAGATGATCCTCAAACGCAGAGCAGGGAATCGAGGAGTGATACGCGGGTTCCTAGACCAAATAATACTAGGAACTATACGGGGCATGCTCGTTGATCGTTAACAGGGAGTAATTAAGTCTGAGACTGCTCATTTGCTGTCGACGCATAATCAAGAGCCACCAGCACGGCAAGATTAGTCATGTTCATTCTTGGAGTTTGGGTGGAAGTCTCGTCGATTCACTGTTATTTGAGTTTATCTGTTTGATATCGTTGAGATAGACGGGCCTGCCTTATGAGTCATTGTGGATGATAGCCCCCCTTTACCATAGTTATTGTACGCTTCCCTAATACTCCATTTTTGCATGGATCTATTAGAGCTATCATTGCTCGATCAAAAACATAATCTTGCAATATTATGGTACACACAGAATAGAGTCTGAAAGATCGTGATTAAATATGGTTAATCGATGTGACACTCGAATATCAACGGTTTCTTCAGCTGGCAAATGTATCCAAAAAATATATTGCAAACTGAAAATTGGGAGAAAAAGTTCCCGTATTTATTCGGTATGCTAAACCCGTTATTCATCTCCAAGTAAATCAAGATGATCAGACTTACACAATCCCTTGTGAAGTCCTCCGATCTACATCTTGAACAGGTTCGGGTTGGATCGCCTGTTGGAGATGACGGAAATGGAGAAGTACGTATTTTGTCCTTCAACTCCATATGATAGAGGGCTTTGGCAAAGAAAATATCTATCATTTACACTTGTTGACGGTCTCGCACTTGAAAGTATCGTGTTTGAAGTCTCAGCTAGTCGGACAACATGGCTGACCATAAATATGATGACTAGAATCTGGAGCCTATGCGGGCGTCAATCCCAGAGGAATACATGAGTGAAATTCTGGTTTACGATAGCAATGTAATCGAAATGCGACTTTCAGCAGCATCGAATGGAAAACATAATAGACTGACGCTGTAGCTGAAACGACATTCCCTTGCATGTGTGAAAATACATCTCCTTGGCATTTTATTCAAACATTTTGACAGACATCCATCCTGTAGCTCCACCCAAAAACGCCGACCCAATGCTGTAGTTTTACAGATGATGATAAGATACCTCCTCGCTATCCCCTAGTGTTTCATTCGTTTCTTTTGAGTTCGCCTCGAACCGATCCACAACCACCCTCACCACCTTAGCTCGTTTTTATGTTTGTTTGCATTGTCACCACCCTCTTTTGCATCATCCTTCTGCTCCGCACCCTTCGTCTCTGAGCTCTCATCTGCAAACCCCAAGTTCTTGAATTCGTCCTTTGCCATTAAATTCCTGCAGCACACCACAATCATTAGTCCTCAATACCTTAGACCCTCATCCAAATCCCGATTTCCAACCCAGAATATGTATTAAAGCCAGTGACCCACCTATCCATTCGACACGACAAATATGATTTCGCCAGATCCCTACATTCTGGATCATTCATGCCTCGAACCTTCTTCATACAATTGAGATAACTTTGCATTACTGATTTGCATTCGCCTATAGTCGCATTGTCGTATTAGTATATCGTTCTAAGATTCCACGATCCAAAATCATTTCCGTTTGCGCACTCGTGAATTCGTATTCAAGGAAGGAAAGTAAACCATACCATCATGATCCAATGGAAAACTTCCTCTTTCTGGCCTGTATGCCCAATCCAATTGTTAGTGATCTCTTTACCAGAATACATGACAAACTATAAAATCATAAAAACAACATACGGCGAAGGTTTGTTATTGACCATACGCCCACCCGGGCTTCCAAATGTACTCATGATTATTGATGTGTATTTACTGTTGAAATGATCTGATGTTATCGATAATTTGGATGGACCTGGTCGGAAAAGGATTTTCTGTTATTCCGATGAGTTTACCCCGGATTTATGACGTAAGCTATTTGGAGCTCTAATGAGGGGTCAACATCGATGACAACTACTTGAGTAAAAAACAATACATTTGTAATGAAAAAATTAATATTAAATAAATATATCTTCCTACTTATAAGTAGCTTGTCTATTAAATAACTTCACACATTACCTCAAATACACAAAATGCCAATGCAAGTCCCCGTCCAGAATACCCCTCTTCAAAGCTCTAAACCACGGTGCTAATATCTATCCCAGGAAACTAGAAGGAAGCTGTCAATGCGGCCTTGTAGAGTTTTCTCTTCAATCCCAGACTCCCGTTCCATACCAACTTTGCGCATGTTCCATCTGTCGCAAATGTGGGGGTTATGGTGGATGCGTTAATCTCGGCGGTATAGCCTCTACCCTCGAGATTACCAAGGGCAAAGAACACATCAAGTACTCCTCTCTCTTCCCTTCTCATACCATGAAATCTAAACCTTCTCAGAAAGTATACGGCAACCGCCGACCGTGGCAAACCCACCGCTAAAAAATGCACATCCGAACGCAATTTCTGCAGCGAATGTGCATCAATGCTCTGGCTCTGGGATAAAACGTGGCCGGAACTGATTCATCCTTTTGCAAGTGCAATTGATACGGAACTACCGATTGCGGAGGAAATGGTTTGTGTGAAGGGAGATAGTAAGCCGGAATATGTCAGGTGGCCGGAGGGAAAGAAGAAGGTTTATGAGGGGTATGGGGAGTTTAGTATCGAGGAGTGGCATAAGGAGAAGGGGGTATGGGTTGATTGAAGAGATGGTAGGATTGCAGGGTTTGACTACCTGAATGGATTTGATATGCGATGGTAATGACGTTTACGCTTGCTTGAAATATTGTGGACGTTATCTTTATTTTATGAGTATTTTATCATACCACCTTTCTTTCAGACTTTCAAAAACGGAAGTCCAAATTTACACCTTGCAACATTGACCACGAGGCTTTAGACTACAGGAAGAGACTCTCTGTAACATCGAGTCATCGTTATAGACACAACACTTTGTGCCAGATGTACTCCCTAAGCCAAACATGTCAGTACTCAGTAGAATCCACAAGCTTGAGTTTCTTATTAAATTGAAGCTGCTACTTCACCATCAAAGTCATGATAATGAAGATATCATGACATAATACTCTTACTGATCATTGGTTAAGCTCGAGACAAGAATGCCCTGCCCTTGTACAGCCCAGACAATAAGCAAGTTGCTTTACTTGAGCCCCCAACTGTTTTGATAATTCCTCGCAATGATCCAATAATGGTGGCTAAGCACCATCTTTTCTTTCGCATATGCAATGATTCAATATACCGGAAGCGAGACGACAAGAACGTGAGTTTCCAATCTCTCTTGCACGTTTCCACAAGTTAGATTGTTTAACCCGTTAGAGAAGACTCTCCATGGCGAATATATACATGGGTGCTCGATAACAGACACATAACACATATCTCAGAAACTCAACAACGCTAGCTCGCTGATAATACTGATTGGAAGTAAGACGCTTATCCACAATGTAGTCAGCACCGATAACCAGTTTCAAACCATCGTAACACATCGCATGTGAATTTCGAAGCGTCTAGAGCGCTTACAGCCCCCAATTGCCCCAACTGTATTCGAGCGATGTAACCTCATCACGGAAAACCGATGAACATGAGTCATCTATCGAACTCATGAAGCTTCAAATGTTCTATGTATGAGGTTTCTTACCCAATCTTCTGGCTGAGTTGCTTTTGAATATTTTCGAATTGAGAAAAGATCGGTTCAGTGTAGATAATCACAAGACATAGATGCCGCGTGTTAATAGTATCCCAGGTACCTGTAAGTGAGGCTGTGGGTATTGATATTTCAAATACTGTATTTTTGAGAATACATATGCTTCAACATTTGCACAAACACAAAGATACGCGTTTCGTCTCGCACCATCAGGTACATTGACCCAGTCTCCCTTTGCTTGCAATGAATTCCATGACACGATTGCCAAAAACATATCTTTTTCTTTTCCTATATATACCATCGGTCCTGGCAGATGATACCAAAAGTAACATATTCAGTACCGAAGCCTCATGTTATTCTCTCCCATATGGTGGATGGGGGTTCTTCTCTCATGCCATAACATATTATACCGTTATCGTGCTATGTTGTAACAGGAGACCCGGTATGCCATGGGCAGAGCGGGAAGAAGACAGTACATGGAATAAGGTACTTGCAGTCGCGCATTTGCTCATGACTCTGCCTCCTGCAATCAAAACAATGGTATCGTGTAGCCACGCATGGTAAGTTTTTTTTGCGTCCCTGCACCCATCCTTTCTAATCTTATTTTCCCTAGGCAATTCGAAAGCATAGCCGCGATGAAACTAGCTCTCTCTCTCTCTTCGGGATTCATAGCCATCTTCCCCTCACCCTGGTGGTTACTCCTCTATCTCCCCGGTGTGATTGCCGGTACAGCCGGAACAATCTCTCTCGCATCATCGAACTTTACAAATACAATGCTTACCGTCACTGCTGTGTTCGGGGGCGTGAGTCTTGCATGTTGTATTGCCAGTATAATTATATCGTGTTATCTTCTCGGGAGTGAGAAAGGAGATAATTTGAACTCAGGAGTATTGGCACTATTTAGTTTCTATACGGTATCCATACCGGTTTGTGTGGTCTTTGGAGCGCTGTATTCAGATTGGGTGTTGGCAATTGCGGCGGATAATTTGACTGGGTATCCAACTGATGAGTCGGACTTGGTTCAGGCGTTGTGGGTCTTGTATATGATTGGAAAGAGATTGAGTTTGTTGACAATTTGAGGGACTAATCAGTATGGGTCGCAGGCGATTGGCTTGAAGGAGAAGTATTTAATGATTGCAGTAATACTTACGTCAATGCCAAATATATCTCTACAATGAGTGAACAGTCACGAATCATGTTGCCATCTTCTTATTGTTCATGGCATCGAATAATTCATAAGCCGAAGCTTAGAACTTCACAAACAACCATGAAACGCACAATCCCATATCTAAAATCAAAATGAAGAACGACACCAAAGTATTTCCACTTAAGCCTCAAGCGTCCTTTCAAGACTTCATAAATGCCACAAGACTATCAGGTAAGATAACTTTCAAACCTAAAGTTGGTATGATCCAACCATAAAACCCACAGCCTCAAATTGAGATGAAATATCAAGACAGCCAACTACCCAGGTATCTATTGATCTTTTCCAATAGCAAAGCAAGCTTTTCAGAAGAATTGAGTAGATGAGATGAGATAAGACAGAATGTGACAAGTGAATAAGTGGGAAACAAGAATAAAGATGAGATCATAAGATGAGACGAGATAGACGCCAGCGACAGCACACAAATTTTGATTTCTCCCTCGTTGAACACTTCATCATACGGATACTGCCCTTCACACTTTCACCAGAAGATTCAAAACATCGACTCTCCCCCTTAAGAACAAATATGAAGCTATCCAGATACGCAGACATGCAACAAAACCAAAAGCCGCAGACAACGAGACAAAACCATGTGAATCTACTATGAAACTTCCTCACCTTCCCCTGCACCCCGAAACAAAGTGAATACCCAGCAGCCACCAGCCATCACAGCCCTATGCATGGTCCAAGTGAGCAACCGACCAATCTCAAGCACTCCCCAAACCTCCAAATCTTTTGTTGCACATCTCAAAAAAGTGAAAAGTTTCAGGACCCAAATAGGAAAGAGCGCTAAAAATGAGTGGCTATCATAGACTCTCAGGAATTTGCAATCGCGCGCAAAGGGGCCTGAGCTTTGCGATCGGAAGGTTATTGGTTCTTTGAAATTTTGAGGAATCTGGGGAAATCTCGTAAGGCTGAGGCATTGTGAGCTAGTGGTAGCTGCGGGAGCCCTATGGAAAGCTATGGAAAGCTAGTGGATCGAGTGTGGGGGTTGAAACTGAGATTTGGACCAGTAGATGCGTGAGCGCATTGTGACGGGATATCCAGATGTGCAACAAAAGGAGTCTGATGCGTGGTTGGGTGAATTGTGAAGGATGAGATGGGATGAGATGATACGGTAATAATGTAGGAATGAAAACGCAAGCACTCGCGGTACCATCCTTACCAAGTCATATGTCATAACATAAAGGAGTACTATGATAAAATCGTGGGTGCATATAGATCATTCCCATACTCCACTTCGCATACAACACTCATTACGAAAACCAAGAAATCTACCAATAGACAAACGATCGCAATATATCAAAAGCACCTCAGATTTAGATGCGCAATCCAAACTTCAGCCACCCACCGTCATCTCTTACACGAAGCTTGACCAAGGGATAGAAAGATACATCAAATTACATCGAATTGAAAACTTCAGACGTGCAACAAAGTCTTCTCAAGGCTCACTCATTCACTGTCCATCCGTACCGCCCGCAACCCAGGTTACTATCCGAGCTCTACCATTTCACTTCCCACATACGACGAGAGCTCTCAACGATGAATTTGCCCACCCATCAGGGTCATTTTAGCATCAAAACAATCTCGGCATCTTTCAAAAAAAGTCAAAGTAAATAAAGACAAAAACGACCAAGATCACCAAAACGATGAGCCCCATTTCCCTTTCAAATCCCCCGAAACTTTGAACTCGAGATCTCCAAACATGCAGGGCTCTAGTCCCGTTTTCAAAATCAAAAACTTATCTCAATTGCAAAAGTTAGAGAGGCCCCCAGATGTGCAACAACCCTTTTTGATATTGAAGAGGGCACGTGGATGACACGTGAATATGATGTTATTGGACGAGAATAATATTCGATCATTGAAATTCTGAGGTGGAGGGCTGTTTTTGATTGTGCTTCTTGATGACACTAATATAGGAAAGATTCACCGATGTGGTGGTTGTAGCATTGGGCTTTCTACTATGCTTTTATGCGCTAGCTATCGTCGCATGACTTCACCTGGCTGCGAGACCAGAAATCGACTAGATCTTGGTATTTTACGACCTGGTCCAGTCCTAGACAGACGAGCAAACAAACAATTGATAGCACTTTCATCTTGAATTTTGGTCCCCTGATCGAACATTTTCGATTTCGATTCCAGGCTGGTCGTATCTTCTTTCCAAGATGTAAAGCTTATGCCGGGACTCAGGAAAGAGGCATTACTCTTCGACTGTGAAAACGGCTACCCCCTCTTTCTTTAAGCAGGTTAGGGACTGGCTCAAGAAGATCGAACAGCTTCAATTCCCTGTCTACAATATCTCGGTGGCCATGCATAGAAGTAAAATGCGTGGACTCTTCCCTCGAAGTATTCTGCATAAATCCTCTCCAGCGACAAACTGGTATGCAGTACAATATCCATCAGTCCTTTGATAACTACATTTCGATTTAATTTGGACACAGAACGTATCCAGCGAGATTTCAAAGGCACATCATCGCCATATCATTTCAAATATATAGGTAGGAAGCAGTTGCAAAATTCAAATAGTCTTGGGAGGAAAAGTTAAGACATGTAACTTCGGCACATGGTACCTAATCCTTCGTTTGATAAGCAGCTCCCTTTTTACAAAACTTGACATACTACAGTCTCTTGTAAGTCTGGAAATATTTTAATATTTGACACTCATTGGAAATTTGTGTGTCATTTTGTACACGGATAGAGATTTCATTTAAGTGTTGAGTGTTGGGTGTGGTGATGTCTGCAGCAATGCACGATTTCTCTACAGGGGTTATGAGGGAATCTTCGTTAGCGACAGAAAGTACAAGCCTCACTTCGACACAGCCACTCGCGGGGATGCATACTAAATGTTGGCAGAGAAGAAGAAGAAAATGATTCGGAAAAGTTCCAGATGTAATAAAACAAGCATCATTTGACTAATGATCACTACATACTACATGGCAGACTATCACCAATACAGTTTGAATTTTGATCTCATGATTCGGGCCTTTCCTAGCCTTACCTGAAGGTTGATGGCTTTCTAGCTTCTAGCTTCCAAATGCTAATTTCTAAGTTCTAAGTTCTAACTTCTAACTTCTAGGTTCTAACTTCTAAGCAAATTCCCCCAGAATCAAATAAAGGGGGGCGGGCAAGACCGAGCCCAAATTCATTCCCGCACCGTGCGTATATGGTATTGTGCCATACAATACAGCCAGGCTAAAGTCAACAAGGAGCTTCCGAGTATCAATACATACCTAGGTAGGTAGATAGCATCAATACACTGTAGAAATAGTATACAAAGTGGAGTTACTAAACCGATATGACATCACATTTCTTGAAGATTCAAATTATGAAAAACTTCCATCGAACAGCTCATCACCATTATGAAGGATATCCCGGAAAACAATAGCCTTATGAAATTTTTGGAAGGGTGTGACAAGGGATTCTACTTTCCTGCCAATTCCTAGATTATTACTAGGTATTTTTTTTTTACCTAGGTACCTATTGACATTCTCGCTCTCGCCACGAAGCAGATGTTTTATTTTGTTGGGAAAAGCAGAGGATTTTATTGGGTTGTCAATGGTTTGTTCTCGTGATACCAATTTTACCGCAAAGCCAGCACTAGATCTCAGCCCCTCGTTTTCATCTCACGGGCGCAGTTGAGTAAGCCTGGCAGTATGTACATCAGATTGAAGACATACGCACGGTACGGTACTTGCGGCTCAAGCATTTCCCACAAAAGGTGGTCATCAGCTTAATACTTATCCTCGCTCTCGCCGAATAATATTATGCCCTTGTCTCGCAACAAGTGCGAGGGTACGATGTACAGTGTAAAAGAGATGAATCCTGTTACTAACTGATTGGGCGCGCTGAGCCCGAAGATACCCAATGACGATAACGTTGGAAAGTACCCCGCCAATATTACGGATGATAAGCTCGTCACCCTCATGTTCTCAAGTATATCCTCGAAAAAGGTTTCAAACATACCTTCAACACACGGAAATTACTCCCAAGATGGGGTTGTCGTGGAGTATTGGGACTCTATTGGGCTGCCTTGTATATATTTGATATAGATTCTAGATTCTAGAAGGTTGGAACAGATTAAGTGGTGGAGTGATCTTCCCATGAATTTGTACGAAGTAGGTTTGTCAGATCTGAGATAGCAAACAAGCATGTTTTCTTTTCCGGTGGGTGATAGAATGATATGATCCATATTATTGAATCCATCATCATCTTGCATCAAACTTGGAAGCCCTTCAGCTTTTATTACTACAGACAGCTAGCTGAGCCATTCGAGACCAGGCCAATCCCCGGATGTCCCTTAAAAAAAGGTTCACAAAGTACCTGGCTAGTGACTTAGTACTTGTTACAACTTAGTTATAAACTTAGTATTCAGGAATTCAACCGCGCGCCAAATGAAAGAAGAGAGAATTCCCCCAAATTGTGGATAATTTATCCCATATATACCTATCAGACATACGGATCCAGATGGATTCATGCCTGGGTGCTGGGTATCATATGGTTCATACCAAACTCGTAATCATACATATCCGATAGAACCGCCCAAAACAAGAAGTTCATTGCCTTTCTATTTGATTCCCATCTCCAGCCACCTCCTTCGTATGATATTCAAGCGCTGTCCATGTTGTAACTTTTGGTCACTTTTCGTTTTTAGTATCTACCTGGCCCTGTAACTACCCAGTATTGAATATCTCACCGACATTCACTTCTTGATTCATTTTTCCCCTCACTCGTCATATTACGACATTACCCTTACTTTGGGGGTATGACTGTTGTGATTTGATTTATTCCATCACAACTCTTACACCAAAACAAAATACAACAACAATTATTTGCATCGTCTATTGCGGACTCAAATAATTTACAAAGAGTCCAGAACAGCAAACTTATTAGAATCCAAATCCAAAGGCCTGATTAATTATTAGTGCTGTCCCTCACAAGTTTTCTCGGAAGTGAACAGCCAGCAAAGCACTTTCCTGTCGCAAATCGAGAATAACCCCGCCATCAATCATCAATCATCAACCATGACTTCTTACGATTATGAGTATGAGACGGTCGAAGAACCACGTCGACACCATTCCCATCGTCATCGAAAGCATGATCGCGAACCAAGATATGCTGACGAGCCACGGTACGTCGAAACTCAAGAAACGTATGTTCGCTCAGCCGCTCCTACCGTAACTCATGCTCCCGACGCTCCGGTTAGAGAAAGAGAGAGAGAAGTCATTCAAACAAGAGAACTCATACGTCAACCTCGTCGTGAAGATAGCGATTTGTCAATCGAAGAGGTTAGAAGAGATTTTCCTCCACCAGCCGGTGGTGCCTATGTAGACCAACGAACGACCGTCCGTGAGTCTAGATATGGCGCGCCAGCCCGCCGATCTCGTTCCGTAGGGCGTGATGGTCGCTACGGAGAATACCTTGACGATAGCAGAGGTGATCCCCGACGCTCTTTCCAAGATCTTGATCGACGAAGTGATTATTACGAAGATACAAAAGTCGAGCATAAACGATCGCTTTCACGAAATCAAAAAATTGCTGCCGCCGTTGGGGGAGCTGCTTTAGCGGTTGGTGCAAAGGAGTTATGGGATCGAAGATCTGCCGAGGGTAGACCAGTCGAGCGAAACCCAATAGCGTCTGCTATGGTCGGAGCTGCCGGAGCTTTTGCCGCATACGAAGGAACAGAACTTTACGACAAACATGGAAATAAAGAAAAGAAAGTAAAGAAATACGCTGCTCACAGAGGTCGAAATGGTGAAGTTCAAGAATCCTATTACTCCGAAGAAGAGGAGATCAAACCTGAGAAGAAGAAGGGTCGCCGCAAGTCAATTGTTGAGGGCGCTATGGCTCTCGCAGGTTTAGGAGCTGCCGCAAAGGGTGCTGAACACCATCGCGGCCGCAGAGGTAGCGGAGATAGCTATTACGAGGAATCAAGCTCCAAGAGAAGTCGATCAAAGTCCAGATCAGGTGAGGGCACTGCCAAATATCAACAAGCTGCCAAAGCTGCCCTTCTAGCGGGTGCTGCCGAAGCATTCAGAGTCCGAAACGAGCCTGGAGCTTGGGGTGGTGAGAAGGGAAAGCGTATCCTTACTGCAGCTATCGGAGCTGGTGGTATTGATGCGGCTATCGACAGAGATGCCGACAAGAAGAGCAAGCGTCATATCCTTGAGGCAGTTGTTGGAGGTCTCGTTGGAAATCGTGCCATTAACGGATCACGAAAGGATGTCGAAGAAGATCCTGTTACTGGACGCTCTCGATCCAGATCTCGAGCACGTTCTTCATCCCGAGGTGGTGGAGGAGGAGGTGGTGGTGGAACCGGTCTCGCCGCTCTTGCAACTGCAGGTCTTGGAGCCATCGCTGGCAAGAAACTACTTGATCGCTCTAGATCTCGATCCAGGGCTCGTTCCCAATCTCGATCTAGAGCCCGTTCTCAGTCTCGGGGACGTCGAGATGATTACAGCCGCAGTCCATCACCAGATCGCAGCAAGCGTAGCAGAAGCAAGAGTGTCAGCTCAATGGCAAGAAAGGGTTTGGCTGCTCTTGGTATTGGAGCTGGAGCCGGAGCTGTTGCCAATGAAGTTGGTCGTAACCGCGACCGTAGCCGTAGCCGCAATCGTGATAACTACGATGACTATGATTCTTACGAAGAACGTCCAAGACGCTCTAAGAACTCGAGAG
The DNA here is from genome assembly GCF_013461495.1 of Botrytis fragariae. NCBI lineage: Eukaryota > Fungi > Ascomycota > Leotiomycetes > Helotiales > Sclerotiniaceae > Botrytis > Botrytis fragariae. Next base: position 894,071 of record NW_023501000.1, read on the forward strand.
GCGATGTGTATGGCAATCCACGTCATGCCGACTCTCGTGGAAGTGTAGACAGTCGTGGAGGTGCTAGGGCAAGGGACGGACAGAGAAACAAGAAGATTGCTGAAGGAAAGAATGGATATGATAGCGACGATTCATTGATTTCGTCGTCAGAGGATGAGAGGAGGGTTAAAAAGATGAAAGGTAAGCAACTTGTTACAGCCGGTTTGGCAACTATTGCCACGATACATGCAGCACATAATGTCTACGCAAGTATGGAGGCACGTGATGCGCGACACAAGGCTGTTAAAGAAGGAGAGATGACCCCAGAGGAGGCAAGGAAGCTTAAAGCAAAGGCCGCATTACAAGATGCAGCATCTGTTGGTATTGCCGCACTTGGTATCAAAGGAGCCATTTCGGAAATCAAGGAAGCAAACGAAATACGACACGAATGTAAAGAATTTCGAGAGAAAAAGGGTGAACGTCATAAGAAACGTATCGAAAGACAAAAGAAACAATTGGAGAATGGTGGCAGAAGACAAAGAGAAGATTCTCGCGACACATATTCTCCGTCTTATGACAGTCGTTACGATGATCGATATGATGATCGTCGCTACAATTCGGGACCTCGTTACTATGATGGAAATCCATACTCTACGGGTTTACCAGCTCCTCCTGTTGGATATGAAAGATAATTCAACCATCTCATATACCAACAAACACACCAGTTACGCTCTTTTTTTCCAGGCTTCTACCAAACACAATGCCTTTGTTCAAGCTTTGCCTAAGACCATATCATGAAAAATCCGAAACGGCAAACGATATTACAGAAAGGAGTTATGATGATTGGTTTTACCTTTGGGGTCTTTCTTCGGCGCAAGGATGATATTATGAGTTCACGACACATCACAGAGTTTCTCCATGCCTTGACGAATTTCATTATCTCTCTCACATGTTTTACATAACACCCAGACGTTGTTTTTTTGTATTTTTTGAATTTACATTTCCTTTTTTGTCATTTCGTTACGTTACTATTTCTTCATTTTACATGATCAAAGATAGATGAAGAAATTTTATAACGATCCTACATACCCATACAAGTCCCAGTCTACATTTTATATTGTTACCAAATTTATCTACATAAGAACCATAACTGATTGGTATATTTTCTCCATATTAGCTCGCTCCCATCGCCATTAAGAAAGATAGCTTAACAGCTTATGTCCGGCGCAATGCATAGTGTAATCAAGTACAGCGCACAACGTACATACCTACCCGCATTCGGCAAATGGAAACACAAGCACTTGTAGTAACGCGCGGGCATTCGAAGTGGAACGAAGGATTGAATGGATGACGGATCGGGAGGGTACATTAGTGTGGAATGACGCATTTGGATATGATGGACGATTTATTACGAAACCGGGAATGATGGAATGAGATGTTGGAGAGGAGATTTTTTTGTATGGATGAATGCGTTGTGGCAAGATTTTCTATTTATGAATTGATGATTTTGATCTACCTAGCTTTAGTTGGGATATTTTTTTATATTCTGTTTTCACCCTTTAAGGTGTCGATTTCGTTGGGTTTGGATGGTTTGGTTTGGTTATGAAATTTATTTATTTATTTGTCTGTTTGTTTGAGCAGTTTGTGAGTTTTGTGAGTTTTGTGAGTTTTGTGAGTTTTGTGAGTTTGTGAGTTTTTGAGTTTGGAGAGAATATTGTGGATTGGGGAATAGTGATGTATGTGATGATTTCTGTATATGATGATCCTATGGTTGGTTGTGGATTGGAAGATGGATACGGCAGGATGCAGATGCGGATGCAGATGATGAGATTGTGCGTGTGTAGTTTGTGTTACCTCTGGATTCTGGAGCGGTGTGAGTGGGGGTGGTTAGTTAGTTAGTGGGGGTGGGTTGAGTTGCAGATGGGAAATTTTGGGGGTGGGATGTTGGTTCTGAGGGGTTGGATTCTGAGGGGTTGGATTCTTTCTTTATGTGTCTGGTAGATTATGTTTGATGACTTTATGATTTGATCTGGTTTTTGGGTTGGTTTTTGGGTTGGTTTGTGGTTTTGGGGAGGGGGAGGGAGAGGGGGAAATGGGGAGATGAGATGAGATGAGTTGAGTTGAGATGAGTTGAGATGGTGATGCGGATGAAATGAAACGAAGGAATGAATGAATGAATGAATGAATGAACGAACGAATAGAACAAATTGATTATACCGTGTGCGAAATTGAGAGAGACCTTTGATGATATTGTGAATGTGGATGTGAATGTGAATGTGAATGTGAATACCTATGCATGTGGAAGTTGTTTCTTTATGGATGAAGATGTAGATTTGGATACCGGGCACTGGGTACTGGGTACTGGTACTGGTACTGGGTATAGATGCAGATATGGGTGTGGATATTATCAGATAGCTGGGAGAGATGAGGGGAGGGTGAGATGAAATGATGAAGTGGGAGTGGTCGATGTTTGTGAATTGGGCAGCTCTGTACGTACTTAGGTATGCAGAAGAGTGTTAAACTTTCATCACCGAAACAGCGATTGAATTTCCTCAATTTTCACCTGGTACAAAGTGCTTCCCGCTCTTCTCTCCAAATTCCGCTTCCCAAATCCAAAGTCCCGACATCCCGATACCATAAGTTCCGATTCGTGCCCAACCTTCCTACCAAACCATTCCGTTCCATTTTGTCCCTTTTGCACACGTCACCTGATATTCGCACTAATTTTCGTGGAAAATTCTGTCGCGCACAGACCATTCCATGTCTCTATATAACCCTCTCCTCCCTCCCAAATTACCTTTCTTCTTCATCGACAATACTGTGAGTACTTCCTACCCCCATTATTTTACCTTTCTCTCAACCACCTCAACCACATACTAATATTTCTCCCTCCACAGTCAAAGAATCATTTCTTTAGTAAACGTCCTTCTTCTGTGTTCTCTACAAGAGCCACAGACTCCAACCGAGACGATGAGTCGAGCCTCGAAACCCTAGAGTGAAACCGTTTTTGCTTTCGCACTTTCCGCAAGGAAGGCGATCGAGTCTGGAAACGGACTTGATTGTATAGAAAGTGGTGATGATCTCGTCCCTTTATTGGTTGTCTTAGGACGCTGATTCTGGGTGGGTTTTGATGGTTGTCTGATCGGTTTTTTATACTTTTTTTCATTGCTATTCTGGATTTTGTCTGGGATGTGAAGAAGAAATTCTTGTGGTCGTGCAAGGGGGATTAAAGATGCGTGATAATTGCGATGAAGTGGTTTTTTCTTCATCAGCAGTGTACGAATGAGGAGAAGTATCTACAGCTGTAATGAATATTCAAATGAACCCAACCGTACAATCTCCATACTATGATTCTGAAATAAAGCCTCGAATCTTCTCACGTTTTTATCGCGACTGTGACTTCAATCTTTCGGTGCTTGCACCATCCCTGTATTAAAATTCTGCTGAAAACTTTTCTTCGGCGTTCCTGCGGTCGGTCCGTCATGGATCCCGAGCTAGTAACGGAAGCCGAAAATGTACCGATTGACAATATCATCTGGATTATTGTCCTCTTTGGATCCTCTGCTCTCCATTCCTGTTGTGCATTCACTCGTAACACTGTTTCGTATGTATCTCTTGATTTACGTTTCAATCTTTTACTTGAAAGGGAAACAAAGTTGCAGGTTTGACTTTGAGGGTTGATGGGGTTGGTAACAGCGAAATAGGTGGGTGGGTTTGGGAATACAATCAGGTAGGTGAGGTGAGAAAGGCCCTGGGGAATTCTGTGTTTGTTTGACTTCCTTCGCTGCTCTGTTGCTATGATATGATGATCTGTCTAGCTTGTATCATTGTCCTTTTCGCTTTCCGTGCGGAGTTTGGGATGAGTGTTGTTTGGATTTGATACCTGGTCTTTGTTGGGTGAGATTTTTCTTTTGTGGTTTTAGAGATTGATGGTTTGATGGTTTGAGGGGGTGGAATTGGGTGGAAGTAGCTGGAATTAGGTGGATTGTGAAAGGGGAGTTGGTCTTGGGGATTGGGGGAGGGGAGTCTAGGTAGGTGGTGATGGAGTGTGTGCGATGAGGTTGAGATCGAAGCCATAATACATTGGACAGGGTGGGTGTCGTCCGCGTCGAGGATGGCAAGAAGCGAATGTGTGATTAAAGGGGGTGGAAAACCGAGGGAGGGCACGGTGAAATCAGTGCGTGTTTTGAAATCCAAATTGCTGTATGATAGATTTCTTGATGAGTGTTGCGGTGGCGATGCGGAACTTTGGCTAAGAACCCGTGTCGCGCGAGCTGATCTTGATTTGGGAATGAGAGAACCATTGTTTTGTTTGGAGTTGGTGGGTTCGGAACGTTAATTTGGGGGAGGGGGGGTTGTATAAAAATAGCTCTTGTTTGTATGATGAGGATAGAGAATAATATGAGCGCAAATTCATTTCATTTGGTTATCAAGAATCAGTACCCGCAAAACATCTCTGTCTTTTTGCCTCTCACTCCTCTTCTCGTGGATTGGAATGTAGATCTCGAATGTAACATTTGCAATCGTGGGCTACAACCGAAGATTGCAGATAGGTCAACGTCAACTCCCTTCCTCGTAATCGTTGACGGTGTTTCGAATTTGCGAGGTTTTGTGAAAAGATTCTTCTTGATGAAGGATTAACTTGGGTGTTCTTTCACTGATACTATGTAAGCTTGGTCGTGTATATATATTTCTCTACCGGTGTATTCTGTTTGAGACGAGTTTCTGCTAGAGAAGGAGGGGAGAATGAAGACGTGGAGGAGGAGAGGAGAGAATAGTAGATATCTGGTTAGTTGGTTGGTTGAAGCGAGAATGAAGGTTTGGGCGTGTTAGCGAGGTTTATGAAATTTGGTGGTAAAGCGGTAATGTTTTTTATATCCTTCACTCCTTGACAGTAGATTAAGTATGCATAGCGGTTATAATGGTCGGGATACATGTATGGGATTAACTTGAATGGGTTATCTCTCCGGTGGATATCAATGTCACTGTCGATTAAGTGGTTCGGTTCATAAATGAGAGTAGGAGTCTCAGATCTGTTGATGTAATTTCCATTGAAGTTACAAAGCTGATTTTTATCACTACACTGAGAATCCATCCCAGTAAGACAGACAAACTCAGGTATATCAAAAATACTGAAGGTAGATCAAGTCAAAGGAGGGAAGTTGGTGGTGTGTTATGCTGCCCAGACTTGTTGGGTGGATACTTGCTTCTCTGTTGGATGAGAACTTCACCTTAAACTGGTAGAGAAATCTTCATTGGCTTTAACTCTTACTTCTAGTTCAAAATTCATGTCAATTTGAATGACAAAATTGTAAGTGATGGTTGCTGTTGACAGTGGTTCTCGAACGACTAAGCAAGTTCATTTCAAAATTGGTTAGACTGCCGAGAGCAGGCAGTTGTGAGAACTTGTGAATAACAGCAGGAACTTCAACTTCAATTCTTTTTTCCCTCCAACAACAACAATTTAGAATCTGTAAGTATTATGTGAAAGATTCTTTGGACTCCTATTAGGGGCAACAATTACTAACAATATATATCAGAAGCTCGGGCCAGTGTTCTGCACGGGCCTCTTTCATCAATATGCCTCCCAAACCAAAACAAAGCTCTCGAAAGCAAGCCACAACCTCCAAGAAACAACCTTCCAATCCTCAATATAGTCTTGAAGGGAGAGTTTTCAGCATGGACAAATCTGAACCTTTCATCGATTCCGGCTTGATTGCCGTTGCTCTTGTTATCAAATCGCAAACAGGACCACACTTTGTTTTTCACTATCCACCTCGACCATCATTTGCTCCACCACCACGCAATTATAGATATGGCACGGAAACTGATCAGAGCGAGCTTGAAGAGCGGACAGGAAGCGATGAGGATGACAGCGACGACTTCTCCGATCTTGAAGACCCAATTGCTTCAAGGATTGGAAAATTGAACTTGAATGGAAAAAAGGTGAATGGTGGAAGTGGCAGCAGATCGCGTCACGTGGAGATTGAAAACGACGATCACCTTGAAGGCAGAGACGGCGAACAAATCGTTCCTTGGGAACAATTTGGCGAATTTCCTACCGTTGATCTTGCAAGCATCTTGACCCCACCACGCGCATACCATAAAAAGAAGTTTGAGCTGTCAATTGACAATCTCTACTTTGTTTCCTACCCGTTGCACATCCGCGAGGATGGATTTTGGAAGAAGCCGAGAAAGTCGAAGAAGGGCAAAGAGGTAGCCAAGGATGAAGATGAAGCAGAAGAAGTTCAGGCGGCTAGCGGCAGTCAAGCAAAAAAGGGCAGTAGTTCGGATGACGGTGATGATCATGGAGAAATGACAATGTTTAACGTTGTTTTCGTCATCAGCTTACCCAGACACGAACAAGATGAGAGAATTGAGGAGCTTTATGAGCATGTTATTAAAACCTTCAACAAGGCTCTCAACCATGCTCAAGCTCAGAGTAATTATGTTTGGAAGGAATCTGAGACCATTCTTGGCATGAAGGAGAGAGCCCGCGAAGATAGTAAGTCCTCCTTGTACATGTATTTACTTCCCAATCTAATTTACTAATAGAGCGCCCAATGAGTCAATTGTGGAGCCAAATCTTGATCAAATCTACATTGGCAGATGCAATGCGCGACGTTTACGATGCCGTTGTCAACAATACCATCACCACCGTTTGTCTCGATACCAAGCCTCCCATTGATTTGTCTCTTCATATCCCAATTCCAACATTTTTGATGAGCTTTCCAAACCCCAATGAGCGAGCAAAACCCGGCGTATTACTTTCGAGTGCCAACCCTCTTGTCGATGAGGAAGGTAATCCAGACCCTACGCAGCTTGACAAGCATTTCGCACTTCTACTTCTTGAGGATGAGGTGGACGTTATCGCGGAGATATCATCTGAAGATACAGAGCTTTCTGCTCCTTTAATTCAGGTTATTAAATGGGCCAAACCTACTTTGTCCTTCCAACAAGTCGCTCAAGCAAACAACGTTGGTCTCGATGAAGTTCTTACTCTCGCACAACATTTGATCTATTGGCGTAAAGCAATTGCTATTCCACCTATTCATGCTCGCGACATGTTTATCGTTTCTCCCAACTGCGATATGCACAAGTTAATCACAGCAAGCCAGCAGTGGAAAAAAGCATTTCCTTTTGCTCCATCTTTACAAAGTTTTCTCGGCCAAATATCCTATGCCCCTCGCCCCTACAAGTCCTTCGTTCCCTCCAAGAGTCATCGTGAAAAATATATGGAAATGCTTGCATGGCTAATTCGTGGGGGCTGGGTTACTCATCTGCGAACCTTCTGTTGGATCTGGGTCTGGCCTGAGATCATTTACGAGGTCGAATACCAACTGAAGGCAGAAGCCATCGAGAGAACAAAGAACCCACCTGTTCATACCGCGCCCGGATCCCCGGAAGGCAATTCTTCTGAAGAAGCTACAGATGCTGAGAAGGCGGCAGCTCTCGACCCAACAGCCCCACTCACTACTGAGCAAGCAGCCGAAGCTGCACGCCTTGAAAGACTCGCCGCTAAGACAGTTGCAGAAGCTAAAGCCGCCGAAGACGAATTCGAAAAAATGCCTGTCCCAGAAGCTACCGAGCATCCTTCTTTAAACAATGCAGAACACCTGAAATACATATCCTCCTATGCCATTGTCGATCCCCACAAGGCTAGCCATGTAGAGACCATGTACATTGCAGCTATTGGTAAGCGTTGGACTGAACCCAAGGCAAAAGCATTGTGGCCAAAGTTCGTAAAGTATTTTAACGGAACAACTGCTTTGGAAGATATTTGGGCTAAGGAGGGAATGAAGCGTAAGGAGACGTGGAATGTTCTGATGGCTTTTCAAGAGCAGATTCTAGTTATGAAGCATTGGTAGATGCTGATGATTGATCTTTTACATTCTCTTCTACGAAGGTTAACTTCTGAGGAAATGAAAAGATAAATGCTATGATGATGATTTACGATGATGCTAAGGATGATGCGGCGTTATGAAATTCCAGGAACGGATAGGTTAGGATGATACCATGGCTTTAGTAGATATTTTCGTGATTTGATACCCTTCCATATGAAGGCTACGCCTGAGAATTAATCAAATAAATTACTTTGCTCCGATGTTTCATGACATGAAAACGGATGGTCTACCCAGTGCTGGTTCGCACACCTACCTATATACAGCAAGGCTGAGTAGAAGAATGCATTTTTCATGAAGAAGTACCCAAAAAATTCAAGATTCACCATATCTCGTCCAAGTGAAAGAGGCAATGGAATTAAGGTGACAAAAACTCTGAAGAACGACAACATTTGACAATGACTGCCACAAAGATTGTTCGGTCATTATGGAATAGCCTTACGAAATTTCCTGGATATCACTTGAGTAAAATGAGCTTCCCCTGTGTTAATTCCATGGTCAGACTTTGGTCGCTTCCAGGATCATTGTCGTAATGCCATACCCGTTTTCTTTGCTTCTCGTTATCTATTGACTTTGACAGAGTTTCATGCTAGGAGATTTATAAGGATCTTTAAGGGGTCGGGGGCTAGTGGGTTTACAATTGTATTCTATTCACTTATGTACTATTACTATCCGAGGAATCGTAGTACCCCGCTTCTTTACATGATTGAGAATTTCCTTTTCGATTGCGTGGGAGTTTTTCTGGAGATCATTGTTGTGTTATATCAACGCTTGTTTTCGTGTGAGAACGAGGAGAAGGATAGGATTGGGGATACCCCATCCGCTACTATTTATTGGGGCTCTGGTGTTGCGTATATTTGTTTTGTTCGGTATGTAGAGTGTGGGTGTGTGGGAGTACTTGAGCGATTCTGGAGGGTCGGAAGTGTGATAAGATTGATACGATGTATCTAGATGATTTGTAGTTGAAAGGGGAGAACATATTAAGTTAATATCAGCAATCAAAGGGAGCAACAGGGTGCTGTTTTACTCGATTGACATGCTCTGGATAGTAGACATTGGTAATGCAATATACGCTAGGGAGGAAATGAGAAGTGCGATTCAATATGGGATTGGAAAATGACAATGAGAAGGATGTTTATGGGACGCTATATATTGGATGGGTACTGATGGTTCAAGTTTCATACTGGTCAATCGATCTATATGGGTATTGCCGTTGGAGTAGACAGCGTGCGTGGCTTTCCGTCCTGAACTCTGGCACACCTTCGCAGTATCCTTGGGGAAGATGCTTTATTGATGCTGTGCTATACATATTTTCGTGGTCTAAGATACTGTTATCAACAACGAACTCTTCAGTATTCAATCAAAGGCACAATGTCTCCATAGCTTTCTGATACCCACTCAACTTGAGGGGTGCGCTGTTCCAACAAGCTTGCAGATCCTCAAAGTCCGGAGCATACTGCTTTGGAATGTCCGGATACACACTCCTAGAAGTTGGGCGCATTTGATCTTAGATTTCTTAGGTCAGCGCTTGCGTGTGACGGATTCTTTGAAGGAGATCGAAATTCTTAGAATTGGTTCTTAATATATGCTGAGTTCCTCTGCATCAATTTGGGCACAGCTTGACACAATCTATCTATTACACAGCAGTTGAATTCTCTTCAACAAGCTACGAATCGAATCATTCAGGAATACTGAGAACCCAATAGAGCCGATACCCCTCATTCGAGTTCCGAAATTGCCCGAGCCCATGTTCCCTCCCTCGCTTGATGGGCGCGGAAATTCACTGGTTGGCTTTGGGTCTGGTGCTTATAAGGAATGCTTCTTTCGCGATTTGGGGTTTGAGGGTGGGTGGAAAAGATACCACGATCAACACCAGCAGGATGGGTGGGTGGAGTGGACCGAGGAAAACATGTGGGGGGGACCTTGAGGTGAGGTGAAAAGATTGAAAGGTGTAGATGCATATTTGTACTTGAAGAAGTTGGTCTAATGGTTTAGTGGCTTGGTTTGTTGAAAGATGGGATGGTATGACGTTTATGAGAAATGATAGTCGGGCTGCTATATGTGACAACAGTGAAGAGATGAGTAGCATTTCTGTGAGATTCCAGGTTCGAATTTCAGATGAGTGATAACAAAAGAGGGAGAAGGCTATTTCTCCCCCCTCTCCTTTAAATTAATTGCCCTTGAACTTCAATTCTCAGTTTGGACACACTCTCGGCTCTTCCTCAGCCAGAAAAAGAGGAGAATACCTGATTTTTGTTGGCATGTAATGCATACTCAAATTTTACGCATTCGACGTAGCCTTTGTCTAAGGTATATAAGTACCCAGTCTGCGACTTGACCTACAATTAGCTTCTCAATATTCACTAACCCTCTGAGCAGAATCTAATCGTGTTCTGTACAATAAATCAGCATATCATGCCTAAGAAAAATTGTAGTGAATTTACAAAATAGCTTCCAAGCATGTCTTGCTTTAGGAATGTGTATAAGAGAAGGAGTCAATACTATTTTGTGTGCACTAGAATTGAGATACAAGCTCAATTCAACGATCCTAATGCCTAACGGAAGCTAGCCAATCAGTAGGAGTTCTACACGTACAGACAACACGTATTTCCATGAAGTGCAGTCATGTATACATAGACTTGCCTCCTAGGAGGAACTTATGCAGATGAAAAAAAGAGGAAATAGTCCGATGGACAACAAAAACATGTGAGTGATAGGCGAAACAGAAATTGATGATGAAAATATAATCTAATTGAGTATCAAAGCTCAGCGAGCACTTTCATTGCTCTTTGATTATCTCGCATGATGGGGTGGGGGCATGTTGCGGATCAGAATTTGGTAGGCACACGGCTCCTGAAGGTCTTCCATGTATGCCTTTATAACTAGATGTATTTTGTAAAAAAGCTATCTACCTCATGTTCATACACCTACTACATCCAAGGAAGGCAGCAGGCGCGCAAATTACCCAATCCCGACACGGGGAGGTAGTGACAATAAATACTGATACAGGGCTCTTTTGAGTCTTGTAATTGGAATGAGTACTCGAAGATATTTACAACCTCCCTCATCTGCAATCATACGATACCTAAGGTACCAGCGGGAATTTGGATTTAGGTTCTAGAGCAAAAAGTGAAGGTAGCGAATATGACTTCACAACATGATCAAATTATTACTTGTAAGAGACCATAGCCAATTAATAATCTCTTTTCTTAATTGAAACTACAGTTGTGGATCTTGCACACATTATGGATGCCCATCTCGTGCGCACAGCGGTTGTACTCCACTATGTGTAAATATGTATACTTTCTTCACCCTGTGGACTGTAATGCGATAGACATAAGATGGTAACTTTAAAACAATTGACAGTCAAACTCTGCTGTTGATCAAATAATAGCGACAGCACAATGGACAAGATGATATCAAATTCCTCCAAAGCTATCTTTCAAGCTCCGAGTAGTATACAGGCATACACTCTTTACTTCTCAGCGTGAAGATTTAACAGGAAACAGCCGTTCCTGATGTGACCGAATCGGTAGTAAGTGGCAACTGATCCAGCTACGCAAACTTAGTTATTGCCGTCAACATGGAAGCCTCTATCGTGCGTCTGATTTCGAGAAAGTACTTCGTGGTAAACAGATGAATCTCCATGATGCATCTGATTGTGGGGAAGCATATTGCTATCAACATGGAAACCTCGTTCTGCGATCTGATCTTGAGAAAGCACTTCTTCCCTGTTATGTGCAAAAAAGCCCTTCTAGTTCCACTAGCGCCATTATCTACTACTTGATTCCCCATTCTCATTACTCAGCAGAAGTCGGGTGATCAGAGTGAATACAAATATACTAACGCTTCTATGATCTGGAATCAGGCTAAAGACCTGCATAAGAGAACGGAGGACCAGAGTTCTGAGAATCTCAAATCTGCTCAAGCATAGCAGTACAATTCCGGTTGATGTATCTTTCAAGGGAAAGTCTCTATGCCAAAAAGCTTCGGGTTCAAGCTCTGAAGTTTGTGGAATTCTCTATCATTGGATCTTATCTTTGTCTTCACATACCTATATATTCTCAGTAGTGCGAGAAGTCTTGACAGTGAAACTTGCATGGAATTGCGAGGAGATTCCACGAGTTTTAGTGACAGTGATAATCTTCTTTCGGGAGCGAAGTGAAAATTCGATGATCTGGGTGTACCCCAAGTTTCAAGCAGAATTGCTTTTCTACCGAAATCCACAATCTTCGTTCCTCTAGCCTCTACATTTGAACTTATCACACGAACGCACGCGCCAAATTCTGGCTACAGGTATTTCCATCAGTGTTCTATGTGCGAAAGGAGGGTTTCTTGCGAACAGTCCTGCACTTTTAAGTTTGATGTGAGCCGCTAAAACACAGCCCCGCTAGTCCAATAATCTACTTCTTGATTCAAGTTAGAATTAACATTCAGTAACCCGAGAATCGCAGTTAATCTAGCTGCAGTGAGTTGATAGTCCCTCTTGAATTTCCTGACCTACTACAATGGATATTAATGCTGCAAGTTTATGCTCGATAGAAGAAGTATAGCATTCGTGAAATCTAGCCCGTCCCCTGGATCCATGCTTCTTTGTGAGACAAGAGTAGTCATCAAGATTATCCTGCATATGAGAGATCAATCAGAACACGAAATAAAGAATACTTTGGTCCTGAATAATGACAACAAGCATAAGAAACAAACGATATCATTTGTCTTATCTAGATTGGCGATTATTATCAGCTTCTATTCAATAGATAATTAACATGCACAGCCATCAAATCGGCGAGGAAAACATTTCTCTCCACATCTATCACGAAGTTTCAAAAGTACAGTCTGTACCATTATCGGCATCGAAGATCAGACTTTTGATTTTCTCTACCACTTGCATGCACTCTTAAATACAGCTCCAGGTAATCTGATATCTTAGGTGACCAGCCCCTAGTGAATACAGAGCTCAGGATTATCAAACATTACTATATAAGGTTCATTTCTTTTGAATAACAAGCTGTAAGTCGGGAAAGAAACACACCAATCATCACCTTCAGGAATTTCTTGATATTCATGCCAGGGGCCCAGTATTCTTTCCAAAAGACGTCCGAGGGACTTCGATAAGTATGCAAATCGATCGCTTGTGAACCAATAAACTCGCATCCAGCGTAAAGCTTGCAAGATAAGTGACAGCAGACCTATGATAAAAATGATGGCGAGACGTTCCATTGATGAGACCAAGAAGACCAAATCATATGTATGTCTAAATTGCAGTCAGAAGATACGAGTACAATACTCGTGCTCCGTGTGATAAGTTGCAGCTCTCAAGCGAAACTTGCCTATAAAGCAATCAAACACCATTTTGAGTTCGTCTGGGAGTTTACATACTTTGTAGAACGGATTTCCGTCAAAAGTACGCAGATACAAGTGTGTATAATGCAATGATTACAGAGCTTTGATTCTCAAGTGGATTGATCTGCCCCAAGTACGAGGTGAACCATAAGCTCCACCCACTGAGATCGGCTCGGGCCATTCACAAACACCTCATGGCTAAGCATAGAGTGAATTTATATATATCAAGATTATTCAGTTGCCGAACGAGAGATCAACTCGGCGCCATTCACTATGAGGTAACTTTTGCAGTTTGTGTATAAGTCTTCAAACTCTCTATAGCTTGAAAGGCTATGCAAGCATGTCAGCTCTTCTTATGAGGATTTCAAAATGGGCTCTCGGCAGCCTATCAAGGCTGGCCAGAAATGGACCCTCCTCGGATGACCAAGCTTTTTCAGTATTCATATTCGGTCGGAGCTATGTCTTGACTATCACCATTGGCAACCATAGGGCACAAGTTTTCACTCAAAAACCACAAGCATTGAGTAAAGACAGCAAAAGCTATTATCCCAAGTTTGTTTTGCTGTCATTCGCCGGAGCACTCCCAGGTGTATGTCCTCGCAGAACGAGACATATTCCGGATATGAAACCCTATAGATACGAACTACATATTGAAACGTATCTTTGAGGATTGGAAGAATCTAACCACACACCAAGCTTTGCAGTTAAAAGAAGACATACTTACAAGGCAAAATATGAGGCTCTCCACGACTTACATATACCTACAGCTATGAGAGGTTCTGCTGGTGTCTGTTCTTGAATGCCTTGGCAATTTTCATTATCAAGTGAATGTAAAGACACTTCGGTGCTAATTTGGTGCTTCCTATGCAAGTGACGAAATGAGAAACCTTTTGCATAAGAACCTTTGATCTTCCCGTTGTTACATTTCATCCCCGGTCATTAAACGCACCGGAGATAATGCTGGCTGTATGATAGTCCAAAAATTATCTAATGCCTTCCATCAAGCATTGTAAAAGTGTTTGGAAGGTGAGTAGCTCGAGGAGTAACTCAAATACACATTCTATTATCCGAGCAATGTCAAGGTTTTAGCGACAACAACTGAACTTCCTACAGCGATTAAGAAAGTCTTCAGATGAGACTATATTGATGAGTAGATATTTGTGAAGCTTTGAAAGATTTGGGATCTAAGGTAGTGACTTGTATGTCCTTCCATGGACACAAACAATCCCACACAGAAGGCCTATTGCCTTTATGAAACTCTTCTGGTAAAACGATATGGCACTGTCACTATGCGTTTTGTATATTTTTATATTGACTTGGATAGAAAGCAGCAGCAATATAGCACGAGATTCACGGTAGCCTGATACACGCGATAGCTTTCAATCAATTTGCAGTCTCCGTATCAAACTTTCCAGACTTTCGAACTCTCCATGTTTGCGAGCTTCTTCGATACCGGCTTGAGCATCTTCAGCTTTATTGCAAGTAAATGTATACACCTCAGAGATTGATCTTGTCGCCTGGAATGTCTCGCGCATGAAGGCAACCAATCCAATGATACCTCAATATTTTCAGATAACAGAATTACCGATATTCCGGAGTGTATCGCCTGAAGATCATCGAAGTACGATTTTAGAGAGACCAAGCATGGTAGTTATCAGGTAGTTATCATGTATAATGTAGTCAAGGAAGACCTTCTGGAAGAACGACAAATGACCACGAAACAGTAATTATGGACAACATTATTCAACATGATAATTTGTATCTTGATTTCATTACTGCCAGCGTATCGTTTGTCCCAACAGTCGAGTTGTCCTTTTAAAAATTGAGATATACATTGCAATCCACCCGATCGGTTGAATCAGAAGCGCGCAAAGCTTGAGCCTAAAACTTAGCTTTATTGATTTCTGCAATTCGGGTTTCACTTTTTTATTCTTGCGTGTATAGGCAGGCAGAACACATACAGCCTGCGAAGAATCTTCGAACCGGAGGAACGTACTTACACCTCAAAGTTCAATAGAAATGGTTCATCAATACAGCAAGATCAAGCAACTCAGAAGCTCCGCTGTAATTGATGACTTCGTTGTTCAAATAAGAGTTGAGATCAAAAAAGTGATTTTGCAAGGACCATGGAGCCCTCAAGGTCACTGATATGAGCAAAGGCATTGAAGAACTCCGAAAATGATGCTATCGCGGGCTAGAAAGCAGCTGCAAACATAAGGCATCCAAGATATGTGAGTCGTCGTTGCTTCAATCTGAATATTGTTTGAATGATATCAGACCTGTCAAACTCGGCAGGATTTATTTGTTCAGGCTAATCTGATACATCCCGGATTGCCATTTCGATATATTACAAATGAAGAAGACTGGATAATATCACCGTTTCTTGTCCTGAAATGCCTCCGTTTGAACTTCTTCGGCAGGTATCAAAGTCAAGAGTTGAGGTTCGACAGAAAACCTGATGTCCTACTCATCCGCAATTTGCGGGATTGAATTGGTCAAAGCTTGGTCGGTTATCATTCTGGCTATGTAATCGGGCACTTCTAATGGAGCTAACCTAGAATTACAACAACTCCCTCAATTCTGCTCAGCCCAGAGTTCAACGCTGTCAAAGTTTCAAAACGAGTGGACGCTTATGAATTGGAAATCCATAACAAGATCAGCTAAAATGACAAGCTTTCTGGGGACCATGAAAAGCAGAGACAAGCTTTTTCCTATCAGGTCCTCGAGAAACAATTGTGCTGGTAGAATCTTCTTGGCTCCCTTGGCGAATATTTCTTCACATATGAAAGGGGTTCGTTCGCAGTTTTCCATTATGTACAGTGTACACTCATTAAAACTTCGTTACACATTCTCTATCCGTGAGTCAGGTTATTGGTACAAAACACCGGTACGGATTCAAACGACCTCCAGTAGCTCAAAAGGACACCAGTCCGATATCGAAGTGGGTGTCGTAAGCTTAAGAGCCATCGTTTGACGTGGGTCATAATCTTTCCTGCTTTGAGCAAGTTTATGATTGTTTGATCAAACCCCTCTTAAACCGACGTCCCCACGCTATGCCATCAAGCGTGTTTCAATTGTCAACTCATTTTTTCTCTCACAACGCCAGATTAAGACTGTGAATTTCCCATAAAACTTTGTATCACACACTTGTGATGTTCATTTGAAGTTTCCCAAAGTCTCTTTGTACCAAAGGTTTTGTACGCTGTGTACTGTGTGCTCTGTTCCTCTGTACATCATTACACAATATCAAGGGCTGGACACCCTTATTTTAATTGTCATTATATAATCTCTAATTAATTCCTCAAATTCTCAAGATGGATATGTCAGATGGTATGACAATGGGTGGTGCACCAACCGATGGCTCAGCGTTGAATGCTACTGGCATCGAGCTGTCCAACATGACGCAGGCTGCGGACTATTTGGGAGAAATCTTGGATGATTCTGTTTTTCAGATAAATGGAAATGCTGCTGCCAGACATTTTTGGTATGGAGTCTGTGCGGTTATCGGCATAGCTGCTTTTTTCAACTTCGCACAGAAGGCTATCATATTTTTCAGGTAAGTTCATCTTCACGTCTTGCTGCTACAATTATTAACAATTCATAGATTGAGGGCAGCTGCATCGAATAAAGCACGACCAGCATCGCCATCCAATCCTTTGACAATATTGCTAGCTACAATAACAGCAATTGGTCGGGAAGCATCATATTCCCAGTTCATACCACACAATGCAACTGCCGCAAAGTACTTCAAGATCCCTCCTCTTGGGACTGTTATGCTCTTGATATTACATCTAGTGTGGGTTATTATCCTCGAGTTTGCGAACAACAACGTTCCAGGAGCCCAACACTTTACTTCATTGGGTGTTCGTGCATCCTGGTTGGCTGTTGCACAAGTCCCTCTACTAATACTCCTAGCTGGAAAGAATAGTCCACTCGGACTTGTCAGTGGTATCTCATATGAACGCTTGAATGTTGTTCACCGATGGACTTCAAGGATTCTTCTGTTTCTTGTTACCCTGCATGTGATTTTCCTTCACTTAGCTTGGAATGCATCTGACCTAGGACCTCTGGAATATTCTACCGATTCGTGCATTCCAACTGGCTGGGGAGCATATGCCCTGCTGCTATGGATGAATATTAGCACTTGCGCACCTATCAGGAATTTCTCTTATGAGTTCTTTGTAGTTCAGCACATCATCACCTTTTTCGGATTCATCATTGCCATTATGATGCATCTTCCAGATACTGCTTTATACTCTAGAGTTTATATTTATATCCCTATTGCATTATACATAATCGACAGGATAATCCGTACCGGGAGATACGCTTGGAACAACGTTCGCACCCCAACGGCAACATTGACGGTCTTAGAAGGTGGTGTTACTCGGGTTTGTATCGAAAGCAAAGCTGTCAAAAAGTGGAACCCTGGCTCTCACGTTCTCCTATCAATACCTCAACTTGGAATTGGGCAATCTCATCCAGCAACGATTGCTTCCACACCATCATCACATGATGGCAAGCTGGTCTTCTTGCTTAAAGCACACAAGGGATTTACGGGTCGCCTATTATACGCAGCAGAAAACTCGCCAGCATCAAATTCGCCATGGAAAGCCCGAATTGATGGACCATATGGTAATACTGTTGACTATGCTGCTTTCGACACCGTCCTTCTCATCTCAGGTTCAACTGGTACAACCTATACGCTTCCAATTCTCTTAGATATTGCAAATCGTGCACAAAGCACCCAACTTCCAGTTCAGCGCATCGTCTTCGTTTGGATAATCAAAAACACTTCATGGACATCTTGGATTGCAGACGAACTCGCATCAGCAGCCGAGAAGCTTGACGCAGTTGGAATCGAGCTCACAATCCGAATTCACGTAACCTGCGACAACAACTTTACAACCGGAGATAGCAATACAGAAGCTAACTGCTGTGCTTGCGACAAAAGTCTCGGTCCTTGCTGCTGTATATCCGTCGATGCTGATACTGATGATGATGAAATCACATCTATCGATGAAAAGGGCACTAAAATCAGCGCCAAGCCGAAAATCACAAGTGCTTCTAGTATTACTTCAGGGACTCGATCATCAATTTTACCATGCGCAGTTTTCCAGAGCGGAAGACCTGATTTCCATCCCCTTTTAGGCGAATTATTAGTGAAAGCCGAGGGGAAACTGGGATTGCTGTTTGTGGACCACTTGGGTTGAGTAGCAATGTGAGGACTACGGTGGCGAAATGTAGTAATGATAGGGCTGTTCATAAGGGACTGGAGCCCAAGGCATTTTCCTGCATGCTGAAGGTTTCGGATGGTAAACTTTTGAGTTATTTGGAATGGAGTTGGGTACTTTTTGAAAGATTTGGGAATGAAAGATACCCATGTTGTAATGGCTAGAAAAGATCGGTGTCAGGAGGGATAAATCGTAATGAATATGGCTTGTATGGCATTCTCACTAGGACCAAGAAGCAAATCATGAATTTGAAATTTACTTGATACATAAATCCATCATATAGATCAACCTGTATAGCATCCAAGAATTTACCCTTGTGCTTTTGAACGGTAGTCTTGGATGCGGAAGACGGCCCGAAGATTAACCAAACCCCGGATAAGACTTTCCCTGAACAGTGCACCTTCAAAAGCCAGGGCTGTAACAATGCTTTACTTCTTTAGTTCTGGCTTACGAAACTCCACTCTAACAATCAAAAGTAGATCGGATAGCGGCGACGCGCCAAAGCATCATATTACAGTAAAGCAGCGAGTGTTGTGTTTCCAAACACGCATGTTCCGTGCTGCTTTTCAGAATGGATCAAGTTAATTCAGGTCTTCACCAGCAGATACCCACAACATACAGACAATTGCAGCCACAAGCAGAACAAGCTCTCCAGCATGGTCAACCTCATCTTCACCACCACACTCTTACATCCCAGGCAGGACTCGATCTGTCGGGTTTGGTCCAAGATGATAACAATTCCGTCTATCACCCAGACTTGAGAAGCTTGCAGGATCCAAATGCAGGACATCCTATTGCTCATCAATATCCTTCTCCAATCCCTTTTGAACGAAACAATGGGCACCCTCAAATGCATGTTCAGAATACTGGCATTCAAAATACTGGACTTCAAAATAGCATTCAAAATAATGGCAGCCCCCATACCCCTCAGCAACAACATCCTGGACCAGGACAATTCGGAATCTTGACTGCAGGTCCCTCTCTTCACCATAACCCAATTGGCAGATTGCAGCAAGGCTTGCCACAAGGTTTGCAGCAAGATGATAATTTATTTGGCACACCTGATGAAACAGATCAGAAAAGCATTGGACATCATTCTCACAAGATTGTTCCCAACCCTCCGGATTTGGCAGCATGGAGAGAGAAGTTATTCAATGTCAATGAGATGATCACTTTGAGTGAAGAAGAGTAAGTTCGTCAACCCAAGTTTTGAAGTGCAATTTTACTGATTAACTCAATTTTAGGTATAATACATATTTTCCTCATGTCGATAACGTTTACTCCCATCGGTCAACTCAAAAATACAAGCGCAAGCCATTTGTTTCTCACTACTGGGATTGCCGTCTCAAAGGTAGGCCGCCAGGAACTGCCAAATCCGATGATCCGAACAAAAAGAAGCGAAAGCGCACTGCGCGAGAAAGAGATCTTTGCGATGTCAAAATCAAGATTACAGAGTACTTTCCGGGTGCTATGTTACGGGCAGATTTTCAACCAGATGGAGGCGCATCGGCAGATCCATCCCAAGCGAACAACTTTTTTGCGCAAGCGGGACCTCACCAACAACAATTTGCCCTTCCTCTCAACAACATAAATATCCCACCCAATCATCCAGGCGCCACAGGTCAACGATACTATGAAATTCAACGTGTCAATGGAAACGGTGGCAACGGCAAGGGTGATGGTGTTGCAGGACCTCACAAGCATGATCTAGCGAGAAGTGATGAGATCAAGAAGAACAGTATTCTTCGATTTCTTCAAAAGAGAGAAAAGGAGGATAAAAAGACCCAGGTAAGATCCTTTGGTTCTGTCAGTATTACTATCCAGCAAATATCACATGGGGTAATGCAATCGCAAGAAATGCAGCCACAGGGCGTTTGGCGATTGCAGATCTTTGGGCCTCGATTGCCTTTTTCTGCCCCGCCCCTTCTCGTGGCGTAATGTATAACTACATCATATCAAGCCTCACCTCGCAATTTTTTTTTTGACATTGAATACCTTTGGAACACGAATAGAAAAGGTTCACCCAAAAGATCTTACTCCTAATCCTTTGGTACATTCTTTGGATAGAAGCAATAGTTGCGCATATGTTAGAAAATGACTAACACAACTTGTGAACAGAAAACTTATCACAAGAGAGCTAGTGGCCTAGCTTTGAGTACTGTAAAGAAACATACGAAGGAGAATGAATTGAAGTTATTTGGCAGTTGCTTTTGGTAAGTTTACTTTACATAACAGTCATGCAATATCAGTAGGAACCTACACTGAACTAACATTCCGTGCCAGTCCTTTTGTTCAGCGAGTTTGGATTGCTTTAGAAGCCAAAGGTATTCAGTATCAATATATTGAAGTTGATCCATATAAAAAGCCCCAATCTTTGTTAGAGGTCAATCCCAGAGGATTAGTTCCTGCTATTCGCCATGGAGATTGGGGTTGTGGTGAAAGTACTGTTTTGATGGAATATGTAAGCCTTACACTCTCTTACTCTTCTATATTGGATTCCAAGCAGTTCTCAATCTTCGATAAACATACGGCAACCATCTAACATGTTACAGCTCGAGGACCTTCAAACCGGCCCACCTCTATTTCCCCAGGATGCGCGAGCTAAGGCTCATAGCAGACTTTGGGCCGACCACGTATGTTTTTTTAATCCTTCTCTTTCGTCCAATCCATTAACAACTGTCTAGATTGATCGTAAAATTGTCCCCACATTCTACGCACTTCTTCAATCCCAAAATTATGAAAAGCAAGAAGAATTGACCGCAAAACTTCGCGATGAAATTTCTCAGATTGTAGACGTATGCGATCCTCAGGGTCCATTTTTCCTCGGTCCAACACTCACTTACACCGACGTTCATTTCGCACCATGGATTCTCCGTTGCCGTCGTGTACTTAAGCATTATCGAGATTGGCAAGATCCGCAGCCGGGCAGTCGTTGGGCGATCTGGTTTGATGCGATTGAGAATAATGAGTTTGTCAAGGTGACGACTAGTGCGGATGAATTGTACATTGATTCTTATGAGAGATATGCTATGAATAGACCAGGTACGAGTGAGTTAGCAGATGCGGTTAATGGGGGATTCAATTTACCTTAAGAGGGGTTCGAGATGGAACGGGATGGGGGTTGTAAATATGGCGGGGGATGGGAGGGGTGGGAAAGGTAATGATCTTCTTTAATGCAACTTAACGCGACGCAACGCAACGCAAGTTTAAGGGTTGGCTACAACATGGGAGGATAGGCCAACAGATTTGCTTTCAAGTTTTGTTGCCGAATGGTAAATTACGATTTTGAATGTAAGACACTTCTGGTTGGGGGAATTGGAATCATCCTAAAGCTCTATTGAATCTTTGGAATCCCTTTTTTATATCATGATAATGCTAGTTTAGTTTAATTGGTTGTTGGTAGTAGAATAATCAATAATTGAGGATCTCATTTGAATTTAAGAATTTGAGACTTTGAATGTCCAATGTTGTGATATGATAAAGCAGAGGAGAAGGTCGATATGCGCATGTGTGTATTACATATGCCTTCTTTTTTCTTGTTGAATTAAAATACAATTTAGGTTTCCGCCTACAACCCTGATTCAGCTATCCAACCATCCATTCACAGATCCCTTGAGGTCAATTTCTATAATTTCCGCAATCTCACAGCTTTAGTCCTTTCCTTTTATTTCCCTTCACTTCTCCTCTATTATCCCCCCTCCATCACATATATTGCCACACCTCAATCTCAAGCTCTACGCGACCATCTCCCCATTGACAAGCGTATCCCAATAGCCTCCACAAAAACATCTTCTCTGCTGCATAACCAACCACTGTAATGCGGGCCTTTGACTCAGCACATCTTCCATGACCGCTGCGCATCTTGCACATCTTCTCCAGCGCTTTGTTGTATTTCCACTTCCTTGCCCCCCATTCGCATTACCATTAGCACTGCCATTTGTATTAGCACTGCTCCCTACCCCTTGCGGTGTAGCTAATCCCTGAATCGTCGGTAGAGAATTATCCTTATCCACTGGGTTTCCATTTTCAATTGCTTTATTCAAAGGTGATTTAGAGGAATTCGGGGGAGGGTTGATCAACCAAGTTTTCCTAAAACAATCCATCGTAACCCCTGAACCCTTTCTCTTCGCCACCGATTCCTCATCCTCGTCCACTTCCAACATTGTAAAATCTGCGAACCATAGATTTGCAGGATCGATTTCTAGACGAACGCTAGATAAATAGCCAGGTGCTGCTGCATTGGCTCCTAAATCGTTTTGAGTCTTAGATTCGTTATCCTGTACGCCTTTGAAGAGATCGATGATAACTGCTTTAAATGCTGTGGGAATTTCGCCTCCTAGAAGCATTTTTATTTCGAGATTATTGCGCGAAGGACCTGTGCTATTATTTGTGTTTCCTGAGAGAGGCGGTTTATGATTTGTGTATGCGGATTTGATCGAGGAGGTTAGGGATGAGAGAAGGGCTTCGAATGTTTTGATACGGACGATGCAGTTACTCGTCAAATTAGCGATTTGTACATAAGCAGCCCTCAGTGTCGGGGAAATGCTTTGCTGTCCTTGTCCTCCTTGGCTTGGATGATTGGTATTGGTTGCGATGGCTTTACGAGCTACGTAGTCAAGATGTTGGAGGCGCCGACAAATAGCAGTAAGGAAGCCACGGGTAGGAGAAGAAAGGAGGAGATGGAGGGTTACGTTGTTGGTGGCATGGAGGTAGGCGAGAAGTTCTGGGAGTGAGAGTTTGGTGGGATTTGTTACGGAAAGATTTTCTGGAAGGGTGCTGGGAAGTTCGAGGAGAGTGTCGGTTATCCAGGCCATGAGATCGAGAACCCAGCGAACAGAACCAGCAAGGGCAGTGATTACCTCTAAAAGTCTTGTTAGCACTCCAAGATAATGAGATGGAAATATTGCATACCTGGATCATCGAGGGGCGTTGATTTTGTATCATGAGTTGGACCAGGGACTTTCATGTTTGCAGCCATAGTGACAAGCACCACAGTATTGCGCAACTGTAAAACGAGCCATGAGAATTTTCCAGCAAATTTACGAGCATTGAATTCTCCTGTAAAGCCTAGCGAGTTCTGAATGCTAAGACACAATTGTATCATGGTATTCCGTATTAGTACATCATAATGTGCTTCTTCCGAATAATCAGCAATAATTTTCAGAATTTTAGCTAGTTCATTGAGCCAATCATATGCAAGATCTAAAATAGGTCAGTCGATAAACAAAATGTATCTAACCCACCAAAATACTTACTGTCTTTCGTTTTTGCGAGGTTGTGAGCAGTAGCAATTATGTCATCATAGTTCATAGACATAATAACTGATGTAGAACAAGATATGGATAGAGCAGCTATCATTGCGGCATACCGTGCTATGTCTTATTAGCATCTTCTTGCTTTTGGACAAACAAATTATCAACATACGGTGTTCCATTGTTGACCCAATATCTCCCAAATGATAATCTAATTGCTTCCATTTGACCTTGCCGTCGTTTCTTATCTGCACCAACGAGCAAGTACTTGGAGACAACGCAACTTGTAAACCTAAAAACACGTTAGAAGATAGTTTTATGCAGTGAATGTACACTCACAAGGCTCATCTTCAGTGTAGGAAAATCCAATTTGAGAAAGATGAACAACCCGATCTAAATCGTCATCATTGAACGTTTCGATCATAGTGATTCTATCACGATAATCGACCGAACTATCACTATATGCAAAGCTGATGACTCTTCCAAGATACATAGTTTGCACGGCAACGATAATTTTATTTACTGTAAAACTTTCGAGCTTCTTGAGCTGAGCAATAACCTAGGAAATGTGAGCACAATTTATGGAGACCGAAGCATGCAACATACCCCGGGTTTTGTCGGTTGTGAGCCGTCGGTACTCTTACGCGATGACAAATTCTCAAAGGCAGAATGTACTGGTTGTTGTGGCCTTTCCCTAAACTCCCACCTATCTACAGTGGAATAGACCTCTTGGTTGTAATGAGACGTCGATCCAGGTAGATAAGAACGAACGGCCATAACAATTGGTGGTGTTATGTGGTTTTTACTATCTACAGTTGGAGATAAAAACTTTAGGTGAGAAAGCTGTACCATTGATGATTCCAGATGAGATGCATTCAAAGTATCACCTGGAACATCATGCAACCAACTCGTTACAGTAAGAGGCTTGGTTTGTAGAGTTGCATTCAAGGTCATTGTCATTGGGTTTACTTTTTCTTGCGTTTGAGGAAGACCCCAGTGTATAACAGCTCGAAATATACGCAACTGCTTCGAGGAAGTAGCAAGCGCAATTAAAAGGGACGGGCCTAGCAATAGAATTAGTCGAAGATCTCTCAAGCTCATATGTCAGCATTTACTTCTCTCTGCACATATCGCTGCATGGGTGATTAAATCATCGGATGAAATAATACTTTCTAGTTCAGTGTGCGACTCGAGCCATTTGCCATTGCTCTGTAGCCACAAGAGACGTAAAGATCCATTGGAAGTGACATATAAGAATGCCGATTTGGTGGGAATAGGATGCGTAGGTCCAAGATTGGGCGCTGTAGATGCATCGTACCGAAACCCCGATGCTTCCTTAATAGCTGGCCCTTGCTGCACTCTAGGGGCCTGTTGAAGAATTGGTTAGAATTGTACAAAATCATTCACAGGGCGGTTCTTACAGATCGATTTTGAAATGGACCTAAATTCAGCCAGA
Organism: Botrytis fragariae; assembly: GCF_013461495.1. NCBI lineage: Eukaryota > Fungi > Ascomycota > Leotiomycetes > Helotiales > Sclerotiniaceae > Botrytis > Botrytis fragariae. The sequence goes on from NW_023501000.1 coordinate 919,233, forward strand.
AACAACCCACAACTGCATGTAGATCATCCGCTGGTTCTGGACCACAAGGACGGCACATCATAGGTTTATTTAGAGAAGAGAATATTTGCAAAAGTGTCACACGGCCAGCGGAATCAATGACTGCTAACTCGGAGCCCGTGGGACTCCAGGAAAGATGCTTTAACGGCCCACCATCGAGGTTGCTAGTCAATTGTGGTATTACTGTAGCTTCACTTAAACCCCATGTACCATTTTCAGGGTGACACCTCAAATTCCTCAACTCTAGACCAGATCCGTTTGAAGTTATAGAAGCAATGCTTCCCCACTTTGACCAGGCAATACCTCTTGAATGGTAAGGTTAGTAGGTCAAAATACTGATGCGACCGGGGGTTCTTTCTTACTGGCAACATCCGCTTCCTCTCAGTTCATCGACCCTTTGATGAAGTTCTTTTGATGGTGGTGGTCTAGATGGCAAAGACAAACCCGTGCCATCACCAAAGAGGTCGTCCATATCGACTTCCATATTATCGACGTCTTCCATCATGAGTGGCATTACCTTTTGGTAATGTGTGGTGGGAGTTGGAAATGAGGTAGATTTCGTGGGTAGCTTTGGGTACGAAATATCGCCAGTGAAATCAAGAGAATGGAGAAGAAAGTGTTGAATAATTAGTGTGAGGTTGCTTTGTAAAAATTAATAAGATTAATAAGAATATATGATGATGATGATGATGATGGTCACGACGAGGTAAGCATAGAAGGTGATGATAAGGCTGAGGCTGGATGTATGTCTCCGAAAATTGCACTTGGAGAGGGATTGAAAGATTCCAGCCTTGTTCGAGCGATTTGTTCTCAAAAGTTTCCACCTTCGCCTGTTGCATAAGCTAGTAAGGATTAGAATGGGGAGGCTAAGAGCTATGTTAGAACTTATTAGGTGGGTGGAGAATGCCTATCTGATTCATGTGAGTGGATCCCCAAGTGTGTGAAGTATGATTTAAGAGATGTTGCTGGGTGAATGCAGAAATGGAATGAAGCGTCATCGCATGATAGAACAAAAGAAAAAAAAGGAAAAATCCCAGTCCGAGTATAAACAACAACAAATGCAAACAGAGTTAAGATAAGAAGGGGTTTGGAAACCCTAATAAGATAATCATTTAATTGGTCTTTTTAGCTATATAACATTTACTGTATCATTTCCTATACCTAGCTATTCATGATATGTTCACGACTGTTGCTATAATGCCAAATGAAGATGTCGTTATTTTTATTAGGGGTCTGAGTTCATCATGTACTCCGTCCTGTCCTGCGTAGTCAAATTGATGGGGAGACAAGGCATACTGTGCCACATCAGAGAATAGGAAATGATTCCATACAATAACAAGGGTAAAATCATGAACAATGACAAGAATTAAAAGGGGATTTTTCCATTTGTATATAAATACCCAGTACCTAGATAGTCATTCACAAAGACATTTCGAATTATCGTTAGGCGAAACCATTCATCCGGGATGGAATGACTTACTTAACAGACTACTTAACTGACTAGCGGCATGTATATCAAACTTAAAGACTCTGTCTGTCTGTACTCTGTACCTACTTTCCCAGAAATATGAATATGACCTTACATCCTCTTTCTTAATCACCATCTTAACCCACCGACACCAACCTCTAACCCAACAATCTCCTTCCAATCCAACCGGGAATTGGCTCTCGATAATATTCCCTAAATATATCCAAGTCAAAAAATGATTACTCGGAGTAATTAGAACATTCCCCTTTTTTCAATACTTGATCTTATTCCCATCCTCCAATTACCCAGAAAGCACGATGAACAGCTCATCGCCTCTCTCTTCGCCCCTCTCCAGCATAGGCACCATATCAGAACCATCATCGCCTTCGCCAGCCGTCGATTACCCTTCTCCACCATGTAGTAGTGTACCAGATACGAGAGTCCCATCCGAGGCAGGTGATGCTCCGGATTGCGATGGTCCTCCACCGGCCAAACGTCGTAAGATGACGCAGCCAAAATCTACAGAACAAAAACCCAGAACAACCGAGTATCTCGACTTGCGCAACTTTGGGGAAGGGTCGCCAGAACAAATTGCACAACAAGATGCGCAAATGAAGCGTTTGGTAAGGGTTTTGCGAGGCAAGCGGAAGATTGTGGTCGTGGCCGGTGCTGGTATTTCGGTCTCCGCTGGAAGTATGTCAGGCTAATTCCAACAACTCCAATCCTTGCTAACAATATCATAGTACCCGATTTTCGATCCTCCACTGGTTTATTCTCAAGCCTTCGAAGTCAACATAAATTAAAGTCGTCTGGAAAGGAGCTATTCGACGCGTCGGTATACAAAGATGATTCTTCGACAACCTCGTTTCATTCTATGGTTCGCGAACTATCCCATTTAACGAAAAACGCCGAACCTACCCCCTTTCACCACATGCTAGCAACGCTTGCAGAAGAAGGCAGATTATTGCGACTTTACAGCCAGAATGTGGATGGGATTGATACCTCATTGGAGCCCCTTGCCACAACGGTTCCATTGAACAGTAAAGGGCCCTGGCCCAAGACGATTCAACTTCACGGTGGCTTGGCCAAGATGGTCTGCTCAAAATGTGGTCACTTGGAAGATTTTGATGGGGCCCAATTTGAAGGTCCAGAAGCGCCAGATTGCGGTAATTGTGTTGAAATCGACTCTGTCAGAATCGCAGCAGGTTCGAGAAGGCACGGAATTGGCCGGATGCGACCCAGAATGGTTCTATATAACGAATACAATCCAGATGAAGAGGCAATTGGTGCAGTCAGCGCAGCGGATTTGAAGAAAGTGGCCGATGCAGTAATCGTTGTCGGTACGAGTCTTAAGATACCTGGAATTCGGCGCCTTGTCAAAGAAATGTGCAGTACAACTCGGGATCGCAAAAATGGATTTACTGCCTGGATAAACCTCGACGGTGAGCCTGGTGGTCCCGAATTCAAGGATTGTTGGGATATGATTGTGCGGGGCGAGTGCGATGAGGTTGCTCGCCATGCAGGCTTGCCGAAATGGGACGACAAAGACCTTGGGCAATATCCTTTGATTCTCAACGATGCTGCATGTGCAAAGAAACGTGGAATTGACAAGGTTCTGGTTACACCTGCTCGCAGTACCGCAGCCGTGGATGCATTCCCAACACCAGGAGCCAGTCCAAGGGTGCAATCGCCGACGCCTACAAACGCTTTCTCGAAGTTGAAGGCAATCACAAAACCAACGGGATCATCAGAAAAGGCAGCTGCAACAAAGTCAACAAAGAGGAAGGCGCCGGCCGATGCGAAGGTCAAGAAACCAAGGGCACCACCAAAGCCCAAGACCAATGCAAAATCGAAGAAGCAAATTTTACCTGGAGAAAACTTGAAGCTCTCCATGGCTACTACCAAATCATCGGGTACTGGAGAAGTCAAAAATGTGAAGGGCAATCCTAGGAAGAAATTGCCCTCGAAACCGGAAAAAATGGAACCAGTTAAACTGGAGAATCCATTCTCAGTTACACCTACATCTGCATTATTTCCAAATCTAAAGTCCACCGTGCCCGTCGTAGCAATACCTTTACCTACTCGTTCAGGAAATCCTTCCCCTAGAAAGGTCGCACCGCTATCTACTCGTCGTCAAGATACTACTCCTTCCAAGAAAGCTACATCCTCACCTCTATCTGACACACGTACTATTCCTGAGACTCCGAGTCCTCCCGGAAGTCCTCATTTTGATCGCAACGAAACGATCACCCCTCCTTCTAAACCTAACAAAATGGAGCACCTTATTGATTAAAATAATCTTGAGGTCGATTCGACACCTTTTTGTTTCCTTGTTTGTACATAAGACCATTTTTTGTTACATTATTCAACCGCTACTGAACATTCATGTTTTATATTAGGCGGCTTGATATCTTCCTGTCATAACCCTACAGGGTTTGGAGTCTCTGGCGTTCTTCCATTCATGATCATACGAATACTTATGACATGATGTGGTTCCAAATCACATTACAGGCGGCGTATTGGGTTTCATCATCACACATATGGATTCACGGATGGTCCTTATGTATCGGCTTCGCATTTTACATGCAACCATGATACAAATAATATTGTAACCTTAAGTTTGATTTTTTGGGGGAAGTCCATTCCTTCGTGTTGTCGAATAAATGGCAGGCGTTTTGGTCCTTTTCTGTTGATTCCTAGTCGGATCAATGCAGGAAAGGAATATTGGGTTGGTGTTTTGCATTGCTGAGGAGTAGAGAGGCTTGATATGGGCTTTCATGGGTGTGTTGGGAGGTTTCAGTTCAAGGAATCGGTGACAAAAAGACGCAAAGGAAGTGAGAGTTGCCAGGATGCAGATTATGAAGGCAGATAGAGAAAAACAGAGTATGTTATAGTCTTAAAGTACATGCACAATACAAGGTCTCGAGATACCTTTCTGTACATACATATGTGTGGCACTTTGGGGACAGGCGTGGGGTAATGTGTAATGATACAATGATTTGTGTGTTGCATGCAGCCTTTGAAAATTGAATGTCTCGAGATTCGAACGTGAATGTGAATGGTTTGATTGATTCTTCTTCTTGTTGTTTTGGGGAGGTGGGGAGGTGGAGGGGGAGGAGTAGGTTGTTGTGATGATGGTGGTGGTGGCGGGGTGTGGTGATTGATATATCGATGCTTATTTTGCTGTGATTTACATCATGGGGTTCTTTTGTTGTTGATGAGATGTATGATTCTCGGAAAGGATACTTATATGCGTTTTTGTGTATTGGAGTCGGGAGAAGAAGAGATTATGAGATGAGTGATTGATTGGAGGATTGGTTTTCAATATTTCTCTTTGTTGTTTCAATGGATGAGATGCGGGTATCTGTGATAGAACCCTAAATATCTGTTGTAGCTTCTTTGTCTGCGGCATACTCGAGAGAAGAGCATTTTAGGATGGAGATGGGTAGGGGGTTTTGTTATTCTTCGCTTTGTTTTTCCGGCTTGGATTTCTGGTAGTGGACACAGAGGCAGATGAAAAACGAGGAAGCCCTCCCCGCTTCGGCAGGTATGGACTAGACTTGTACTCCTCTTCACCTTGTCATGGAGACCTTGAAATCTCTGCTGTAAAGTTTCAGTAGAAGATGTATGTGGAATGGGTATAAATATCTACCTCTCCTCTACTTGCCTCTATATTGAGTCTGCTATGTTATCAGTAGAAGATTACAATGAATGAATCTCAAGGTTGGTTCAAAGTTCCCTGTTGCTTCTCAAATAGCTCGAGAGAAGATTCTGCGTTGTGTATTTGGGTTTTGTGCGGAGAAGACCCCGGGGACGTGGATATAAGTTTTGATTTGCGATGGTGAGAGAGAATGATAGATGGGGATTTTGGCAGTAGTAGATTGTAATTTTGGCAGTGAGATGTTTTCAGGATGACGACAACGATTATATCATTATCATCAATAAAATGTTCATATTCTCGCTACCCTCTCTATATTCTCTTCTTCTCACTCACTGATTAGCATTCATACAAGAGATGGAATAGCAGAGTGTGTTGGTGAGATTCATAGTTTATGCAGTCGGACTAGAGTTCCCTGAGCTCCTCCCTATCGTCTCGCGCTTGTATTGCTCCTGGTCATTTTTTGTTCAAGGTTTTGGAACGTGGTTTTAAAGTGATTTGCTTGGATTATAAGTTTGGATGGGGGAGTGTAGTGGAGTTTGAAACTGGAAGTATAAATACAAGGGAAATCATCGTATACTGAGAAATGTATGCACGATAAACAGATGAATGTGTATGCGCTTTGAGGATCGTGTTCCGTGTGGCTTTCCGGGTGGAAAAATGAAGATCTGCCTTTGAAATATAATGTTAGGAGGTTCGCGCGTTTGAAGTTGTTTTGAGAAACGGAAAAGAATGCTATAAAGTTACTTTTGGAATGATGAGATTCCAGTGGTGATGGCGATGATGATTTTTTGACGGTAAGAAGGAAAATGCAAATATTAACATCAGCAATAGTTCATATTCCCTACATCACTTATTAATGCCTATTCTCCAAAACAGAAACTTTCAACCTACAGGCCACTGAGTTCCAACAGATATCAAGGATTCTAGATATTGATCGCAAGACCGTCCTGATTCGAGCTCAGGAGTAAGTGACTTTTAGTGCTCACCTCCAATTCCAACGTTCGGGTTTAATATAGCGTCGAGTTTGTACATTATGGACATCATCTGAATGAACATCTGACATTTAGTAACCAGTTTTTTTTCAGGAACTATTGGATAGGAGGTGTCTGACCAAAGGAATTCACCGCAGTCAAAGCATTTCTCCTTCCTGATTGAGTGAACTTCCAGGTTTCTGTTTCAAGTTGTGTAATACCTACTCAAATCAAGCATTTCTGTAGGCACTAGGTATTTAGGCACTTTTATCTTCAATCTTGAATAGGATAAGCAAAATAAGACATATATCGATAGCAAGTATAGATTAGGTAGGAGGCAGAGGAGCACTTTGTGTTAGTGATATATTTCCTTGAGAGGGTCATCTAGGACACATTGGGATAGTATCTCTAATAGATGGAGGAAATGAAAGATTTTTTTGTCATCAAAATTGGTTGTTATTGTCGCTATTCTATCTTTTTAACTACATTTGTCATCGTCGTCAGCGTCGTTGTTATCGTCAGCATGTACAATCATTTAAAATTGTACAATCTTCCCAGTCATCACGACACTTATTTCTCTTGTCTTGTCCTCCGCCATCCAGCTCCCAGAACTACCATACTCTTATTAACATTCGTCTCTCTGATCAACAAAACTTCCTCACAGGCGATTTTTTCGGCTTACAGATTTTATCTACTGTGAAGTACGATCTACTTGGAAGTTTATATAGACTTCTCCCAGTTGAGTAAAGATCCGCGATGAGGTCAAATGGCGGAGAAGATAATTACCCGATTTTGATACATGTTTCTCTCTACAATTATGCAGAAAGTGGAGGGAGCGGCTTCTATGCGTTTATGTTCTGCCTAGATAGGTATCAAATTGGGTGACTTTTTCCCCAATATAAACATCTTTCATCAAGCTTCAATAGGAGACCAGATTAAACACTGAGGGAAGAATTAATCTTTGGGTAAGGAGTCCTGTTTTCTACGTCGAACCTCAGTTGCTTAATCTCTGGCTGGACGTAGAACAGGACCTCGTTAGTTCATTCCTCCATCCAAGATGATATGGAGGATTCTTCTCAAATTCTTGATAACGAGGATCTAGCTTCGCTGTCAATGAAATTGAAATTGTTGAGGTGCTTTCACAAAACGTGGACAATAATCAGATACAGATAACAATGAGAAAACATATCCGAAAACCTGCTTGCTATCCCTCTACCACTTTCATATTCTCATCTTCACTCATCATATCACATGCTTCGCTGTGTTCGAAATCAGATCCTAATTGAATGCTCTCCAAGTAGTTTCGTTTCTGTCTTATAATTTTATTCTTCCACTCCTTTACAATATTTACATGCCTGCCTACTGCGACATCGTTTTCGGTTAAGAAAGACGTAGCACACGGAATACTCCTTTTATTACTCCCCAACATTCATCATTTTAGGCTCATAGAAATATACACTATAGCCACTCTCCCGTTCCTCCCTCCTTATTTCTTTCCATATCAGAGAGTATAAATATCCATCTTATACTTGGAATAGTAAGGATAGCAAGAGATTCTACCATGTGAAGATGGATTACTTTGTTAAGGAATCACCTAGCCTTGGAAACTCGTGGCTGAGATCTATTGCCTTGTTGGTAATTTATCTGATGCAAGAGGAGGAAGAAGAAAGAATACATAAATGGTTAATAATATGAGATGAATATTCCCACAGGCCAAGATGATGGAATATGACAGTCATTCCTCCGTAAATCAAGGTATCTGATCGACAGTACTTCCATTTTTCATCCACAGCAATAAGAACTTTTCACTACCATCGCTATTCCCACCGTAAGCATACCCATCTTCTTCACCCTCAAAACTCACATCGCAGATTCAATCCACTCTGATACTCTTAATTGTAATAACTGATCCGAGTGCTGCCCTTTGGTGACATTAAAGCCATCGATTTCTCTTTGTATGATGCTTCGTTCGATATCTCTGGTTCTCCTATCTGGAGATGAAGGAAAATACGGGGCGGGGATACCGAAGAAAAGACGAGCGTGAAGGAATCAGAGTGACTTATATATCTCGAAGATGAAGATATTTTCTATCATCAACTCTATAATGAATTTGTCATATGAATAACTCAATGCTTGTCAATACGTCCGTTCTGTCTCACTTCTCCTCAAACTAGCCAGCTAACGAGTATAAAATCCTTAATGAAGTCATTCCAAACCCGCCAAAACGTTTCGTACTCTGAAAACAGAGTTTCGCGCAGGCGAACACTTCTCTTCGAATGGCTCAAAGAAATAAACAGGCGAAAGGTTGTAACTGCTAATTTTGAATGAGACAGGGTCAGGAGATATCATGTATATGATTTGGGACATACAATAAGAAACACGAGATGCAATGCAGATAGCCATAGTGCAATAAATTGACAACCATCATGAAAACTCTAGCCGATGACAAAAATCCGGCAATATAAAAGAGATATATGCGTAATAACGACAACAACCTCTCCCAGTTACTGCCGAAAGTCACAAGTATTGTATCACTGATACCTCAAACCCATGGATCTCTTGACCCGACATTCACCTTCTAGCCAATATCATTCCTCCCAAACTCTTGTCTAATTCCTTGTGGGATATTTGGTAAACGAATTTTGTGCAATGCGCTGCTTTCTAGAGCATACATTGACTTTTATAATTCGGGGTGAAGTATAAGCTCCGAAGAGCGGAGTAGAGGGAGATATACCAGAAGGATCACAATGTTGAAGTTGATACCGAAGGAAGATATACACAAACCTCAAGAAAACAAGTTAGAACTTTGAGAATTTACGACATAGACATTGATGATACCACCAACATATCTACCTGCCATCGGAAATATTGTACATCGATATGAAGAAAGACGCATTATTTGCCATAGTACTAACCAAGCATGAAAGTGAGTAAACATCAACAGAAATATAATGTAAGAAGCAGAATAATTATTGGGTATAGTAACTTCAACTCTACTTGTGAAACACTGCCAGATATCTACTCGACAAAGTAGTACTGTACTGTATATATCAAACTCAAAAACTCATTCTGCATTGACCCATTCTTTCCACTTCATCTACCAAGAGAATTAAACCCCCCCTCGCACAAAAGCTATCCTGGCGCCATAGATGGAAGCTCAAGCCAGATTTCCAAAAGAAAACTTAAACAACATCCTTATTAACCTGCGTCGCGGCCTCATCAGACGCATTCCCCTTCTCCACATGTGGCGCATGCTCCACCACTTTATCGCCCGCCAAACCCATCTCCCCAGCGAATGTACTATGCGGCACCCATTTTGCGCTCGTTCTTGGTGTCGTCTCTTCCAACATTCTATCCACCTGTTCCAAACTCAAGCCCTTTGTCTCCGAGACGAAAAAGTAGGCGAACAATAAACTCAGCGCGCAGAGGGAACCCCACATGAAAAATACTTTGGCGCCGAGATTCGCGTCGCCTTTTTGTGTGCCTACGAGATAGGGAGTGATGACTGCGATGATGCAGTTCCAGAACCAATTGGAGGCGGTGGAGAGACCGACACCGCGGGAGCGGATGGGGAGAGGGAAGATCTCGCCGACTACGACCCAGGCGGCTGGACCCCAGGTGGTGGCGAAGGCGGCAATGTTGAGGCAGATGACTGGGTGGGTTAGTTCGATGTGATTGTCATGACAGAGTAGATTATGAATTATGGAGATGTTAAGACGCAACCTGGTAAGTACTTACAAGCAATCATAGCAGATACGGCAGCGCTGTTGTGTTTGTCAGCCTCCCCGGCAGTGACACCAATAATGCCAACAATGAATTGGAAGGTAATCATGCAAGAAGCTCCAATGAGAAGAATGGTGCGACGGCCAAATCGCTCGACAGTCCAGAAAGCGAGAGGGGTCGTTAACATGTTGACTAATGAGGTAACGAGTGAGATCAAGAAGGGGTTCTTGATCGTTCCAAGGGATTTGAAGAAGACATTTCCGAAGTAGAAGATGAAATTCTGTGAAATAGGAATTAGTACTGACTTACTCTGATAGCTTGTTTTGATGGATGAATTGTTGTAGCTCAAAGATGTTGAAGATTTAGAGAAGTACTTACAATACCAGTGAATTGTTGCATACATTGAAGCATGATACCAGTAAAAGTTCTTCGAAGATTACTGGAACCATCGAACATAGATCCTGCACTTATGTAAGTACAAGATGAAGGGTTCGGGTTGACCGAAGGCACAAACCTTTGAAACAATTGGTCCATTGGGAAATGTATGACGTTTGTGGTACAACAGAGAGTTCGTATTCATTGTTTGCAATAATCTCCGCAAGTTCATCCTATATGGATGTTAGGGAGGCATACCGCATTTCAAACTCGATTATACTTACTTGAATGTATTCAGACTCAATTGGTTGACCACGAACGTTGGCCAGAGATTTGGCTGCATCTTCAAGGCGACCTTTCTTTACATAATAACGGGGCGATTCGGGAAGAAAGAATAATCCAGCCGCCAAGACGATAGCCCACAAAAATTGAACTGCAATAGGAATTCGGTATGAGCCAGTATCAGTCCGATTCTGTGTAGCGTACACAACACAATTGGCAAGTAAGATTCCGATTGTAATACAGAATTGATATCCTGAGACAAGAGCACCTCGGACTTTTTTCGGAGCAATTTCTGACATGTACAAGATGACTATAATTCATGACCGGTTAGACAAGTTGAGGCTGAGAGCTGATACTTAACAAGACTTACTGATAGCAGAAATGAATCCAACACCACCGCCAGCAATTAGACGGCCTGCTACCATGAGACCGAGACCAGTGGAGGCAGTTTCCATGATACATCCGACGCAGAAGATTGCACAACCAGTGATAATAGTCATACGACGTCCAATTGTATCGGCTATATCACCAGCAATAAGAGCTCCGAAGAAAGTACCGCAAGAAAGAATAGAGGTTGTCAAAGATTGATTGCTAGCAGAGACGGCGAATGCGTCCAAAGTGGCTTTTGGGGCATCTGCAGGAGGTTGTGGTAACCCAGTATATTGAGTGATGAAGTAAGGCATCGCCAAGACACTTCAAAATATCAACAAATGGATACAGGATCTAAAGAGTTGGGACAACATACCCAGACATCCAACCTGTATCATATCCGAAGAAGATACCACCGAATGCTGCAAAAGCACACCTTGGCAAAGCTTAGCCATTGTTCTTGAAGTCAAAAGTTTAGTAATTGATATAAGGAACTTACATCAAGTATGCCTTGACAGTTACCGGCGCCTCGATCTATACATTATCAAATCAGTATTGCAAAACATAAAGGTAGACACCTGATAACTTCAAGCATTGATGAGGTGTTGCCATTGAGATAGTATCCTCCATAGAACCTCGACAAAGATACAAAATGGCGAGAAATAGCTGAGGAAAGGTTACTTACCCGAGAGGTATCGGTCGTGCCATGAACAACTGCTCCTCCAGGCATGATGAAGACTATTGCTATTCAATCGATGTGAAAAGTCGTTATTGCCTGCCTGTATGAAAATTGAAGATACAAGCTTGTTTATATCAACAGATATCAGAAAAATCGATTGCAGAGCTCTGGGGTTTCTCCACACTTTATGTATGCACCCAACAAACAAAGCTTGTCACTGCTGAAGTCGATAGTTTTAACCGGACTTACTCTGACCAGTCAACATGTAGAGAATGAATCAGAAAGAATTCCTCAAGCCGTCGAAAGCAAGGAATCACAAAGGAGCTACCCCTGCTAAGCTTCAGCCATTTTGCTGAGATTGTGTGCACGCGGTCTGTACGCCGTATTCTTCCCAGGAAAGTTTTTGTCTGTGAACCTCTTACACATTTGCCAAGTAACCGGGGACATATACAATGATTGCAGTTATCTTCCTTAAACCGTTTAAAGTAAGCCAAGGACTTCAGACCAAACAATACCCAGCGTAGTAAAATGCGGGGGTGTTTTTTCAAAATTATTTTCCATATATTGACATTCGCTTGTCTTTCTAGAAAGACCAATCAAGAATACAACAGTTACTCCGAATGATATAGTATGTCATTCAAAACCACATTGGAATACGAAATGACACTACTCGGACTTGTTTTCAGCATCGAGCTTTCTCCATACTATAGAAATAAACCTACTGAAATTGAAGCTGCTTATTATACTATACCCATCCAGAAAAAAAATTCACAATTGATGCGTTGGAAACAATAGCAGTAAAAACAAAAACAATGCAAGCACAGAGGAAGTTACTTTTCCCCATCCTAACCCGCCGTCAAATTCCACCAACTCTTATACATGATTATTGCTGTGGTTAACCGTTTGAAGGAAGAGGTAGGTTCCAGACTAAATTATCCCTTGGGTAGTAAAACGCGGAGGTGTTGCCCTCGTGGGGAAGATCGACTTGTCGGGGTTGAGACATGCGGGGGACAGGGGGCATGGGGTGAAGTGGTGTCATGTAAGCCATACAATTTGTGTGGCTTAAATGATACATTATGGCAGGGTAGGTTTTCTGCTCAAGCCCTTGTAAAATGAATAAGTCGGACCGAATTGTAGGACGGATTGTAGAGAAAGTAAAAATCTGAGTAAGGCATAATCGAGGATGAAGGAGGAACATGTGGAGAGAAGCGTTAAACGATAGAAAAAACAACGGGGCTAGTGAACGCAAAAGATGATAATAGGGTTCAAGAGGTAGCAAGTGATAAGGGTTCGTCAATGTTATAACAAGCTCTATAGACAAGAGCCTTGATTGACGACGGCATGGCAGATGTCCTAGATTTGCAGAAGCTTAACCCCCAACTATTCCCAATATACCATTAATTAGCCATGCAGAAATTGTATCCGTAATCTGTAAGCGAGCAAGCCAAGCCAAGCCCTCGCGAGCACTTGCGTAGGTGGACTAGCAGGACTATCAATATTCGAGCCCATGGCTATCGGTGAATATGCAAAATACCGAATACCGGATCCTCTTACTACTATTACTTAAGAATGTTTGACATATTCCTTCGTCCTTCATTTTTCGTCCTCGAATTGGACATTATACGCTCGTTCCTGAAGTACAAGTACGGCGAGGTGGCATGAGTGGTCCATATCCACGACAATCATACTGTACAGCATGTCAGCCCGTCCTTAGTTCCTAGCTTTCGTGTTGTAAACATTATGGAAACTTTCCTTCGCCGTCGGAAATATTTGCGCAACTGTCACTTGATCATTTAGGCTCCAACAATACCTAAACTTGACACGAGATCTCGAGCTTACTCGGTACAAGATCAAAGTGTGTTTGAACAAACATACTCGGTATTGTTTCCACAAACAAAATACTTTTGGGGTTTGGCTCCTCATTGACCAGCCAGCGAACACCCTTCGAAACACTTTATCCCCGTATCCGCATCACATTACGGATGAATCGAAGATTGCATATTCCACATCACAATCCGTCCCATCCATCACACTACTGTGCCTATTATCTCCTCACCCCCCGCCATATACTCTCCATTTTCCATTGGCCAGTGACATTCCCCAACCATGCTGGCAAAACCCACTGCAGTAAGCGACCAGTATAACCCTAGAGCTGGCAATCATGCTAGGATCGCATCCACCCTCACCTCACGAGTCGTACAATACGTATGAAATGCAACGCAACATGAACATCAGCTCTAGGTTACAGTACAACTCCGATTTATAGTATCGTAGTACACGACTTTGAAAAATCGTTCGATGATGTATATATAGATGAAGAAAGAAACATGAGGCTGGCAGACTCTTTAATTTGATGCGCATCTTATGTTGTGAATATTAGGTTTTGACTTGATAGAAGATTACTACCTAGATACCCAGATAAAAAGATGAGGGACCAAATAATGGATCTCCTATTCGACCGTGCACGCGTGGAGAAACTACCCTAGTAACAAGGTAATAAGGTCAAATGCCAGAAATTGCGGAGATTAGCGTCTGGTGGGTTTGGAGAACTTCAATCAATATAGTAAGACCTTGAGAAGATAGATTTGAAAATGCACGTAAATAAGGTGATATGAATTGACTTATATAAGTCACCCTTCAGCATTTGCACCAGCGCTTTCATCCAGAAAGGAGGTATCGATAGTCGATTATTGTACTAGTATGCCCAACTATCTACTCCAGTACCTTGCAAGGCAATCGAACTGATTGTCTTTCGTTATTGACGCATATAATCATAATTAATTCTGACTAGTATATCGCAAACATTTATCTCTTTGACTGAAACTTCATCGTAGTTGTATCGAAGTCTGTATAAATAGCTAACTCTATCGTGGTGTTAAGTAAGTGGCACTAAGTGCCTTCCTTCTGATGCTCATTCAACGCTCGCAGTTTTTGTACATGTTCTCGTGTTGTTTCGTGGATCAATTGACTAGTAAAAGTTGCTCGATCCTGACAAAAACGCCGGTGCAATTCGCACAATGATCCCCCCGCCGTCTCCCATGCAATGAGTATTGTCAACTCCGCCCACCAAAAAACTTCCCATAACCCACTAAACCGTACGCCAGCCCATGCCGTGATTTGAGCCAATGTAAATTATAATGAGTTCCCATCATCTAAACGCCAATGCAACACGTTCTTCAAGACATTAATTCCTCTAGACGTGAGGTAAAAGCACTTTCCCAAACACCTACATTACGAATTCACATCTTAATTCTTTGACTCTAACCTGTCCCTCCTGACTTTCGAATACATGGATGCCACTGCCTGTGTGGATTGTCCTGGATTGGGCCAGTAAGTCATGACATATTCCCTGAATAATATTAGTAAATACATCTCTATTGAAGACGTAGAGGAGAAACTTACCAAAGGCTATCTCTCAGTTTACTGTCGACCGACCCATCCTTTTTAGGTGCAGTGATAGAGTCAATAAACAGTCCAGTACTGTACAGCTCCTCTTTCAAGACAGTAGCACGCTCCTTCTTGTTGGGAATGTTCTTAGCTGTACCGTTTTGAAGACGTCGAAGGCTCTCCTTGATTGGCTTGAAGAGTTTACGGAGCATGTCGTTCTGTGCAGGTTCACCATTGTCGGATTTACGATATTTGGGGCGACGTTCTAGTTGTTTCTCGTCGTCTCCGTCGCTATACTTTCTTTTCAATGGTGTTGAAGAACCATAGCCTCCACTCTCCCGACGAGAATCACGGGAATCACTGAAGTTGTGACTCCGTGCTCTATCTCTTTCTCGATCACGACTACTGTGATCGGATGGTCGAGATGCTTTCTTGATCGGTGGAGCAGGAGAAGCAGAAACTGACCCTCTTGCCTCGCTTCTTCTGGATCCATTACGCTCGTGCTTCTTGTTATTTCGATGATGATTCTCCACGGCACGCTTGGCAGCTTGATTATCGGAATACTTGGCTTTCAGAACAGATAGAAGATAATCGGCTCGTCTGACCAAATGAACGGCTCCAGGAGCCTTGGCGACCTTTTCGTCAGCCTTACTTCTTTCTTCCTTCTTGTCTACTCGATGTTCTTCAAGGAACAACTTGTCTCCGAGCCCCAAGTCGGTATCATCTCTGATCTGCGTCCAAGCACCATAGCCATGCCTATGAATCCCGACAAGAAGCATGCCATCTTCCTTTGCACCCCAGTCGCATGAGTAATGGGCACCTTTAGAAGCGTCAGGGACGCGGAAAGTTTTGAAATCGGGGCAATTTCCGACAACGTCTCTTAGCATTCTCATTTCGCCTGGACGTTCCATGATAGTCTCAGCGTTGACTCTCTTTACTCCGGAGTAATCAAACAACACTGCTTTTCTATCCTTCTTGGTTAATGGCTTATTGGTTGCGCGCTCCAGTGCTTCGACTCGTTCGGTCTCTGCCTTTAGACGTCTGCTACTTTCTTCTGTGAGGGCTTTTAGTGTAGCTTTCATCAAGTCCTCATCGCGGCCTACAAGACGAGCTTCTTTGACAAGTTCTTCGCCACGATCTTCCATAGAGCCAAAACGGAGGTAAGCTTTCATTAAGTTTCTCGTTTCCTTTTCGTTGAGAGGACGCTTTGGATCCAAACGATTCGCTTGGGCTTCTCTCTTTTCTTCGAGCTCTTCTTGCTTAACTTGGTCACGCTCGCGCTTCTTTGCAAGTCGTTGCTCTCGCTCAATCTCTGCCGTGTTTTTCATGGCTGCTTTGCGTGGTGCGTTCTCTTCGACGACCTTGGCGAGATATTCTTCATGAGCTCGCTTTTCTTCCTCGGCTTTGATTCCCTCTAACTGATCTTTTGGAATGATATCGTCCCATTCCAAGTCGATTTTGACGTCAGTATATTCGAAACTTTTAAGGAAGTCTTCACCACCATCGGCGACAATGCCTTCTGGTACTTCAGTCTGGTGCTCTTCAGCGTTCTCGAGGACCGAGTCAATGTCCAACTCCTCAAGCTTTTTCTGGTTGCCAGATTGTTCGAACATCTTCTGGCCTCTCTTTTTGAGGATACGGGAGATATCCTCGGAAGATTTGGGATCATCAATTTTGCCAGCCTTTGCAGCTTTTTCTCGCAGCTCCTTCTTCTCCTTGTCGGTGACACCTCGTTGTATGGTAATGAACTCCAACATGAGCTTGTTGCGAGCACGCTCAAGAATCTCTTCCTCGACGGTTTCCTTTGAGACAAACCTGTAAATACTTACAGGCTTCTTCTGACCAATACGATGTGCACGAGCCATGGCTTGCAAATCAGCTTGGGGATTCCAATCCGAATCGAAAATTACCACCGTATCGGCCGTCATCAAATTGATACCAAGCCCTCCAGCACGTGTGGAAAGGAGAAAACAAAAGTCATTACTTCCATCAGCGTTGAAATGATCGATGGCTTGACGTCTTGGGCCTGCAGCAACAGTACCGTCAAGGCGTTGAAATTGGTAACCACGAAGTTGAAGATAGTCACCGAGGATGTCCAGCATCTTCACCATTTGGCTGAAAATCAAAACACGATGATTATCCTTTTTGAGCTTGGCAAGTAACCTGTCAAGGAGCATCATCTTTCCACTACTGGCAATCAAACCCTTCAACTGATCGTCTCGTCTTTCACTTCCCTTCAAGATCTTTTCCTCTGCATTTGGAAACATGTAGGGGTGATTGCTGGCCTTTTTGAGTTCCATCATTATGTTCAACAACGATTGCTTTGGACCTTTGGAACCTTCATTCAAAGCTGCATAATTGCGAGTGAGAATATTCTTGTAATAATCCAGCTGAACATCTGAGAGCTCGACACGAATGATTTTTTCGCTTTTTGGGGGGAGGTCGTTCTCGACTTTCTGCTTTGTCCGGCGAAGGATGTATGGCTGAATTTTGGTGGTGAGTGCAGCAATTTTTTCACCAGCAGCTTCATCAGTTAGGTCCATGTTGTCTTCAATTTCCAATTCGCCTGGCATGAGGAAGTCCATGAGAGCCGACAGCTCGCCCAAAGTGTTTTGAACCGGGGTACCAGTGATCAACAAACGACTGGGAGCCTTGAAATCGAGCAACTTCAGATATAGTTGAGATTCTCGGTTCTTCAACCGATGTGCTTCATCGACGGCCATGAACTGCCACTTAATTTGTGACAGGAAAAGAGAGTCGGCCAGAATGTACTCGTAAGACGTGAGTAGGACATTGAACTTTGGACGCTTGGGGTTTCCATCAACCAACAGTTCATACTCACGTATGATCTGACGAGATGACTCTTTACCATTGTAAACAACATAATTAAGACTTGGTGCCCAATTATCAAAAGTGTCAGCCCAAGCAGGAATGGTTGTCAAAGGTACCACGACAAGATGTGGACCTTCTTGGCCTCTATCATTGTGGAGCCAATTCATAAAAGCAACAGTCTGGACAGTCTTGCCAAGTCCCATTTCATCAGCAAGAATGACATTCTTGTTCTTGCACCAATTGTACGCCAGGAAATTAAGACCTGTGATTTGGAAATCTCGCAATTGACCGTTCTTGATATAATCTGGTTGCTCACGAATAGGGACGTGAGGGCTTCTGGTATCTGGGTTCGACTCCTTTCGGTCTGAGACCAGAGATCTAGAGCTACGATCCAAGAAGTGATCGATAGCATCTTGAGCCTTCTCGCTGATGAAAGAGGCAGTCTCCCATGTACAAGATTCATAGTACAGAGCCTTCCACTTTATGAAGTATTCGGTTTCTTCATCACCTTCTCGCGAGCCAATAACCCTTTCGACCTTTATGTAGTCTTCCAGGGCATCTGCATCACGCTCTCTATCGAGCATCCACTTTTCTTTCTCTTCCGGTGGTATCTCAGCACCTTGTGTCATGTAGATGTCATCGATAACAATTTTTCGATAATAGTTTTCGAGGCGTCTGAAACCACGAACTCCTGCCAAAGTGGATGTTGTCTCCCAAGTAGCATGGCAGTGCGATTTGCCCTGCCATTTGATATAGTACTCGAAATCGTCCTTCGTAAGGTTCTCATCTTTTGCATCTCTATCATCTTTGACCTTGTGCTTCAAGACAACATCGATATATGGTGAGGTATCTTCGACATCTTCCGTCCACTGATTTGGGGTCATCAATTCAGACTCATCTTCCAAGTCGGGATCGCTTTCTTGGTAAGCACCGGTTGTGACCTGCGCAGCACGACGGCTGTTCCACCGCTTCTCTTGATATTGAAGAGCGATGTTGCCGGTCTCTAATTGGCGGCGTCGATTCTTCTTGATAGTATTCCGTGCTCGTAAGCTACCGTAATCCTCGGTTTCGTCAGTATCAGAGGCAGATGCAGATTGCAGAGCTGGTGTTTGGCGTTTGGAAGCTGTGCACGAGATTAGCTTTCTGCCATAGCCAGTTTACCCGCGACAAGAAGGCGCTTACATTGTTGGGAGCGCTCTGGCTTCCTACGCTTATTCCTGTGAGCTGCAACGGCATCGGAATCTTCTTCATCTTCTTCTTCATCATCAGACTCAACCTGTAATAGTCAGCACTTGTATCCAACTGTGTTGTATTTCGCATATTAATTGGATGGCACGGGAACGACATACAATAGTTCGAGTTTGTGCTGGACGCGCCTGTAGTTGTAAAAATCCGTTAGCACTAGTTTAAGAGAGATGTGAGATTGGGAAGCTCCTACACTTCTCCGTAAACCATATAGTTCGGGATTCTCTAGCATGTACCGATCTTGATCAGTGACGCCCGGCTTGCGTTTAGCAGGACGCGACGACTCGACAGTGCTCGAACGCTCTGATCGTTGGGCATTGAAAGCTGCAGCCGCAGGAGTTTCTTCTTCATCAAAGTCCGCATCGTCGGATTGTTCTTGATCTTCAGGTGACGAGTCTTCAGTTGCATCGGAATCTTGACCACCAAACATTGGTTGTTGGTTTGAGGAGGCCGGTGAGGGTTCATCGACGGTAGGGTTGCCAACATCGGATAGTTCTGACTCGCTTTCGCCTGGTGCGTCATCATTTGATGGCGAGGACCTTGCGAATGATTCATCGTGTCCATTGGACATATGTAACGGGGATGTCGAGTTCATGACTTCGATTGTATCCTGCGGGGCTGCGACGACGATATTAGCTATTATGAACAGTATGACCCCATGAATGGGTGTGGTGAAAACTCTGACAATTGCACGCCCGTGAAGGGAAAGAAGCCGCGATCCTATATACACCAAGATCGCAATGAGCCCAGCAACAACGACATGCTGAATGTCATCGGCGCATTCTCGTGTGCTTGATAGCAATCTCGCGATGAAAGTCGATGGAAATGATACAATTTGATTGAGGCCAGCTCGCAGGAGCTTTGTGTGCCAAAGAGCATGATAAGGGCAAGAAAACAGCAACGGGAGAGTGATATGAGTGAAGATCAGGGGACTCTATATAGTTTGAAGACTGCATGAGGAGATAGGAAGATGGAAATGATGGCATTCGAGGATGGCAGATGCATTATGATGATGGGAATAGGTATACCATAGTTTTGCGTGGAATTTGTGGGAAATTTGGAAAACTTACAAGCCATATTTAATAAGGCCCCCCTGATATCAAAATAATTGAGAGTCAATCTTTAATTTGAAGAATATGAAGGTAGATGGTAGTGATGTTGGGTACTTCGGACGTTAAAATTGGAGAGCGGATCTGAAGGTCTACACAATCAGTGATGAATTTCCCATAATGATTGACATGAGCAGTTGGTCAGAATAGAACCACAGGTCTACCGTACTTAGCCGAGCAGAAGCTAGGATGATTTAGTGTTTCACGTGATATGACTGTACTTTAGCCGGACAAACCCTACAACGATAAAAACCATCAAAACTAAAGATTGTATTCTTGTGAATACAGCAGTATAACAGTACCCTTTAGCAATGAGCAAACATTTTGAAAACTTGCAGTATTGATAGTTAAGAGAGGAACTAATATATAGGTGAACATCTAAAAGAATACATTGGTTGGGTGATTTGATATCTACTTTTAACAAACTCCATATAATTTTGATGTCAATGTTCATAGTCATTTCTTGTAGCAAGAATGGAACATGCTAGCCATGTAGATGTTGTGTTTTGTCTCTGCATAGGTATCTATGGAATGGATTTGATAGAAACCAGAGGGTATCGAAGCCTTCAAGATTGATATCAGCGATAGGGGAAAGGAAAATGAATACAGGTGTCCAAGTTCTCCTGGAATAAATTGACAGATCGAATTGATATATGACTTTGAGCTCATATGTAGGGATTGAGATCAACTGAATGGTGTGTTGCTCATTTATAGTATCCAGCATAATGAAAGGCATCGACTCTAGTATGAGGCCGACAATATCTAGTTGCTTGTAATATGTATCATTCATAAATGGAAAGAAAACGAATCGTTCTACCCCGACTTTCCACAAAGAATCCAGACTGGTCAATCCAACATATATTTTGGAACATCTGTCATTATATTGCCGGCTTGATGTGATTTACTCTGATCTACTCTGATCTACTCTGGACAACACTTCGTATTCATCTAAAGTGCAAGTCCTATTGTTTCCAGTGGGTACAAAGGAGAATAGTGGTTCCGGCCAAAGGTATTCTACCATGAAACCACACTAAGGTTTAAGCTCCTACAGCCAATAATATCAATTGTGTAATAATCGAATTTCAATTTGAGCACTAAAGACTTTTTAATCTTTTATGATCACATCAAGACCAACCAACCTCATATTCATCGCAAGGTCTCTACAGCATTTCAGTCCGCTACACGCACGACAACCTTGGAAGACAAAAGAGCACAAGTTCATCAATACATTTCCGGGTCTCCCAGAGAGTTTTCTTGTTTTTCTTTTTTTCCCACAAATTTTAGTGCTCTGTGAGAGCAACAGCATCCAAGATGTCTGACAAACTTACCCGGTACGAAATCCTACTTACAATGTCGCCTGAGCAATATAGCTCGCATCTCTGCGATATTCAACATCTATACTTGAGCAGTTTGCTGACTCCTCTACCTCTAGTATTGCTATCATCAGTACTGACAAGGTGCGACAAATTTTGCGTTGAGCCTTGCCCCACCACATACCCCGCCATATGAATATCACTGACATTATCCACCATTTGAACAGTGCAAGCCAAAGGTAAATCTACGCGTCTACTCTTCTCAGCACTTTCTGCAAGTTGCTAACTATATATTTACAGAAATGTAGACAAGAATGTAAAAAGTCCTGCCCAGTCGTGCGAAGTGGTCGTCTCTGTATCGAAGTTACCCCCGAGTCGAAAATCGCCTTCATCTCCGAGAATCTTTGCATTGGTTGTGGTATCTGCCCTAAGAAGTGCCCATTCGGTGCTATCAACATCATCAATCTGCCAACAAATCTGGAGTCTCACGTAACTCATCGATACTCCGCCAACAGTTTCAAGTTGCATCGATTGCCTACACCACGTCCAGGACAAGTTTTGGGATTGGTTGGTTCCAACGGTATTGGAAAGAGTACAGCACTCAAGATTCTCAGTGGAAAGTTGAAGCCAAATTTGGGTAGATATGATAACCCACCCGACTGGCAAGATGTTATCAAATACTTCCGTGGCTCTGAATTACAAAGTTTGTTGCTCAAATCTTTAACAATTTTCGACATGCGCTTACAGCAATACAGACTATTTCACAAAGATTTTGGAAGATGATCTGAAAGCAATTGTGAAGCCCCAATATGTTGACAGAATTCCAAGAGCCATCAAGGGGCCAGATAAGACCGTTCGAGGTTTGATCGAAGGTGTTGCAACAATGGATAATTTCAAGGAGGTCTGCGACATTTTGGGTATGCTTTGTTATCAATCATTTAAGCTTGGCACTATCGTACTGACTTTGTTCCAGAGTTGAATCATATTATGGATCGAGATGTCAATCTTTTATCTGGTGGAGAACTACAAAGATTCGCCATTGCAACTGTTTGTGTGCAGCAGGCCGATGTGTACGTGGTCTTGACAAACCCCCCACAAGTTCTTACTGACTGAGATGTAGCTACATGTTTGATGAGCCATCCTCGTACCTAGATGTAAAGCAACGTCTTAGCGCTGCTCAAATCATTCGATCATTGTTGAGACCTGATGATTACGTTATTTGCGTTGAGCACGATCTTTCGGTGTTGGATTACTTGTCGGACTTCATCTGCGTTCTGTACGGAAAACCCGCTGTTTATGGTGTTGTCACTCTCCCAGCCTCTGTCAGAGAAGGTATCAATATCTTCTTAGATGGTAACATCCCAACTGAGAACTTGCGATTCCGAGAAGAGTCTTTAACTTTCAAGATTGCCGAGGCTGCCGATGAATTCATGGCAGACAGATCTCGAGCATTCCAATATCCATCCATGGAAAAAACTCTTGGTAACTTCCACTTGTCTATTGAGTCAGGAGATTTCACCGATTCCGAGATTGTCGTCATGATGGGAGAGAACGGTACTGGTAAGACTACTTTTTGTAAGATGCTTGCCGGTGCCACTCAACCCGACGGCAATCAAAAAGTTCCAGGTATGAAGGTCAGCATGAAGCCTCAAAAGATCACGCCAAAGTTCGAGGGAACAGTCAGACAACTCTTCTTCAAAAAGATCAAGACTGCCTTCCTTCTGCCTCAATTCCAGACCGACGTCGTCAAGCCTCTCAAGCTCGAAGAATTTATCGATCAAGAAGTGAAGACTTTGTCCGGAGGAGAATTGCAACGTGTGGCTATCGTCCTTGCTCTTGGTATCCCCGCAGACATATACCTTATTGATGAACCCTCTGCCTACCTCGATTCCGAACAGCGTATCATTGCTGCCCGTGTCATTAAGAGATTCATCATGCACTCAAAGAAGACCGCTTTCATTGTCGAGCACGATTTCATTATGGCGACTTACCTCGCGGATCGTGTTATTGTCTTTGACGGCCAGCCTGGTATCGATGCTCGCGCCAATACCCCCGAGTCGTTACTCAGTGGTTGCAACAAATTCTTGAAGAACCTCGACGTCACTTTCCGTCGTGATCCATCTAACTACAGACCTCGTATCAACAAACTTAACTCCCAATTGGACCAGGAGCAGAAGTTGAACGGCAACTACGTAAGTACCAAGTTCTATTAGCTCAAGTGCATGACTACTAACATTTTCTAGTTCTTCTTGGATGAGGATGACAAAGCTGCTACTAGTTGAAGAGGTTTTTGAGAAAGATTCATTTCCCCCTCCAGAAAAGGCATTGCATGGCGTTACGGGGTCGGCATTTCGGGAGACTAGGAAAAGTGATGGGCAAGGCATGGTAATGGACGAAGGCTCATCCGACCAGGATGATGATCCAGGCGGCTAACTAGGGTGGCGGCAGTCTATCCTCTCGATGCCTGGTCCTACTTTGATGACCGCCAAGATTTGGTGATTAAATCATGCATAGGCTGATTTATCAGAAGTAGATTGAGGGGCATTGGAAGACGTTGGATGGCATGTCGTCAAGATGGGTGAAAACATTTCACGAGTGGCAATTTTCAAGGCGAAGAGGTACAATGCAATAGAATTGCAATTCAATTCTTAGTACATGGCAATGATAAAAACTTATTACTTTACAAACTTGATGATTTCTGAATGTGATTCGTGGAGAGGATATTGAATGCGAAGAATCAATAAATAGAAGAAAACAATACACACCGAATTTTTCATGCTCTCCCCATCTCTCTTTACTCCGCCCCCCTTTCATCTCTCATCCCCGTTGCTCATATTGGAACAATGCCTAACGTTGCCTGAATACCACGCGATCGTGAACTGCCTGCTTGCCGATATCATCAAGCCAAAAATAGAAGTACGGTGCGTGCGGATACGTACAGATGGGGCGAATTTTCTTCAATTTGATCGGTGCATGGTAAGCTTGACCTTGACCATAAAAAGAGAGCCAATCTATTCCTCTATTCCTCTATTCTTCCTCGATCTCGCCTTCTTCGCTACCTGAATGAACAGCAGGCTCTTCTTTGGCGGGGGTTTTTGCAGCGGGTGGTGTCCTAGTCCTGTGACGCCGTTCACGTGGGGGAACTGGGGAGCGCTCACGTTGTTTAGGGGTGTTTTCTCTTCTGGTTCTCTGTTTTTGCATTCGTGTTAGTTTCGAAAGTATGAATATTCATTTCGAGGGGGAAAGGAATAGAATAATAATAATAAATTGTAACGAACCTTACTATCCCTGCGAGTTTCAGTTTCGCTTTCTCTTCTCTTTCTTGGTGCACTGGATCTTTCGTCCCCATAAGGCAACTCATCGATGCTACCTCGAGGATCCCCGCGTCGTCTGTAGAGTTTCTCTCTCTCATCCTCACGGTCTCTCCTTTCTCGCTCGTAATGACTCATTGAATCATCTCGTCTACTACGAGGTTTGTCAAGATCACGATCCCGCATCAATCTATCCCGGTCGCGTTCACGATCATGGGCATCAGGATCACGCCTATCACGACGATTTGGAGAAAGTAAGGTATCAGCCATGCCACCCTTTCGGTAGTTCTTTTCGCGGTCTGCTATAGCTTTTCGCCTGTCTGCTTCATACGCATCAGGTTCTGGGGAGCGGCTACGCCTAGAGCGGGTGGACCCGGAGGAACGATGTTCTCGCTCTCGGTCGCGTATTTTGTGTGTCGGTCGATCAACTGAGGCTCGATCACGACGCTTGGCTCGATCCTTTTCGGAGTCTTCCTCTTTCTCTTTGAGCCGGCGAATTACCTTGTCAAAAGCTGAGCGACGGAGTTCATCTGTTGTTACGGCAAGATATTCTTCGGACCCTTCAAAACGAGCGCGAACCCGTTCGTAATCATCGCCAACGCGAATAGGAGGTTCGAGATGCTTAATGTACGATCTCAAGTTATCCACAGCTCGGCGTTGATGGCGTTCTGCGTGATGCTTGTCATCCTCATTTCTTCGAGAAATCTTTTCACGTAACTATTTCAACAGTCAGCCGAGGGCAAATTTGTTGCAACAAAGGGGTACTGACTCGATCAAATATTAGCAACAATGAGTCTCGATCAATGTTAGCAGTCCGTCGATCACTCTGCATCAGTGCTAGGAACTCTTCAAACGGAGTCTTTTGCTGGAGTTCAAACCGTTTATCCTGTAAGTTGGTCAGTTTGAGCTTCATCATATTAAGAATCTATTGAACTTACATCAAGAACATCCAAAACATCATTTCGTGTACTGCGCAGTGCGCGTTCCTCCTCCTCGACTACATCCCAGAACAGATCCAGAGGAGAAGATCCCGATTGACCCAACATATCGACGTACCTGTCATCGTTTTCAATTAAAGGATGAATTTGGCTCCACTTTGTTCCTGCCTTTATTTTGTTCCCAGCTTTGAGGTCTCGCAAGAGGCCTACAAACCGGTCTCGATTCTGACGCTCTCTCCTTAGCTTTTGGGTCTTCTGCTGCTGTTTAACATCATTGAATGTCTTCTCAAGAGATTTGATATGATTTTCGAAAGCAGTCAACATGTCCGATTTACTGAGTGCCTTGAATTTCTCATCACCTTGGAAACGTGGATTTGACTGGATGATACCTTGTGCTTCTGACCATCTTGTATATGGTTCGAGATTCAATCCTTTCAAAAGATCAACAAGATCGTCCATCGCAGCTTTTTTCGTTGCAACCTCTTTCTCCGTATTCGCCCTCTTGAGTTCCATGATATAATCTTGAAATAGCTGACGTCTTTCATCATCGTCATTCGAGGAGCGGAAAATCGTCTCTCCTTCAATAATTGGTCGAGCTGTCTTCCATCTAGTGTAGTGTTTAATCTCTGGATGGCTTCTCAGCATAGTAGCAAAATCAGATCTGAGTTTCTCAAGTCTCTCCTTTGCACGGTCCTTCTCTTGTAGGCGAACCTCAATGGCATACTTCTCAAAGGCGGCCTTTCGGTCTTTGGGGTCTTTGAGCGCTCGGTATTGAGGATCCTTGATAATTGATCGCATAACTTCTTCCCATGTAAGATCAGGCTTAACATTGTGCCGTTTCAAAAGCTTGAGGAAAGCTGCTTCTGCTTCTTCAAACGTGGAATAATCGGGATCATTATTAGCAGGCACAAAAGCTTGAGCACGGCTTCCATTAACATCATTTCCGTATGCAATTTGACGAGCTTCTCCTAAGGGTTCTCTGTCTCGTGGTTGGTCATACTGAGAGGACGAGAATCCACCTCCTGCGACGAAGGTTGGCACTCTAATAATAAATCAAAGTTAGAATCACATTCTTTCGGTTTCTCGGAAAATACCTACGGTGCAGCAGCGACTACAGGCGATGCAGCCTCTTTTGACATAGCTTCCTTGTATACATCTGGCATTTCCCATGAGCTCTCCTTCGTCTCAGTGTTATACCAATACTTTCTCCCCCCTTCCGCTGTATACTCTTTCCATGGCTGATTCAACAGGGCACGCTAAACAACTTGTCAATAAAAGCTATATGACAAATAGATCTAGGGAGAAAAGAACCGTACCTCTGCAGGTGTCATCAAATCTTCTGGCTTCGTCCATTGCGTCGCCTTCGTAATAGTATTATAATAATAAACTCGTCCATCCGCATTTCGCGCTTCCTGCCAGAGAGCAGGAACAGCTGCATGACCATTCATTCCGTTCATGTTGATGAAACTGAAAGCAGAAAACGGATTTTTGGTTGAGTTGTTACTAAAAGCGCAGACCAAGATCGCATTTGCGGTTTCCAAAAAAAGGTTCGCGGTTTTGCTCGGCCGCTATTTAGCGCGTTTTCAGCACGGAAGCTAACCACTACCACCATCCAGAACTCCTTTCATGTGAGTTTCCAACGTCATAACACATACTCGTTTTCTTAACACATTATGCGATTTACAAATATATAACAAGTCACAGTTTATTGTATTCATTTTTGTTTTAAAGGCTTATCAAAATGATGGAAGAATCGCAAGAAGAGCCAATTCCTAGGAGCAGCTTGGAGTTTACTGAGAGCTCAATCTTGGACACAATCGTTCCACAGGCCAGCGATTTGAATATAGAGGAGGCTTTGAGCGGGAGTGTAGAAAAGCTTGATGAGGGCAATGGTTCTCCATTAGCTGCCATTCCTCAAAGGCAAGCTCTTTTTTTTGGTTAGTCCCCCGAGTTACTGGAAAAGCTCTCTATCTTACTCATTCGTAGATGTTAGATGAAACGGTCAATATTTATGTCGTCCTACAAACTCCCTACTTTGACGAACGATCTCTTCGATCCTATCTTAACAGACTTATAATCAACGTGGAGGCCCAGGTTATCAATGCGAATGGCGAGCATCAAGATAGCTCGGCGGGGCGTGAACTGATTTACAAGGGCTCCGTGCAAGAAAACGATGAGCCATTGATAGTTGTGCAAGGCTCAGACGAGACTGATAGCGCCAATAATGACGGTCATATACTTTTGATATGGAAATTATCTGCATTCCTTGCAAGACCGCGACTACGCTTGCAGAATCCCTCCATTGTCTTCGCGGCCACGGCGAATCTCAAAGCAGCGGAACAAGTCGACACGGATGCATTGCGACAGGAATATCTCCCAAGTCAGATCCCATCGGGCTTGAATCTTCTTGAGGCTTTCAGTGGTGATGCATATCTAAATGGTATCAGGCCACGACTATCTGCATTGCGAGTCGCAAGAGTTGCACCGGCAGCGCAAATCGCTCGCGACTTAGCTCGACCTTTCAAGAACATCTCACGGCAATCTATTAAAGTATATCCAGCTATAAATGCCCGTGTGCGATATTCCAGACCAAGTAGTACGCCGAACAATACTTCAGTCATAGCTTCGCTGGATATTGATATTACTTCGTTTGTGAATTGTGACATTATACTCACAGATATACAGTTGAAGGTGCACGGCGGACAGGTACAAGATTTAAGTCAAATCCCTGGGCTAGCGCTTCCAATTACATGTCGACCTCAAGACGATATTAGCTTCCTTTATCGGATATTGCCTGATGACATTGATGTTACTAATAAGTCTCAAATTCGAGCCATCGATATATCTATCACCGCCAATGCCAATGTCACTACTGTCTGTAAGCCACAGATTGTGATGCAATGGTCTACATCCCTGGACTTTACACCTCCTATTAATAATGGCTTTGGTCAACCTACGAAACCTATTCAACGTCCTCACAGACCCTCTGCGCTGTCTATCGGCGCAACGTTTGACAGCATTCCAACGATTTCCTCTCTAGCAATTAATCATCCCGATGCTCTTCCAACAATCGAAGCGACCACTCCAACACGCCCACATCATCGTCATCAAAATTCTGTCCCAGATTTTGGCGTTACCATGACATTTTCCTCTCCATCTACATCTCCTATCTACCCAGGTCACCCTTTCATCTGGTCAATCTTCATAGTGAATCGATCTGATAGACCTCGGAAGCTTGCTCTTCTTGTATTACCAAAAAGACGTCGAACTGAAGCTCGTATAACACGCCCTCCTTCGGCTGGTCATGGCAGCGCACGTCGAGATCCAAAAGTTGCGGATGCTGTTCTCGACGAAAATATAATATATGCCATACAGCGAAATTCGGCAATGGAATCCAGCGAGATAGTCTGTCTAAGTACAGATACTCGTGTAGGGCCACTTGCACCATCAGCATGTTACGAAGTTGAACTCAAATTCATGGCGTTAAAGGAAGGGATTGTGGGAGTAGAAGCTGTGAGGGTGGTAGATCTAGGAACGCAGGAGCATGTAGATATCAAGGATTTACCGACGATCGTCGTCAAACCTGAACCAAAGGAATAAATAACTTCACAGTTGGATCCTCAAAGATCTTAAAAAGGTTTATTCATATTGATTGGAGATAATGTATTTAGATTGTAAAAAGGAGACTTGAATTGAATAATGATATTTATCATAAATTAACCCTATTTGCACCCATAATTATTGCGAGACGACATGGGTACAGAGAACGAAAGTAAACAACAGTTTCTTCTTGGTCTGAGCGATAGCCAGCCATTGAGTATCCCATCCTATCCCATACCAAACCAAACATAGCTAAACCCCTAAAACCAAACCTCATCTTTAATCATCAAAATCTCAGATCCCAGATCCTAACTTTTCATCCATCTCCCCTATATTCACTCATCTTACAACTTTCATCCTACATACAACTCCATACCACCTCTTTAACCAACCAACCCTATCTCGCCCATCTAATCTCCTCTTCCTTTATCTCTCCCACCTCTGTCCCCTTGCTCACACCTCCCATCTCCACCGCGCCTCCCGTCACCACGTTATCGCCCAGCGAAGCATGATGCGCATCATGTACGTGCAGCAGATTGCCACCTTTCTCGACATGGTTGGAACCACCAAATAGCACGTCGATTTCTTCAAGCGATACTTTTTTCGTTTCGGGGACCAGGAACCAGACGTACAGCGCGAGGAAGATGTTGATGCTGAAGAAGAAGTAGAATGTTTTACTGTGGGGGAGGGGTTAGTTATTTAGGGGAAGGAGACGAGGGGGGGAAACGTACAAGCCTTGGTTCTTCAAGAAGGTTGGGAAGAATTGTTGGAAGATGGAGTTTGCCACGCTGTGTAACGTTAGTATTCCATTTGATTATCTTAAGAGTAGACAGGATAAGAGAACTCATAGCTTACTTCTGCATCTGACTCGACATACCCACCGCCTGGGCTCTAACATTCATACTGAAAACTTCTGCGGTCCAAATCCACACCGTAGCACCCCAACTGGGTTTATAGAACAAGATGAATAGGAACAGCAGGAACACAATCGAGATGGCAACAGGATGTGACTTTGAATCTCCATTGGCGCCAGTATTCGGGGTGAGGGTACCCACAAGCGAAACGATCAACATACAAATCGACATACCGATCGCACCCACAATAAGAAGGAATTTGCGTCCAAAGCGATCAACAGTCCACACAGCATTCAGGGTGAAGATGATTCCAAAAGTAGCATTCAACGCATTAATCAACGCAATCGTGCTAGCATCAGGGAAAACCTTCTTGTAAATCGCAGTACTGTATGTATTCAGGGTTCCTTGTCCGGTAAGTTGTTGACCGATATTCAAAATGAAAGCTAGGATCAAACGTTTTCGGACCGAGCGATCTTTCCAGAGGGCAGAATAGGAGGAGGAAATGGCTTCTTTTTCGAACTCGAGAGCCTCGCGGATAACGAGGATTTCGTCTTCGACGTCTTGTTCTGTGGCACGCACGCGACGGAGGGCGGCGCGGGCATCGTCAACACGTCCGCCGTGTTGGATGTACCAACGGGGACTTTCGGGGATGAAGGGGAGGAGGGTGAGGATTATGATGGGGACGAGCATTTGGAAGATGACGACCATTTTCCAGTCTGTGGGGTGGGAGTGTTAGTTTGCGGTGGAGATGAGCTG
The DNA here is from genome assembly GCF_013461495.1 of Botrytis fragariae. NCBI lineage: Eukaryota > Fungi > Ascomycota > Leotiomycetes > Helotiales > Sclerotiniaceae > Botrytis > Botrytis fragariae. The sequence continues at coordinate 950,124 of NW_023501000.1, forward strand.
ATGTGGGTTTGAAGTGAAGGGATAGACAAAAGATGGCTAAACACATCTGAAAAGTAAGAAACGTGAAAGTAAATAGTGAGAATCTTACCCCATTCTCCAAGCGTCTTAACATGTTTTTGACAGGCGAAGTTAATCCAATAGGCAATGAATGAACCGACTGAATAGAACAATTGCCACTGTAATAAGTCTATGTCAGCATGCAATTCTGAGTTCCGCAAAATTTGGTGACCGTGAAACTTACAAAGGCCATGATCTTTCCTCTAATCTCAGGTGGTGCAAGTTCACCAATATACACAGGTCCCGCCGCTGTATATCTGATTAGCAGAGACTTGAACAGAAGAATTCAACGAACATACTCAATGCAACACCTTGGCCCAGCCCAATAAGCACACGACCAGCGATAAAACATCCAAGTTGGCCTCGAGGAGAAAATGTTTGAATGAAAGTAGCGACAATGGTCACGAAGCAACCAATTGCCATACCCCATCTTCTACCAAGCCAATCCGCTACTGGACCACCAAGAAAGAATCCAGCGATAATGGCACCAACAGTATAGGCGGTATTGACAGCACCAATCTTTTCGGTATCCTTCGATCGTTTGTTAGACTGGATCAAATGCTGATTGTTTGACAGGGAAACATACCGGGTCGTTGAAGTAAGCTACCCAGTTCTTTGAGCCTTGTACGGAATTGTATACAGAGGCATCATATCCATATAGCACCATACATGATGCTGCGACGAGCGAGATATACCTATGTAGCGTTAGGTCACTATTATTGTCAAAAAATTACTGTAAACCTTACCAGTTGTACACTCTCGTCTTATCTGTATTGAAGATCCCCATTTTGGTCAACTAGGACCCAGCCTTATGAGTAATAAAATGAAAGGTAGATCTCAATATCGATATCGATGTTGATACAAGAGAAATGCTACAACGAAGAAGTGGAAAGAGTGTCAATTAAAAATGGAGGAGATAAGATCGACCGCTAGAACTTCCCCAAGGCTCCACCCACACTTCATTGCGTGAGCATCTCATGTTGAGCAGTTTACGGTCGTATGTACATTGTGCCTGCACATGGTCTCGATGCGACAAGGATGATAACCTACAAGGCCGTTTCCCGCACCCCATTCTCAGCGATTTTAGCTCCCCCTTGAAGCTTATAACCAGGAAGCTTACGCCAACGAAACTCGAAATGGCAAACGAACAAACGGGGAAAGAATAGCCCCAAGCTAGGGCACAATCTCGAACCAATGGATCTGGAGCTTTCCAACATTAGCTGATTACAGTTACAATCCCCCATACTCCAGAAAAAGCTTCTGTGGTGGATCATTACAAGCGGACAATCCCATATTAAGAAAATCCGCGAATCAAAGCAAATCGACAAAACAAGTGGTGGCTTTTATTTGTATTTCCACCTAGAAGACAGGAATAATCCCAATCCTCTGGTTCGAAATACCCTACCGAGATTTCAAACCTGCAACTCCACCAAAGGAGGCATTTTCTCAGTCCACGGGATACATGCATGGGATCTGGAAGCGAAGTCTTTTACCCCAGTATATTACCCCAGTATCCTTCTTAAATTGCTTTCGACCGAGCGCACTAATGCATACTCATGTCCTTTTCAAATTGCCAACCGAAACTGACCGTTGGTACAGGCTTCTTCTTCAAGTAAAGGTTCCCATGTTACACGTAATGTGTTATCGGAGTAGATACTTCTCGTGGAAACTCCTAATGTATGCATATGTATGTGTATTCACGTGAGTATCTCTCGACGATGTGAAATGGCGAAACATCCACCAATACCACCCACACCATACTTGCAAGTGGCAATGTGTGTACGAAGTATATTTTGGACTAGAACCGTTGATTCGTCTCCATTCCCTGCAATAATCCATACATAGTGGAGACTCGACTCCGGATGATAGATCGTAATGCGGGGTTAGTGTATTGGAGTGACAAACATACCTAGGTACGTACCTAGACACGATTAATTAAGCGTTACGCCTGCTTTAAATTGCTACCCAAGTTTCCCTCGTAATGTCATCGTAATGTGTAAATAAATAAATTAACAAATCGTTGAGACTCTGGTTGTTTGTTGTTTGTTATGTGTTATGTGTTACACCCAATTTCAAAAGATTCGATTACATTTCTGCTCGTCTCAATACATCTACACAAATCCTACCCATCTTACCAGTCTTTTGAGGGGGTGGAGATCTCATCACCACCTTGAGAATATTTAATAAAGGATAAAGCCACATGAGCATCCAAAGTCAGTATTTACATGTGTGGAAACCTGCCAGAATCTGCAAGCTGCAGGTTACTTTTGATCTATGTACTCTCAACACCAAAAACAAGGGGTATTTCTGTGTTTCGTCCGAACGCCAAACACCAAATATGTAACAGGGAAATTATTTGACATGTGAGCTGTACAACCCGGTAATACCTGCTCTGCTGCACACTTTATATTCATGAGCCAAAACTCTGGCATAGCTCGAGTTGGTGAATAAGATAATATGCCATCAACCAAACAGATAAGTGCTGTGTTGCGTGGTTTTCGCATGATTGCTATTGGTGCTTTAGAATGCGAAGATATTAATGTCCTACCAGAGAACCAAATGATCCTGGTCTTGGAAATGAGAATCGCATCTTTTTTGAGGGTGCTCCATCACCTTCACCTCGATTGTTTCGTCCGGTCGCGTCTTCGCATCCTCTGCAAATGCGTACATAACAAGGTTCAAAATATCATCTTTGAACTCGTCTATGTTTGACTCCAATAGGGTTATGCCTGAATAGCGATCCCACGAATCAACTTCTTCTTCGCTTGGTATTCCTCTCACTAGGATGACTTTTCTCATGTGCGGAAAAGTCGAACGGAAACGAGTAATGCTTCCCAGAGCGCGAGAAAGATGAAATGGAAGGCTGTAACCAGCTGCACCCCAAAATTGTTTAGCCAGAGCAATTGATTGAATCTGATGATGGTAGGGTAATAATGGTGATTGGATAGAAAAATGCTTTGCGATCGCCATCACTTCGTCCACATATTGCCTCGAACTGAAATATATAGTATCGCAAACAGGATTAAAGTAAATATCCGCTGGCTGTGTATCCGTTCCGAATGACATATTGTAAGATTGGAGAGCAATGTTACGAGATTCTCTATTCGTATGAAGTGTGGCTGGAGGTGGACCATAATTGACAAATTTCTTATCAACAATATCGTAATTCAATTCTAGAATACGTTTGTGAAAAGCAGCAAGCTTCCATATCTGTACTCTCAGCTCCAAAGGGAGGTCAAGGAAGTGGGGAAATGTATTTTCAGTATTCATGATTGGATGAATGCCGCTGAGAGTATAATATAGGTATCGATAGGAGCTTTCGAAAGTCAGCAATCCTGAAGGAAAGGGGCGTACGGGACGGCACGGGATCTTAGAGATGTGGAATACCGGATTGGGAGCCGGATTGGAAGCCGGATTGAGGTAGTGTCAGAGTCCAAACATTCCACACATATTTAGATGTCAATCATAATTCGCACTCTTGAATATTTGAGGTTGGGTGGAGTCGTCGTAGGGAGTAGAATCTGATGTTGTTTTGCTGAAGGGAAAGGGACGCTATCTCGGTAACCTAGTACTAGCGTCCATTTTCCTTGGCGGGATCACCAGGCGCAATATCAAAACAAAGGAATCACACTCTGAGACATCACGCATCATTGTTCTGTCATCGATTTTTGCAAAACATACAAGCATAAAGCGTCTCATGTTTTCGTCTTGAGCGTCTATGGGTTTATATTGCTACTCATCATGGTAAGTAAAACGCCACGGAGGATTCCAAATGTTCCCATCTGACATCAAAAATAGGCAGACAAAGCTAGCTATTTTACACAGCTCTATGCTTTAAGTAATTCGGATTCAGATGAAGGAGAGCCCAATGAATCGCGAGAATTTTTGAAAAAATGCAATAATCCCATTTTGGATCCTCCATCACAAAGAAAGCGTAGTTTGCTACCTCCGTTACCTAAGGATCCAAATCTACTACCACCTCGAAAGCTACATAAACCGCTTCTCAAAAATGTTCCAACATTACAACGAAGTCGTTCGGAGCCAAAAGGGAGTGTAAGTACGGCTAAGGATACGGCAGATAGTACGACGGAGAAACTGTTTGAGTCACCTCGCAAAAGATCTGGTCTTCGAAGCGAATCGCGTGCTACAGTTTCTACTGGTAGTTCTTTTGAAAAGGAAACTTCTTCGTCCTTAAGAAGTGCAGATGTTTCAGCAAAAAGACCAACTAAAGATCAACGGAGCATATCAAATCCAACACCAGCTACCTTGGTTCTTACCAATAGTACAGGAATCGCATCAATGCTTAGCAAGAAGAGAAAGGGAGATGCCCAGGAAAATGGGGCCACCAAAAAACCCACCAAGAAGAAAGAGAAACCTCTAAAGTTTGTTCCCCCAAAGGATCGGGTCTTTCAAGGTCTTAATTTTTTCTTCCTTCCTAACGATGATAAATCTCCAGTCAGACGTTTTCGCATCATTAAAGCAAGAGAGCGGGGCGCAACCTGGATTAGAGATATAAACGAGCCCATCACACATCTTATCATTGATAACTCCTTGACACGCAAGGACGTTGTGACCTACCTCGGAGTCCTTCCGGATGGAGCCAGTATGGTAAATGAAGAATGGTTATTAGATTGCATTGAACAGAAATTTCTCTATGAACCAACTGGGAAGAAATATCAGGTCAAAAATCCAGATGCTGTCATTGAAAAGAAGCAGGTGCCGGTACCATCAACGTCACAGCAGTCAGATGAATCTCTCCAATTGGACCTTCGTAACAGGAAACCTAATAAGTGGGAATATGTGCCTCCGAAAGAAACACCTGAACGTAGTCAACGCTCAATACCAACTGTTAGACCGGTTCCTTTCCCCTCAACCTCAATTTCTGGACCACAGTTACCGGAAACAGATCCAAATCTTTTGACAGGAGAGATCTCACAGCACCTTAGTCAAGCATCTTCTCCCAACCCACAATACGTAGACTTTGGCACACTAAATGAAGCAATAGAATTAACCAGGGCGACCGAAGGTGTACTCGATCATGACAATTCTGACGACGACCTGACATCAAATTTCAGTGAATTTGACGATACCATAGATGAATCAGATTCAGAAGATGGTCGTCGCTCCCCTCTAAAAGCTCCCGTCAAGTCTCGTCGAACAGCTCCTTCGGGAAAAGGAAGTCTAAGTAACTTCCAATGCATGGCCGGTGGAACTGCCTCCGACGAACCCAATCCCAACGATCACACAATCCAAATCCTGTCACGAATGAAAGACTACTATGAAAGAATCGGCGATCAATGGCGTACTCGTTCCTACATACAAGCATGCGGCCAACTCAAAAATCAACCAAACCTCATCCGCACCTTCTCCGAAGCCATCGTAATCCCCAAAATTGGCCAACGCATTGCCAAAAAAATTGAAGAAATAGTCCTCACCGGTCATCTCCGTCATCTCGACCACGCGGAAGCAGAACCAGACGATAAAATCCTCAAACTCTTCATGGGTATCTATGGCGTAAACTACAAGCTCGCATCAAAATGGATTTCTCAAGGCCATCGCTCATTTGCTGATCTCAAAAACAATATCAAACTCACACCCAGTCAACAAATCGGCATCGAACACTACGATGATCTACAACTCCGGATTCCCCGCCATGAAATCGAAGAACTGGGTAACTTCATCATCGAAACATCTAAAACCCTCGATCCCGAAATCAAAATCACAATCGGCGGTTCGTATCGTCGCGGCGCAAAAACATCCGGTGATATCGATATCATCATCTCCAAACCCCACACCACCAAAACAACACAACTAACTCCCTTCCTCTCTTCCCTCGTAAAATCTCTCACAAAGTTTAATTTCCTGACCGCAGCGCTCGCCGTACCGCATAATAACGAAGGCTCAAAATGGCATGGATGTTGTGTTCTCCCCACTCCCTCTTCCTCTCCTCAATCTCAACACATCTCTTCCAACCCCTGGCGCCGCATCGATTTCCTCCTCGTTCCTGCGTCCGAAATCGGCGCAGCACTCATCTATTTCACCGGCGACGATATCTTCAATCGAAGTATGCGTTTACTGGCTGGGAAAAAAGGGATGAGGTTAAATCAGCGGGGTTTGTATAGAGATGTTATGAGAGGTGGGATGAAGGGGGGAAAATGGGAGAGTAGGAAAAAAGTTACGGATGGGACGTTGGTGGAGGGGAGGGATGAGAGGGGGATTTTGAGGCGTTGGGGGTGCCGTGGAGGGAACCGTGGGAGAGAGTTTTGCATTAGGGGAGGGGGTAGCGGGTAGGTAGACAATTGTGTGTGGGGGGCTTGGTGATTGCGAGCAGGCGGTGGTGAAATTTTGGTTGTGGAGGGAAAATACCCATCTTCATGTTTGGTTCAGGTTCAGGTTCAGGTTTAAGGACCTTTGCAGACTATCGAATTTGCGTCAGGACCCCAAGCCAAGACCCGAAATCAGATCCAAAGGGGACGTTTTGGGGTAAAGTATGAAGATTTCTGGATGAAGAACTTACGGCATACTGGTTGGAGTAAATATTGTGTTGTTTCACGATATCGTAATAGGATATGCGATATGCGATATCATGGATCGGGTTAGGATTGGATTTTGTCTTGTGCAATGGATAATATTGGTTTATTAATTTTATTATCTTTTATCAATCATACATGTAGTCAGTCGGTCAGTCGATCGGTCAGTCAGTCGCCTCTAAATATGTATGAGCAGTTGAATGTGTGATGAATCTTTGATTTTGTATATGTATTCCACGTATTTTAATATAATAAGTGCAACGCGATATATTTTATCCATTTATGTACCCATCTATGTACCCATCTATGTACCCATCTATGTACCCATCCCATAAAATCTCTTCCTCCCCTACTCCTCCCCTCCCCCTCTGATCATCGCCCAATTCCTACCCACCCCACACCCCCCAAAATCTACCTCCATACAATCTACCTCTCTAAACCCTGCGCGCACATACACCGGATATCCTGCGGCTGTCGCTTCCAAATAACTACTTTTCCCTTGGGCATCTGCGAGATTTGTGATTGCGGTGAGGAGGAGGGTGCCGAGACCGAGTTTTTGGTAGCGGGGAGAGATGGAGAGGAAGTAGATTACTGGGAAGGGAGGTGTTAGATGGGTGTTGGGGGGTTGATAATGGGGAGGAAAAGGAGGGAGAGGATTAGGATAGTGAGGGGGGAGGAAAGAGGATAGAAATGAAAGGAGTCCTGGTGCAAAATGAGATTGACACGAGGTGTCTATTTATTTCCTCCGAAACGAAAGAACTCAAAAAGGGAATATGGCAAGAATGAGAGCACTCGCTTAAGAAATCTAAAGAGAACCGAAAGGAGAAAAGAGAATTAAGAAAAGTAAAAAGGAAAACGTGACATACAAAACATCTCCTCCCTCTTGTACCACTTCTCCCTCAGTCCATCCCAGCCCCGTACCTTCGCCTCACAAATCTCCAGCACCGAACCTTCCGGGAACTTTCCCTCTCCTCTTTCCCTCCTCTCCTTCTCTTCCCTTTCCTCTTCTATTTTCTCCCGCTCTTCTTCTTCTCTGCTCACCACATGCGGTTCAGCCCAATGCGTCCAGCCCGCCATGTTCCCTGTGGAATTTTCCACAAGTTTCCAGGTGTGTGTATGAGGTGTGTGCAGATACTTGGTGAAGACTTTGGTGAGCCAGGAGGTGAATACAGAGGGAGGAACTTGGGATGAGGGCCAGCGGGCGAGACGGAAGGGGTCGCTTGCGAAGGCGAGGTCGTAGATGGTGAGCATGGAAGGAAGGTCGGCGGGAGTGCAGGGGTGGATGGAGAAGGAGGGACTGGGGGAGGAGGGGATGGGGATGGGGGTCATGATGGAGAGAGCGGGTTTTGAAGGTGGTGGAGAGCAGGGAGGTTTGTGGAATGGGAAGTTTTTGGGAGAATGGATGAGTTTGAGTATGAGTATGAAGTCTCGTTTTGAATATTTGGTATCGAATATACAGATACTGTTAGGGTAATGGGTGTGATGTGTTGTATATCATAGAAGATACGCGATTAATGAGCATTTGGAGAATATACTTATACCTCCATGACTCCTCCCACTTTCAGGGCAAGTAGTCTGTCTACCAATAGTCTGATAATGACTCATCCACTGAGATGATGAATATATACAGGGCCCATAGCAAGTTCAACATTCAAACCCGAATTCCTATCGGTGTTCATCCTGTACAGTTCCATCATTGAGAGAGAAAAGATTGTAATTTGCTAGCAATCAGACTCACACCCCACAACTCATTTTTTGACCCCGTAACCTATTATACGGAGTTTTGTCTCCTTATCCCGATGAATACATATTTCGGCATTCAGCCTTGTTGAAATGATTTATAAAACATGTCGCAATCATCGTATTTAATGATTGATATGACTCTTTATCTCAAGAGTCTCATGCAAGCAATTATATTTGAACCATGGATGAGATACATTACTCAATTAAAAAAACTTTCCGCTTCGAGTTGAATCCGATGTGCGTGATTGAATCCAATTTCGGAGGTTTTTATGACCGTTGAATCGGCGTTGACCCTCTTTCTCTACCTTTCTGGGTTCATTATCAATCAATTTTGAACGTCAGGAGAGAGGGGGATTTAATCTAATTATCATCAATCAGCATTTAGATTCATACTGGCATATACGTTTGGTAATGATCATAGTAATGAATACCCTTTTTGACACATTGTCAGAAGCGCAATGGGGAATTGACTCCCTTTCGAGAGAAAACACAACGGGGTATTTCGCATGCCCAATGCAGAAATCCGATGATTTTAATCTTATTTTATGAATTTGATGATCATGGTGATCCAAGTTCCTATTTTTCCCTTTTTTTTTCTACGGTGTACTCAAGTTCTAGATTTTGATTGCTTTGATGTTTCCTATGGAGTCAAATTTCAATTGTCCTTGCACTTCTTGAGTAAAGATTAACATCAGTATCGTATATCAACGTGGCTTTCCAAGGATTGGACCGACAAGGGCTATTTTGTGGCCCCGGAAGAGAAGATGCTTTGTGCCTATAATAAGCCGGGTCTTAATCTGTTGTGTACCTTACAGTGGTCGGTCACTTGGTGGGACGGATTGAGAGTAAGAAATGATGTTGAATTGAGGGTTGCACAGTTGCGCAGTTGCAATTACAGAAACTTCTCTGTGTACCATCCGGAACTCCTTCATTTTCATGGGTGGGTGGGTAGGTAGGTGGTGCTGTATTCATACCAGCTTGACTAGCTGGTATGCAGCAAGAATGGACAGTTGCGAAGAAGAAGAAAAGAGATAAAGAGCAGAAGAGCAGAAGAGAACAGAAGCAAGGGAAGGAAAAGAAAGCAACCAATAAATGATGAAAAAGGATAAACATGACGGTAATATAAAAATCAGATCAAGCTCCGCCCTTCAAATTCCAGCTCCAATGCCAATAATTCCAATTCCACCTCCACTTTCACTACCGACGAAGATCATCGGGATACATAATACTATATGCTAGTCACTTTCCCAAGAGCAAATGAGAAATTAACTTGTGGAACTTATTTAGACGGAGTACGATGTGATAAGTCCCAAAGTCATATGAATCTCCATACAAAACCACCCACGGAGAAATAATCTCAGTTCTCAGTGCAAATTGTGAACCGTGAACTGTCCTTCAAAATAGCTACTATGTGCTACTGCTGTAGCTTAATACTTTGGGTATCTAGGTATCCAGGTGGTAGTTCCAAGCCAGGATTAAATGCTAATGAGAAGATTGTACCGTCTATGTCCGACATTATTTTGCTCGTGGCGTGGAGATATGCGAACAAATGCTAGATGCTAGATGCAAAATGCATGCAATACGGTGCAGTATTGAAAGGGAGAATTAAAAGTAATCATTATGACTAGGTAGGCTGGTAGGTCGATAATGAAGAGAGCATAGATAGAAGATACCAGTAGCTAGCTTTCATAGACCTTTCTATCTCTCTCCCCTACACTTTATTCTTCTTCCTTCTGCTTCTGCTTCTGCTTCTGCTCCTCCTCCTCCTCCTTCTCCTTAAAATATCCAATTGTCAAATTTGGTAACTATTCACCATGAATATATGAATTGACTGCAACCTCGCACGACCGTGATATAGACAAAAAGAAAGCGGATGGCCCTATCCCCGAATCCCGCCAAACCAACCCTCATAGCACACTGGAAGCCCAATCTATGAATCAATAATCGCCGACGAACAAATAGTCTTACCAACAACTGCTGGCGCCAAAAACTGTCAAAATAAATATAGATATTTCATTGCGTGGTCAATTGTCAGACTCAGTACCTAACACATTGTTCCAAAGTTTCCAGCTCTAGAGGAGGAAAGAAAAAGAAACTTTGTTCAGCTCTCGTGGTAGTGCCTGGAACTAGGCCATCATGCAGAGTCAATCCTCCAGTACTACAGCAATCATGGTTTATCCACCTCGACCTGGTTCACAAAGTCCAACTTTAACTGAACCAGACATGATCCTCCCACTACATAATGAAACGAATTACGACTCAGAACCCTCATCGCGGCATACATCATTTCAATTTACTTCTTCGTCGGGGGATTCATGGCAGCGATCAAATAATTCAGATTATGTAGGTGGTCCGCCGCCTAGGACACCCACCACGCCAATTATCTATGGGAATGGAACAATGTTATCAGATATAGGCGAGGTCACAGAGGTGGAAAGTACGCCAGGAAAGAAGTTACCGGGTCCTGCTGAACGAAGGTTCATCAAGCAGCAGCAGCTTCAAAATGGTCATCGCATAAGTTCAACATCATTGGGACATGATTTGAGGAGGTCGGGAACCAAGACCGGAACGCACGAGAGAAAAATATCTGTGGAATCTGCTAGTACCGTCACGTCAGAACCACAATCGGCCATGTTTGGGGATATCGATGACACAGTCAGTGTGGATGATAGTAATTTTCAGGGTGACGATGAGGAGAGTGTGGCAGAATCATATACGGATCCTTATCGCAAGGAACTTGTGGAACAGGAGACACGCAGGTTGTCGCGCAGGGAGGGGAATTTTGGAGAGGGGGAAGATGATCAGAATTCGAGTGCCGCTTTGAGTAGGAGGGCGGAACAAATTCTTTTGAATGCCAAACGTCGACTCAACGTGAGTTTCATCAAGTCACAAAATGAGTTCATACACTGACAATCACCCTCTTTAGAATATGGAAGGGAATTTAACACGAGCGCGAAGCTCCCTTATTGTAACGCCATCAATTTCCATGCCTTCGATTTACAGTAGTAGTCCTTTAACCAATCCATCTCTCCTAAAAGTCGATCGGCGCATCAGCGGTATTCCTTCGAGACAACGGTCATTTTCCAATTTTCATACAGATTCAACTGCTTCGAGTCCCGGTCATTCGAGGGTCTGGAGCGAAAATAACATATCTCCTTCGCGAGCCACAGCATTCCCAGTTCGCGCCTCGAGCGCGGCAGCTACATACAGGGCTAGAAGTTCTATGGGATCGCATACACCAAAGCCAGCATCGCCACTTTCTCCAGGAATGATCAAGGAGGAGAGCAATGAACATGGAAGGCCAAGAGGCTCCGGGCAATCTTCACCACATAGCAGGATTTCTCCTTCACAGCCATCGCATCTTGAACCCCTGGTCGAGGATGGCGTTCCTGAATTCGACGGCAGGACTAATGGCAGGACTGATACTGACAGAGAATATTCGACTGCCCGAGAAGGACTTTTAAGTCGCTCTTCGTCGACTTCAAGCATAAGAATGCAGGATATACAACATCAAATGAGTGATTTGAAAGGAAGATTGTCCGCTTTGCGAGATCGTGCTAGAGATGATAATATGAAGCGTCGCAGTCTCCAAAGTTTACGTACTCCTAGTCCATTTACGGCAGGAGAACAGTGGTATAGTGGAGGTGTTAATGGTCAAGATGTCGTTCCCAAGACAGATTCAGTAGTAGATCATGTTCAGTCGAATGGAATCCAAAATGGCGACCCTACGAAGAATGGATACACTGCACAGCCGACCCAAGTATCTGCAAGACATGCCCCAACCTATGCCGAATCGGATGCTACAAGTATATATGAAGATGTTGATGAGGGTCAGGTAAAGCCACCTGGGTTCCCTACTCATCAGAATCAAACACAAGTAGTTGAGGAGGAAGGCTATGATACTTGCTCAGAGGTGTCTGAAGTTTCAAGCAATGATAGTTATAGTGACGACCGTTCAGAATTTGACGAATTTGACAACGAGGACAACAGTGATGCATCGATTTATCACGAATCGGTAACCGAACAGGTATCACACGAAGATCGCGAGGATGCGTTCGATTATGAACATTTCTTCCTGTACAGCGCAATGGGTACGATGAGTCGAGAAAGACGAGGAAGCATTAGCTCAGAGGATTCTGTGGAAACAACTCGAGGACCTTCAGTTCCAATGCCACTTGTAGAGAATGGCCATGACCCCAGTCAACGATCCTCCATGGTACATCTTAGATCTGACAGTAATTCTTCGATTTCTACTCTGGCCACTTTTGCAACTGCCAAGTCAAACGTGGAGGATGATGAATATAGTGAAGATGAAGATCCTTTCGATTTAACTATCCCTATTACCGATACTCGTAAAATTGACGCCCCGGACTCACCCACAATCTCTCCTTATAAGCCAACTACAACCACTTCTCTTGCAACCAAACGGTCTACATTTGGATCTTTACCCCCCAGGAATACCGTTATCAATGACTACAACGATATTGGAATAGCTCGAGGCTCCGGATTATACGATATTGATGTGATACCTGGCGTCCACTCCAGGAACCTTTCCCTCGACTCAGCGACCTCTGCCAGTACAACACGTAGTGTCCCTCTCTCTGTCAAACCTAGAGGACAACCCAGCGTTTTTACTCCACCTGGCACTGCCTCCAGCACCAATTCCCACCCAGTCCGTTCCGATTCCCTTGAAAACAACCGCAATCGTACACGAACATCGCCAGTACAGATGCTCTCCAAAGATGACCAACTTCTCGTTGAGCGATTAGTCGCTAGCCTGGGAAAATGTGTTTTAGAATTGCAGGACACGGAAGCGGGAAATTATGATTCGAGGATTTGGAGACGGAGGCTAGATGCTGCGAGGAGGGTTTTGGATGGTGAAGAAGGGGCTATTTAATAGCCTGCGCTCTCATGCATTCTCTTTCTTGCCTTTTGATTTTGTTTCGAGTCAAGGCTTCATTGCCTTTTCGGCATGTCGCCATGCAAGCAGTAACAACTTCATTTCATTTGTTAATATTTTCTCTTAATCTTTTGGAGACAACGGGATACCATCAATCAACATGGTGCTGGGGAATGGGTCGAGCAATAACGGCAATGGGAACAACAGAAAAATGGGATATTCGCAATTTAAGACGGTACGGCAACAATTCTAAGGGGGGACGGGAATCATATTCCAAGGTCAGGCAGGGTGTTTGTTTGTTGTTTGGTGGGGACTACTTACTCAGTCGGGTATTACCTCCCACAACACAACGTAATATATCTTACATAATCCTTTTTTCTTCTTCTTATAATCTTTTTGGGGGAGGGGGGAGGGGAGGGTAGTTAGTTGGAGATTTGGAGAGGTTTCTTCTTCTTCTTTGATACCCCTGTTTTAGTTATTTAGTTATATCTCATCTTCTGTTTACGTTGACAAAGGGGATGGAGGTGCGAGGAGAGTGAATCTGAGAGGAGAGAAGAGGAGACGGAAGAGCGGAAAAGAAAGTGGTGGATAGATAAATAGATAGAAATGCACGAAGAAATGAAGAAATACATAATCTGTGATTATATTGCAAACTGCACAGAACGCAACAGACCAGGATCTTTTACCAAAGTGAGCCCTAGTTACATAATGTTGAACAGGAGCGTGAATGTTTATGTATACAAACCAGGTGAGGTACCTAGCAACTTAATATATCTATCACCTTCTCAGTACTTATAATCCCGGTTGCAAATCTCGAAACTCGAAACCATCAAGATCTCCCCCTTGCTGTCTCTGTCCTAAAGGAAGAAATTCCTTACATCCATCGGCCTCCTTTCTCTCTCCTATTTTGCCTCACTATGATATATGATACAGTCAATCATAATGTCACTAGTCTTTTCTTCAAACATGTAAACATGTAAACCGGTAAACGAGCAAACGAGTAGAAATGCATTTCAATTCCAAACTCTCTAGCTAGTACTTAGCATCTAGAATCTAGCATGCCAACCCTATAAATTTATCTAAACGAATGACCAATACGAAAACAAAGCAAAACAGGGCAAGACTAACGAAAAGAAACGAAAAGAAACGACAAAAGAAGAGAATACAGATAACAGTCTCCTGTGAATAAACGACAATCTTCCTGCTCCGGCCAAGCAAACACGAATACTCTGCCATTCTCCGGCCTTTCTTCATACTTTTTCCTCATTTTTTTGGATTCTATGGATAGTGATATAACCCAGCGGAAATGAAAGAAAGGAGAAAGTTCTAACCTCCTAACCACCGAGTCCCAATGACGGATGACCCATATCACAATCTCCGTTCCCATCCGTCTATTTTCAAAGAATACTCAATCGCCCTCCCACTTCGACATCCACACCCACATCTAACATCCACTAATACACACAATACTAGACCTCCTCTCCAATTCCCCTCTTCTCTCATCCTCATCATTCTCCTCCACAACCGTCATCAACATCATCTCCACCTCATCACTCATTCCCTCTCCCGTCCTTTCTACATTCACATTCTCCTTATCAACCCTCTCAATCTTCAACGGTTCAACCCTCTCAACATCCCTCCAACCACGCACCTCTTCGAATTCCTCTCCTCCCCCAAATTCAACCTTCTTCGCATTACCATTTCCCGTCTTCAAGCCACCCCTATCCCAACATCCTTACCATCCTTTCCATTTCTACATTCCAACATCGCCGGTTCCGGCTCTACAAGCGTATCACCACTAAGATTTCCCAATTTCATCAAGCCACCCGCAGCTACACTAGCAACATCAACATCAGCATCACCCGAAACCCCAGCAGAACCACTATCCGAGCCCCTCATACCCACCGCACTCCCCGACCCCTTTCCCACACTTCCAATAACCACCGTCTCCGTACTTCCACCCACGAACACATCTCCATTCTCGTCACTCGGCAATCCACTTGCCCTCCTAACCGTCGCCAATTTTGCACTCGGCAACCTCAGCGTATCAATCCTATGATTATTTTTCCTCAACCCATTCCCCACACTTCCAGCCTGTGCTTCTTTATCCGAGACCGACGAATTGGTCCTCTTAAAACATTTATTACACAATTTTCTAACCCAACTTTGATTCGAATCCGAACTACCACTTGCGCAATTATTTTCCCTGGTACAGGCAACCAAACTACCTGAATGCTCTGGAGACAATTGTCTCAAGGGATCATAAGCAGGCGGCCCCCTGGCCCATCGATCTCCGTCCATTGCATTCGTATCTCTTTTGTTATTCCAAGGGTAGGTGTTGCACAAAGGTGTTGAATGTTGAGTCATACCATTTGCATCGACAATCCCGCTCATTTGTCTAAACGGCTGAGCTTTCGGACGTGCAGCTCGATTAACACAAGTGACGATGAGGAATACAAGGGAACCAAATCCAGCTAGAAGTAGGAAAGCCATGATGAGTTTTAATCCGACGTTTTTGTGCTTTACCGATTGAAGACACTGGTAGTGCTTAAATGTGTTTCCGAGAAAACGATCACAGTCGCTTGGTGTCTGTGGTACCCAATCGGCAGGCCAGAGACCTCGACGATGACGGGCTGATGAAACTGGTGTAGTTTTAGGCCAAGGTTCAGACGACTTTTCAAAGCATTGAAGATTTCCTCGTAAGTCACTGATGCAGTGGCGGATGCGAGTTACTGTCTCCGTGGGAGTTGGTTGTGCTGTAGCAGTTGATTGATTTGTTACATCCGGCTGTTCTGTGGCACTTGGTTGTGGTGTTTTATTGGACTGGTTCGTGGTACTGGATTGTTCTGTATTGTTGGACAAAGAGGCATTTGTTCCTTGCTTGTAGTCTGGTCTATAGATACACCAACCATCGTCAGTACGAACCCAGGGCGGCTCACATGAATCGGCTCGCCAACTGGGAGCAACATCACGCTCTTCACTTATAGATCCACCGCGTCGTTGCCGGATTGTCTTTCGAGGCCGTGACAATGGATCTTGAGGATGCTTGCGTTCATAATTGGGATCAAAGAAGCACCGACCATCCATAGTACGGATACAAGGGGGGTCACACTTTCCAACTGTGGAGGAAGGGAGAGTGGTAGTTGGGGAGATGGCAGTAGAGATAGAGTTGGAACTAGAAGTATGTGTAGTAGTGGTAGTCGCAGGATGCTTTGATGACGATGTTGCAACAGAAAGTTTAGGTTCTATGGTAGATAGAAGCCCGTTACTTGTCAGTGAAGAAGGAACCTGTGTCTTCTGGCCTTCAACTTTATCACGACGTTGAAAGTTCAGCCCAACAGGCTCTAGGAATGATCTCTTCCAATCGAAATCGTCGATACCATCACCGAGCCATGTGCACCAGCCATCATCGTACATCCAAGGAGATGGGCACGAAGGGGCTGGAAAGATTGCACCCATGCAGTCTTCTTCAATGTCTGACTCTATGGACTCAACTGTATGAAGCCCAGTGTCAAATGGTGAATGAATTCCCGAATAGAATCCCGGATCGTCGTGATCAGCCCATATTGTGCTTTCAGGGATACAGATACCGTCATCGTCTATGATCCAATGGAATGAGTCGTCCTGGACAGTGTTTGTTTCTTTGGCCTCATTGCTTATACCACCATCCCGACGTTTTTGTTCTGAAGATAATGACTTCTTTGTATCGGGTCCCCAAAATCCCAACGGCTTATTCGATGAGCCCCGATAGTAACACCAACCGTCATTAGTATGAACCCAAAACTCTGGACATGATGCAGCCTGAAAAGGTCTGGGTTCAAGTTTAGTTGGTTCATTTATTATCGCTTCACGACGCTGTTCTTCTGAAGATACCGATCTTTTGGAGGCGGGTGGATTATTGAAAATCTCCGGTCTGATCGTCTGGTGTTCAAAGCTACCACGGTAAATACACCAACCATCAGTGGTACGGACCCAGCCATGTCTACACCAATCTGCCTTATAGGGTCTGTAGTTTACACTGGTCTCCTCATCTATTACTGCTTCCCGTGATTGCTGTTTTGTATTGGGAACGACAGGTGGTGGCCTGACCAAAATAGAAATTGGTTTGTTCTCTGCTGGCTTTAGACCATTTACCAATTCTTTGGGGCATTTTTCTTCGTTCTTAACCTCACTATTGTAGGAACAAGTGCTGATGACCCCAGGCGTGTGAGTAAAAGTTGGCATGAGCCTGTGAACTGAGGAAAGAGCAGCATCTCCATCCACGATCAAGGAGCGAGATGTGGGTTGCCACTCATGAGAGACACACCTTCCACCCTGCTTGCGTCGCTCTTGCCAAGAACAACGCATTGAGATTACACGGTCATCCTCTCTAATAGGAAGAGGAAATTGTCTAATAAATTTACCTCTGTTCTTGCTTTTGATCTCTAGAGAGCAATGCTGTAATCGTTCGATTTCGGACTTGGTCTGGTGCCTTGAGCCACCAAGTGTATAATCACCGTATTGAATACCATCAGTAGTAGCATCGGTAACGTCCTCAAAACGTTCGACCTGTTCGCTAGTAGAAACATCCGTCGACTTTCCCAATGTCGAGTCACGAATGCGTAATTGTTGAACAAGTAACTTCGCAGACTTCACAAGGCGAAGTGGAACATGAGTAACTTGACGTTCAAGTTCAGTCGAGACATCGAATTTTGCAGGATGTTCCAGATTTTTAACAAGAACCTCGTCAGAATGATGTCCGTGCTTGTTACGAAGTGCTACCGTTGGTAAGAAAGCAATGCAAATAACAAGAGTAATAACAGTCACTTTTAGGACGACTTTGAAAACTGTATAGTAGTGCGAGTTGGTAGCCCGCTGCTCTGTATCGATACGACTAGGTGCCTTCGGTTTTCTTGGTCTGGAAATGTCAGAAGGCATACTTCTAAAAGAACACATTTACTCACGAAAAGAACGGCGGCATCCTGGCGGATGGACTAACTGGCTAGCTTATACTAGTAGAGTAAAATTGATATGATAAATTAGAATACTTTTATAATGCTGAGAACGATATTTGTCTCCAAAAGTGTGTCAACAATACGACACAACCGTGTCTGAAAGATTGCGGATGAATAGAAGTTAGATGAAAGGAACAGAAAGATTTAGGCAAGTAGATTGTCCCTAAGAAATAAATAATGAAATTTGGAACGCGAAGAAGGCACGAGCAGCATGTTCAAGTGAACAGCTGAGAAACTGGGGTCACTCTTTCCATAATAATCAGATTTTTCCATTATAGGAAGCTGCGAAGTTCAAGCGATGGTGATGTCATGGTTTATCGATAGATTGATACTTTATTAACCAATTTAAGAAAAAAAAACAGTCCGTAGTTGACGGTTGGCCAAGTACTTTATTTGTTCTACAAGCCGGGTGCTCCAGCTCCATGACCGGCTCCGCCAAACCCTGAGGCGTCCGGATATATTGGGTTCATATTCGGCCACTCGTGTTTCATTTGATAAGTCCTATGATCGTAGCCAGGTGGTGGTATATAATTCGGGCTGTGATCAATGGGAGACTCTTCTTTGATATATTGTTGCTGCTGCTGTTTTCTCCCGTGCAGGCTTGCGATGATTGGCTCGGCTCGAGTGTCGAAACTCGAGAGAAGGGCCTTTGAATCCTCCCATCTTTGACCGAATGTCCTCAAAGTTTCCTTGATATGGTTTATACAGTTGAGGCTCCGATCGATGTGATCAGATCCAGTGACTATCGGAAGAGACGGTGGTGGAGAGCTCGTTCCACCAGTGTTGTATGAGCCATTGAATATCTGATCTTGACTGTCTGACAGCACCGCTATTAACTGACTTCCAATGAAATAAACTCGTAGAGCATCATGATAGGTATAGAATGCCTTATTGATAGGATCTTGACTGATAGGAAAAATCTTCTGCATGTATGTTATGGCGTAGTCGAAGATCAAATTCTTTGCGTAATCTGATACTACGTGAACTCGGCATGATGGAGCAAGACAATAAACATAACTGTAGAGTAATTCCAAGTCGAAGAAATCCTTGAAGGCAAGCGGGAGTGAATCAGGAAAGGAGTTAGACCAGTCTCGCATTTCTTGACACATCTTCCAGAGATATGTTGAGCCTTGTGGCAATGGTTCTCGACTGGACTGAAACAGCTCTTGATACCAACTTGATTGAGCACGTCGTAATTGCCACAACAGATGTGCGGAATCCATGGAATGAGGGCCAACTATTGAATCCGCCTGACCCATCTGAGGGAACGTGGGTGATACGGACGGATATTCAACGCTAGATGAGTCGTCCGTGAAGGAAAATGCTCTTGCATGAACCATGCTGATAGATCTAGGTTCATTAACATCCACTGGTTTTTTCAAATGAAGCGTTTTTGCTTACCTATCGAGCGAGTAGACGCAATAAAATATCCTCCTCCTCATATCTAACGCTTTTTTGTCTGGTTGTTGCTCTTTAGGCGGATCCTGATGGAATCCTAAATCGACAACTGCTCGACAAGCAAATCCCATCAACTGCCAGCTGTCAAAGTGGGCTGGATCCAGCATTGCATACTGAACAAACAGTACCAAGGCCTGTATTTGGGAAACATGACCAGGCATGAGAACATGATCGGCATAAGCAAGAGCACGGCCAGCCCAAGAAACACCTTCCTCGTATTTGGAGTCTAAATAATGTCGGGATTGGGCGGTGGATGATATGGCTAAGACCATGAAGAATAGCCAATGCTCAAAATCAGTCACCGGCTGACTGCCACCCTGATAAATTTTATCCAAAGCATTGAATAGAGCTGTCTCGGAGACAATTGGATATAGAGCAAAGACATTATCGAGATAATATTGGACCGATGCTGTCGCCACAGATCTTAGTGGCAATTGAAGAGAATCAGATTCAGGCAATTCGTCATGGTTGGCCGCCGAAAGAATGAGTCTAGCAAATGTCATATTTGTTGTTGACGATTCAAAATCGCGCGTGGTAGCATGGACAGATCTACAGTTATCAGTATAATTCTCCCAAAGATGAGGAGCATTGGTGTCTCACAAGAAACCAAAGTCGGAGACCAATTCATTCACATCAGCAGTCTCCCTCCGTCTAGCTGCTTTTCCATGAATCGCGGCTCTAATGGTAGCCATAGAGTCCTTCCGGTCTGGCAATTCCGTTGGTGTATCAACATCATGCATCGCAACAGATGCTTTCCTCAACCGAGCGTATGCCAGGCGCTTCTCGAGTTTCTCGACTCGTGATTCAAGAGAAGCAACATAACTTTGACGGTTAGCTTTGCAAAAATAATATTGCCATGATGTCTTACCTCCTTTCCTTCCCCTTCGCAAACTGATCATTTGCACTTGAACATTCGTTCAGTCGTCCAGATTTCTCGCACGCAGTACACGCAGGTAATTTCCCATCGCACTTCAAAAGGTGTTAGTGAATTTACGCTTAAGGTTGGAAGATTCAGACCTTAATTTTTGCGGCTCGACCTAGTATGTATTAGCCAATGGAGTTATACTTATTGGTAAATGGACTGACATCTTGAACATGCTGAGACCGGCCTAGATACTCGTAGGAGCGGGGTATCAGCGGCGCTTTGCCCGGCTCGACGCATTCTTACTCTAGCACTAGGTCTTTCAATATTCGGAATTTTCAGGTGAAGAGTTTTTGTTATTGATATGTCATATCCCTCTTGCCATTAAGAGGTGGCTACACAACGTCAGTTGAATATAAGGCCTCGTGATTCAACTCAAAATCCTGACTGGAAACGAAAGCTGCAGGTTCAAAGAAAGAGAGCCTATACTCCTAAACACCTTCCGCAAGATCATGCATGTTGCATATTATGCAAGGTACTACCTGTCAATAGCTTCTCTCTCATGTGATTGCGTGACTCGGATAGGAATCTATCGCAGTGGCCATGGAGCCGGATCGAGAAATTCACGAGCAAATAACATAGGGCAAGACTGTATCATGCACGAATGAATAACAGTAACAATTCCGCACTGAGATGGGTGTAGAGATCCACAAAGACAGACGAAAGTGGAATTACTCAACCCACCTTCTAAACAAGCGGAACTCTGGCCAACAAATTTGCAGTCTAAAATTGCAGCGGAAGTAAAAGTATTAATCCGTCTGGATCGTCTCGCAGCGGGGTCCAAGGGTGCAAGCAAAGTTGCAATCAGGAAGGATTCATGCCCTTGTTTATCGATAGATGAATAGTACTTGCTGGCTGCCCCAATTACTCGACTTCCCGTATAATGATACACCGAGAAATGATTATTTTGAACGTCGAAAAATAGTCGACTTTTGCCTCCACCAAATTAGCACGTCGCGCGTTTGAAAATTACTCTTTCACAATCCAACTTATATATGTAGCCAAGAACCCAGAGGTAGAGGATTCGAGTCTAATGTGACTTGATGATGCTCGGAAGGTCCGAAAGACTTGCATCAAATATTCCACAGAAATGTGCCCTTCGATAATCGATTGCTGCAGAATCCTTGAGTACAGCCGTTCCTTCGGTACTCGGTAACTCTTACGAGCAGGCAAAATTGGTGATTGATGATCTTTTGATTTCTACGCCCCACTAGAGTGTACGGAGTAGGTGAGGTTGCAGGGCAAAAATTGGCAGGATAGTTGAAAAGTAATTGAAAGAAAACAAAGACGCAAAAACACAAGGACAACCTTGGAGGTAAAGAAAGAAACGGCCGCTTATTCCTGCACGAACAGCTCTTATCGTGTCTCGAGCGTGTATCGTGCATCGGCATAGTGTAGAATGATGTGTAAGTCCTGATCCCGTGATCCAATAAAATCGGTCGAGAAACATTACGAGTAAACTAACTGTAATGCAGTAAGTAGATAGGTACATCTGCAGTCGAACCGTTCCAGAAGTAGCCAACGTCTATTACTTCTTTTATTCGTCACCAATCATACTTTCCAATAGTTCGGATTGTAATCCGACAATCAGAAGCTTTCAATACTCGAATCTAATGATTAGGACATTCCATGATTATGAAATCCCGAATTTACTTTGGATATCTACCGGTAGGTGTATATTCACTCTGTCAGTCGGGAGTACTGGTCATCGCGATGCCAGTGGCTTGTCGGTTCATCCCAATGTGCATAACTACACGACCCGGTAAATACATACAGCTTACCATCCGACGCCTCATGGTTGTGGGCATGTGTTTCAACGAAGCATGATGATTGCTCTCTTCTGTTGTTTCGAATGGCAATACAATAAGACAGAGAAAGGAAGGAAGGAGGACAGGAAGGGCGGCAGAGGAAAAGATTATCAACGAAGGAATACTACGGTATCTCTTTCGCTTTCCAATCAACCTTGGAAGAAAGTCTTGGGGGTCTCGAGCTTTGGTATAATACTACAATAGCAAGCAATAATCCTTCGATAATCCAATTGTCCGATTGTGGCACATCCTAACATCCACCCCTCAATGTCCCTCGGTAAGGTATGTAACCATTCAAAAGGCTAGAATTTGGATAGATCATTCAATTGAGTTTCACTTCAATTTCTGATAACGCGTGTTCGCATACCATAAAATATGGCGATGGCGTTAGATCACAACACCGACTACTCCTTCTCAACATCAATGTGGTGGATTAATCATTAAAGAAACTAGAATCTCGATTAGACTATCTCAATATATATCACTCAGGCCATCGCGGTTCACATAGGGAGGTGTCTGATTCGATAGGTGTGTTGACTACAATCTTCACCTCCTATGGGTATGAGGCGACCAGGCTCTTATTAATACGAGCTGCAAGACCAATTCTCGCACTGAACTTTCGTACCCCCTATGAAGTATATCTGCGTGTACCGGTATAATTACAACTAGAACTAGAACAACATCACTTATCAGATGTGTCCTGCATTAAGCAGGGAATTCTTTGTTTCTCGAGACACTTTGTATGCCCGCCTGGTATGATAGATCAATATTCTTGCAGCCCCGTGGCATCGACAAATCTGACCTAGGAAGCAGAGGAGAGGGCCTCGAGGGCGTACTAGGTTTAATTCCCCTGCTCCACAGGGCCACATTTTGATCGCGGGGATATTTCTCAAAAGTCGTTTTACTCGGATGGCTTCCTTCATTCCTAATCCCTAATCCTAATTGCCCCCTCCCAAATTTTACCCATACAATATTGCGATCCATCCGAAATTCCTAACGGTCAAGATTTCCACTTCTTAAAATGCCTCTATAACGACCATTGCTCTTCGCCACAACTTCTGCTCATGGCTCCGAATAAAAAGTTCTTTGACTAAAACAACGTCAGGTGTTTTTGGAGTTTTGATTGTTTATTTGTGGATAGTGCACCTAGATCAGTACAACTTTAATTCTGGTGACGATCTCTCAACGATAACCCACCCCAACGATGATAAGCCTTACAAAAGTTTGGCGCTACAACGACAAAATCGACCTTCTTATCTAATATTATCACTTTGTCGATGGACACAGCAGACCTATTCAGACAAGCCTTAGGCTCTGTCAATAGAGCTCGCGATGCGAAGTCCCTTCACGCAAGAGAGAGCTCGCATGAAAGCGAGGATAGTTCACCGAGGATCGCACATACCTTGACTGCCTGCTGCAGATGCCGCCAGGTTTGTAATACACTAGCCATTCTACCAATTAATAGTATAGATATACTGATGATGTTTCTGTTATTCTTCAGAGGAAAACAAGATGTGATCCCAATTTACCACGATGCTTGCCTTGCGAGCGTGCGGGGGCAGTATGCGAGTACTTCGATACAACGAAAGGCAAGAAAATCCCTAGGACATATGTGATAAAATTGCAAGAAAAAGTTCGGGCACTTGAGATGGAACTTAGTCAATTGGTCGAAGAAGAGGGGAATCCCCCCGACTCGGAAGATATTGTACGCCCTGGAGGCTTGATCCGACTTAACGACGATGATGAGACGCCACGATACTTGGGGCCTTCTAGTGGCATTGCGATGACTCGGATAGTGATGGAGGAAGCCAAAAATACACAGATACCAGGAGTATACGAGAGCTCGTGCCTGAAGTGCGGCAACGTCGAACTCCTGCACAGTCGCCAGATATAGCCTCGGAAAGAAAGAAATCTTATCCTATGATATCTGCTGTACCGGCGCCAACATTACCAAGTCGCTTAGTGACCGATAAGTTGGTGGAGGTATTTAATCAGAAAGGTCAGTCAATGAATTTCTTTTCGATCTTTTTGTTTTTGCCGAGTAGTGAACCGCTTCATAGCATTTGTGTTTTTCGTGATAACAGTGGTAAATCTGAAGGATAAAGGTGGACTGAGTGAAGTTTCAAGAACATGCGTGTCTTTTCAAGCTGCTAACCTTGCTTTGGCGAAGAAGCCTTGTCACATATTGCTGATTGTGAGCTCAATTTTGGCTTATACCCTCATCCGCATTGTTACGTTGGACTCTAATGTTCGCTAACCACAACACAGCCCAGTATATGCTCCCTACTCTACACGAGCCTACGTTCGCCAAGAATCTTCAAGAAGTTTATGATGGAGATAACGATCCATATAAGAATTTCGTCCTTCGCATGGTTCTAGCTATAAGCATGCAAAAGCTGGACATGCAGTATGCAGGCCTTGCTGATAGCTATTATTTGGCT
The DNA here is from genome assembly GCF_013461495.1 of Botrytis fragariae. Classification (NCBI taxonomy): domain Eukaryota; kingdom Fungi; phylum Ascomycota; class Leotiomycetes; order Helotiales; family Sclerotiniaceae; genus Botrytis; species Botrytis fragariae. The sequence continues at coordinate 974,977 of NW_023501000.1, forward strand.
GCTATGGGATACATTGAAGATGTTATAAGAGCGAAAGACATCAAGACGCTACAGTGCCTTGTTCTAATCGCGCAATATTCTATGCTTACTCCCACTCGCACTGCTATATACTATATTGTTGGGCTTGCTACGAGACTGTGTCAACAGTTAGGTCTAGCGGAAGAAAAGACCATTACTCAAGGGGTATCTATTGGTCTAGTTGATCCTCTACAGCTCGATATGCGGCGAAGGCTCGCTTGGATTGTTCTATCTATGGAGCTTGGTTTAGCGCAGTCAATGGGTAGACCGAATGCTTTCGCAATTGGGAGAGACCATTTGGACATACAGTTTTTCCAAACAGTAGATGATGAGTACATAACTGCTGATGGTATTCTTCCTGGTCCCATGTCAGATAAGAAGCGGTTAGCCATCCACTTCTTTCGAATGAGACTGTTGCAAGCAGAGATCCGGAGAACGCTTTATTTGCGAAAAAGAAACGAGCCGAAGAATGAGGAGCATCCTTGGTATGCCCAGATGCTTCAGAAACTGGGAGATTGGCTCGAGGCGTCTCCTGAAAAGCCGGCATGGAGTAAAACCTGGTAGGTAATATTTTCCTACTCAATGATAGTTAAATGCAACCCAGCTTAGCCCATTCGAATATTGATCTCCCCAAAACACGGTTGTGCTAATATACCTTTTTAGGTTCAACGGGAGGTACAATACAATGATAATCTTCTTGTTTCGTCCTTCGCCTCAAGTTCCCCAGCCGTCCTATCATTCTGCGATAATGTGTTATGATGCAGCTTCAAGTAATATCAGGACGCAAAGCGATCAAATAAAAACTGCCATGATAGATTTGACATGGCCATTTCTCCTATCGCTATTCATGGCCATAAACACAGTACTATGGTCTATTTCGTATTCTGAAGTTCGCGCTCTTCACACAAAGGAAGAGCTTGAAGAGCATATTTCTTTAGCTTTAGACATCGTTGCACGTTCTCGCGAACGGTGGCCAGGAACTCAAGCAACATCAGAACTTTACATGACTCTCACCAAGGCATGTCTCAAAAGTTATGAACTTGGCGATAATTCGCTTTCATCCTTTTCTGCCACTTCCCCATCGCTGACCGACGCAAACTCGCCGTCTGCATCCGAACACTCCAGCGCAACATCAACCTCAATTCCTCACTCGCAACACAATGCGCAGCATAACAATCCGTATCAATCCCCCCGCAATTCGGATACGTCTTCAACCAAATGCCAGAGCAAATGCCTCCATATGACTACAGCCATCCCTTACCTCCACTGCAACCGTCCTTTCGGTCCAACTCAATCTTTGTAAGTCCCTCTAGTGGGCAATCCGATCGTCGATTCAGCTACTTTCCACCAGAATTTACACAACCACAGCAACCGCAATCTTATCCTATGCCTTGGGGTCCTGTCTCAAACACACAGCAGCATCAAATACCACCTCAAGCGCCACTACCACCAATGCAGCATTCGTTAGTAACTAACATGCCTTATTTTTCGCAACCTGAATACTACAACTTTCCGCCTCATTTGTTCTCGCAAGACAACTTCGAAGCAGGACTGAGATCAGGTAGTCTGAGTCAAGAACAACAAACAGAATTGATGCACAGCTTAGAGACCGAAGGGTTGATGGAGATTAACAACTTTATGAATCACGTCCCACCGTATGAGCACCCTATCAAATATGAACAATAATCTAGTGGATCAATAACCTTTGTGGTTAGGTTTCGATCATAAGTAGCAGTGTAGAAAACAATGTCTGTATCATAGCCACGCTCCCCCGCGGGGCTTGAATGTTTTGTTGCGATTTTTCATTTTATTTGATATCCACATCGAGATGAGCAAACGAGCTACGAAATCGTTACTCGGTGTTAGGTGTTGAGTGTTGGGTTTTACAGAAGGGATCGACTTCACAGTGTCATGGGATCTTTACATATATATATATCTATCATTCAAATCTTAAAGTCACAAATTGTACTACGTAGTTATTCATGGAATGCATTCAGAAACCCAAGTGTTATGCTTTGCATGTTACTGCTGTATGTTGGTATCTATACCTCCTTACCCTGGGCTTCGAACGCCTCCTCCACTGCATCAGCCATCTCTCCTAAAGTGCTGAACTTCCATGTATAAGCGACTTCGTCCTTCAACTTTTCATAATCCTGGCCTTCGTTTCCCCTATCAATCCAAACTCCAGTCATGTTCATTTTCTTCACAGGCACATGATCGGCTCGCAAACCTAGATCAACATCATCAGTAGCGTTCATCCCATTTACACATTCTCCAAATCCTTCTCATGCAGTTCGCCCTCCAATATAATAAGAAGGGGAAACTCACTCTGCGCGGTGTGCAAAATCTCCTCTTTCTTCACTCCTAAATCCTCTCCAACATGCTCAATCAAAAACTCAAAATTCCTCAAATCAGGCTTATAACTTCCGATTTTCTGAGCCGTATACACTGCATCCCATCCTACATCCATATTATTTCTGATCGTCCCTTCTATAGACTCTTCATTAATGTTCGACAAAATGACGAGTCGATAATACTTGTGCAATTTCTGCAGCGCGGAAACGGTATCTGGGAATGCGGGCCAGTTTGGGATGTTTTGTGAGAATTCCTGGGCTTCGGACTCGAGAGTGGAGGTGGAGGGGGAAGGAGAGAAGGAGAGAGATTGTGCGAAGGAAAGGTAGGCGAGACGTAGGATGGAGGGGTACGGGAGTGTGGGGTGGGTTTTTTGGAGTTGGTGTTCGTGGCTTTGGAAGGCTTGGAGGGTGGAGGCGCGGGAATCGAGATAGCTTGATTTGAGGGGTTCGGGGAGTCGGGAGAGGAGGGGTAGGAGATCGGTGAAGAGTCCGCCTGGAGAGGAGGTGGTTAGTTGTTCGGTGGGTTTTGGAGAGGGAAGGGGGAGAGTTGGTGCATATGGGAAGCGGTTCAATGCTGTGATGGTAAAAGGAGGTAATCAGAGAAGCAAGAAACGCACCTTTCTCGTCGATCAAAGTAGAGTATACATCAAAAGATAATAATTTGAAATCTGTCAGTTTCCTCGGATCATTGAGGTCGACTTTTCCCGCCATTTTACTCGAACTTGGTGGTAATTTTGTTTCAATACTTCAATGCTTCAGTGCTCCCAGTGATTCGGGATCTCAATATAACTAGACAGTCAAATACAAACCAATATATTGTCCCAAGGTATAAAAAGAGCATCCACCTTTTATAGAACTCCTCTCCCTCTCTTGCTTACAATATCATCTGGGTATAAACACCGATGCAAAAACATAAAGATGACAAGAAACCCCGCACTTAGCCAGGCACCGACGTGATCTACAAGCTCCCCGTTACTTTCGCCATAAATACGACGTCAATCCAAACGTATGGTACCATGGTTCTACAACAGGGAAAGACGACTATCGGCTTCTACGGATAAATGGGATAAGATTGATGTCGAGTGAAGGGCGCCCGTGATATGCAATGTAGATCGCTTCTTCCATTCACCCCTGCAATTATTTTTGAGGTAGGATGATATGTGTGGAATTTATAGCTGGAATATTATTCCTACCGCTTGATGACTCGATTGATGCATTCTCAACTCATAATAGGTAGGCTAAGGTAAGAGTTGTCACTTCGCTTAGATGACACGCTAATCGCAAATATATATACACATAATTGTAGATTTTTGACTGCCTCATTTCATAGTGATTTGCCGCATGTCCAAAATTGTGTATCAAATTGGTATCCAGTGCGAATTGAGATAGGCAATCAGTCGACTTCCTCCTCAATCCTCTCGAACTCTTCGTTGCCTTCTCCCTCCCTATCAAGCTTTGCATTTTCAGTAGCGGCTTCTGACCCATTAAGACCATTCACACTACTCTTCCCCTTCCCCCTGACACCTCTTTTCTTCTTCTTTAGCCCAGTACCATCACCTCCAGGAGGGGCTTCCCGAGTCCATCTAACAATCGCTTGAGCCCTATCAGTACTGATAGGATACTCTTTTCCATCTTCCTGCGCCCATCTCTTAGGCATTTCTCTTCCCTCGGCCTTCCTAGCTTCCTCTTCCTGTCTTCTCTGTCTAGCCGCTACTGCCGCATGAAAACTAGCTTCATCATGAACACGATCATCTTCAAGTGCTTCCATAATAGCTTGCTGCTTTAATCTCTCTTTCTTTTCCGCAGCTGTCTCTTTTTGTTGATTGCTCGGACTTTGACCTGGTAATGGCGCGGGTGCGCAAAGAGTTTCCCATGATGCAGCGAGAGAAATCCAATTGTCATTGCGGCGAATCACTTCAATCCAGTCGGCGCGAGACGGCGATCTTGAGGCTTGGAAAATGGGGTAGCCGTCGCAAACACGAGCAAGTCGCGCAACCATATGGGCGTGGCGCTGGAGTTCACGGGCGGAGGTCTGCACGAGACAATGACAAAGTAAGAGGGAATGAAGGGCATCAGTTAGAAGGGGGTGATATGTGAGGGCTTCATGACAATCGGTCTGGGCGAGTATATGCTGGGCTGCCTCGGATTGGGATGCGCGAAGTTGTTGCTTAGTTGTTAGAGCTGTGGCTGTTTCTGGGTAAGGGGGGAGATCGGCTGGTGGAGTAGAAGAGAATAGAGATGATATCTGGTATACTTTGGGCGGAGGTAGAGAAGGCAAATCGGGTGATCGAGAGGTGCTAGATTGAGGACGGCTTCTTCCGTTATGCCCATTGTGAGGTACAAGTGCATCGGACAATTGACCATTACTCAATGACGCGTTGCTTTCCAAATCAAGGCCCCGCTTACTATGCTTGCTTTGAGGTGGTCTAGGAATTTTGTAACCATTTGCAGCTAAATTTACCTTGCGAACGAATTCTTCCGTGATCTCAGCTGGAAGGCCAGGGGTGTAGTCCAGGTGTGACAGATATGCTACATAATCTCTTAGAGCTCTCTTTGCATTCGTCTTCACAACTTTCCGTGCCTCCAGGCGTTTTCGATGTGCTTCTTTGTCAGCTGCGGATAGCTCGGGCTCTTCAGTTGACGTGCCGTTCACGCCGTTTGTCTTTCCATTAATTTTCTCTCCATTACTTGTGTCTTCATTACTTGTCGCTCCATTGGTGGGCCAGGGACTATTCATGGCCTTGTCTACAGCCTCAAATGTAAATAAGTCACCGTGATGGTGGGCCGAAGGTGGTAGAGCAGCATTAACGTGTTGGCATGCAATAGTTAAGTAAACACCGGCACGGTGAAACAGAAGTTGGGTCTCAAGACTACTCGGGTGGTCCTCTTCATCTAACTTAAACTCGTCTCTCCATCTACCACCATTGTTTCGCTGAGATTCGGCGGCGCCTTCACTTGCTAGCTGTATTTGCTGTCGGCCTGCCTTATGCTGGTTCTGATAATATCTACAGACTGATAAAGCAGAAGTAAGATCTTGCGCCGCTCCCACAAAATCCTCCTTGAATATCTTTGTAACGGCTCGGGTCCTTAATATTTCGCCTTCACTCGGCCTATCTGCTATTACTTCATCCAATGGTGTTAAACTTGTACATTCTGCCAGCTGCCGCGAAGGAATCTTCTCGTGAAAAAAGTGAACGTATTTGGCATCCGAATCATTGGGATTTCTCTGTAGGACAAGTTGGGCCACATCCTCCAGTGTAGAAGCAGATTGCATCGTCGCGACACTACATGCGATCTCATCCAGATGATATGCCTTGGATAACTTTTGTGTAGCCTGTTCCCGCATTCGATGTTTTCGTTCTTTACTCAATTTCGCATTCCCCCCTCCTCCCCCAATCCCCAGGCCCAGCGCCGTGCCCCCATTTCCTAATAAGCCATTTCCAGCATTCAAAGAGTTCGAAAGAGAAGAAGATGTTACACCACTGGCGGCGCGCACTGCGAGATTCGTGGCATCGTCAACAAGCTGTCGGATTTTAAGGATGTCGAAAAAGACCGCGGGGTCAATCGGTCGGGGTCGAGGAAGGGCATAATTATTATTCGCGAGAGCTTCGAGGACTTCAGGGGGCAACTGTAGCCATGGTCCATGGAAAGAAGAGATATAACGCCAATGTCTGCGAGAAAAATGTTAGTCGGATGGTTTAAATATAAATGCGGGACGCGCATTGAGGTAAACTGGAAAAAAATGATGATGCACAATTTCGCCTCATAAGTTCAGGCATGGCATCTGCAAAACAGCCATGACATCTGCGCATAATTGTGTAATAGGGGATTGATATTGTAAACAATTGACATACTTGTTGCGACAAATAATAAGTGCAGATGTTGAGGGTTGTTGCGTGGGCTTGGTATCTTTTGTTTTCGTCTTTGTTGATGTAGTTGATGCTGGTAATGGCGCAGAAGCCGCGGGAACCTGGATTTCTAGGGAATCGCCGTTATTTTGGCTCTTATTCTTCTTCTTGGCCATGATTAAGATATATCCTCAGTTATATTGGAAATGAATAAATCATGGTAATACCAAAATACCTCCCGAGACAAAATTTGGTTGATAGCACAAGCAATTTCAACCGAGATTTTTGCACGCTATGAAATATATGTCCATCTTTCAGATGGTATATACAGTTCTTTGATCTCCATCTGAAGTATATTCAATATGAAAGTACGGCCAGGCTTTCATAATCATCTTTCATTATTTCGGACAAAGTAATTACGACTATATAAAACACCACCTCGTATCTTCTACTTTCGTTCTCGCTACTGATCTTCTGAAGCCGAATTGCGCTAGGGATATACCAGAAGATTCAACACGAGGAAAACGCCAATGCGACCACGCAACGCTATGAATCCACCCGCTGAATGCACAAAACCTGTGGATATTAAACATGATAATATGATAATAGACTATTTCGTGTCTTGTTGTTCAAGAACTGAGGGCAAGACATGCATCGACTGCCAGACCAACCCTAAATTAACAATTAGTATGAAAATTTCGAGGGGAGTCTTCTTGAAGGGGCGAATCCTCACCTTGCCTCTTTTTGAGTAACCACATCACTAATAATTTCCCTGTCTAAATCTGGAAACATTCCTGCAAGAGTCTCTACAACATTCTCGTGCTCTGCGCGCTGAAGGCGATGTGCTTCTGCAGCCTCGGCACTTGCTTGTCTTGCAGCTGCATCTTCAGCTGTCATCCTATTCCTAGCGTTTGATTCACGTTCACTAGGCCTCCGATGTAGGGGCTGAAGCCCGTCGATGCTTACTCGTGGCGATGGAGTCATTCGCGGCGTATTCCCCGGATTAGGGGTCCTCACGGGCCCACTGTAAGGGGATGGGTCGTCCGAGAACATTCTTCCTATAGAAGAAAGTGGTTTCTGGATAGTACGAAGCAGACCGCTCATGGCAGCTTTCTCGTCTACGCCATCCCCAGCTTCATGCTCGCTTGACGATGTTGATCTTCTGGGGGCTGACGACTCGCCTTCCATGGAATGTCGAGGGGTTACTTCGGGGCGGCTAAGAGCGGATTTCTCGGAAAGCTGTGTTGGCGGACTGTTCTGGACAGGACTTAAAGCAACTTCAGCTTGATGCTTTTCGGCAATGGCGGACACAGCGGCTTCAACATTTCGTTCAAAGTCTTCATCGCTTATTGTAAGAGTTGTTCGGTCCAGATTTTCGATAAATTGGACAGCACCCATCTTCGAAGGAGTTAATCTTGTAATGCGCAAATATGCCTGAAGTGACTAACCAAAGATGAAAGATAATATCCAGCCTCTCCTCCTAGCTTTTCTTGGTTTCTGAACCTAAGAATATATTGAACGTTGGATACAAGATGCTCGGGGTTTGCTTGAAGGACAACGTAGATTAGGAGTGGCATAAATGAATCTGCCGATGAATCTGTTTTTGAATGTTTGAGTAGCCCTGATTGAATTTAGTAAGATTGTTTAGTAAAATAACCAGCTTTGGGAGTTACCAAAAATCACTTTGCAACAGTTCAGAACACATATTATCTTGTCCCGTGGAGCTCTGTAGGTTTTGATCTTCAGAATCTCTAGTGACATGATCAGCAGTAATATCTAACCTTATACGGATTCCAATCTTACCTTGTTGTGCCAAAATTAAGAACCGTTTTCCACTGTCGCCAACTGGTGGTATATCTAAATGCTCTTCTTTCACCCAACCATAAATGCTGACTTTCTGAGCAAGAATGTCATCTCTCTCGACGTCTTCTTGATGTTGTCCTCTTCGACCGGGACCCATGGGTCGATCAGCACCCCGCCTTCTTGGCTTTGCACCTGGGATAGGCTGGGGTGGAGGAATTGCCGGAGAGAACGTTTGTGTATATAGCCTATTCATAACTAATTTTTCCATGCCTTCACGCGCATTATCAAACTCTGCATCCGAAACTTCACGCCATACCTCGCATTGGGCCATTTTATTAGTGATAAAAGCCAAGAAATCGCCTATTATTTTAACTTGTTCGTGTACCATCCATTGTTTCTTTGCGAATTCCTGTAAAAACGACCGCAAGAACTTTGCTACGGGATCCGCTGTTCTGTGCCTCAGCTGTTCCAAGAATCGATGAAAATCGAAAGGTAGGTCCGGTTCAGGTTCCGGCTCGGGAGGTGGGGGCCGATGCAAAGGAGGGGGTGATAATGGAGTATCTGTGGAGGAATAACGATCGTCCTGCATTTTACCAAAGCTACGTATAGAGTCTGGTTTCGGCGGGACAGCTGGGCCGACGTCAGAGTCGTTCCTCGTTCGTTGACCTGATGAAGGAGCTGATGATATTTGTAAATCGCCTATGCTCTGGCTTAGAATATTTGCATTCAAGGGTTCCAGGCTCGATTTGCGAGGTGGGTGTTGTACTGGACTGCCAAGAAGCGGACCGGCAAACTCAAGACGAGGAGACATAACTTCTTCATGCCCTGGGCCTTGTCCGTCCTCGCCAAATTGATCCATTATGCTTTGTATTTCTGACCTAGACCCTCCTTCTCGCTCGTCCTCACTTGCGCTGGTCTTTTCGTCGAAACCTGCGTCAGATCTCGTAGGTGATCTATCCAACCCTTCCGCGTGTAGATGATGTGTTCTTGCAGTCGACGCAGATCGTGAAGGAGGCCGAGAGGTGCCAGGTGTCTTTGGGGTAGGATCCAGATACGTTTGATCAACTAATGAAATGTTCTGCGTAGAAATATTCGGGGGTCGGGTTTGAATGGGTTTCAAAGTCGCAGTAGATGATTCCATGTCTTGCGGTACAGGCTCTTCGTTCGTCACGGTCCGTAGCTCGTTCATAGTGTTTCCTTCCGTACCTTTGCCCTTTCCCTTATCTTTCAGTGAATTCAAAGCATTATCTGTTGTCGTATGAGAATTGACTTCTGCTGGCTCGCTTCCGTCTGCCAACGGTGTCTCTTTGCCAACATCCTGGTTCTCCATGTCTTTACTGGTTGGCGAGGCTGGCTCAGCGTTGTGATTGTCAAGCTTTTCATTCGAGCTCACTATCGATGAGAGCCCCTGTGATAGTCCATCTGGTATCTGAACAACTTCTGCCGACTGTCTGGGAGACGACATACATCCGCGAGCGCCTCTGATCGGCGTTTGTGTAATTGTAGGATTGGCGGGGTATTCGAGCTTCAAGGTCCAGGGTATCTTGGAGCTTCGAGAAGAGGTTTCGTAGATTCGCGGGGTGTACTCGAGTATTTTAAGAAGGGTATTGAGAGCCAGGCATCGAAATTATTATTTATCCTCTTATTGGACAAGATAATTAATTATCTTGGTTGCTAAGTTTCTCCAACCCTCGACAGTGAAGTAATCTGGTCGATTCGCTAAAATGACGATCCGTAGTGCAGCACAAGGTTGAACTTAAAAATAAAATTTAAAGTCAATTTGATCCTTATCAATATCAATATCCAATGTAAAATCAAACACCAGACGACAGCACAACCTTGAAAATACCTTGGTAATCTATAGTATCCACGAAGTAAATGGATTTGGTCAATTAGGAATTTACGGATCTAACAAGTTTGCAAATGTGTGGCATCTACGCGTCGATATCCGCGCGAGGATTGCAAATTCCGAGTCATGCTTTGAAACACTCTCTTTGCGACAGAGGTCCTGATCACACAGGTTTGTCACAATCAAATTATGCTTCAAGTGATGGAACACAATACTTCTTGTCGTTTTTATCAACTGTCTTAGCTTTGAGGGGGGATCATGTCACTCCACAGCCATTTGATGGTTCAACCGGTGTTAACGCGTCTGCTACCAACTCTGGTTCAATCCTTTGCTGGAACGGTGAGGCATGGAAGGTTGGTGGTGAACTCGTTAATGGCAATGATGGCCAAGTCATATATGAGATGCTTGTAAAAGCTGTTTCAACAGCTACCTCGGCATCAGATGCGACACTTGCTGTGGTTAAGAGTTTACGAAGCATTTCTGGACCGTTTGCATTTGTCTTCTGGGATAGTTTTCATGGTTCTATATATTGTGGCCGAGATCGCCTTGGTCGCAGATCTCTCCTTTACAATGTTGACAACGAATCTGGAGATCCGGGACCAGCTGGATCTATAGAATTTGCAAGCACAGCGGATCCCGCCAAAGGCGATTGGAAAGAAATTGAAGCAGATGGCATTTACAAATTTTCCTGTGTTGATAAGAATAAATTTCCTTCATCCAAGTCTGATTCACAGGATAATTCTCTTTCGAGATCACTATTGCCATATCAAAAGTTCGATTGGGAGGATCCAGAGGCTAATGCGTCGGTGGGTATTCCTTATAATGCTCAATTATTTTGCCATTTAGCTACGATTCTGTTCCGAAAATGTCAGTACTAACTTGAAATTTCCAGGCTCCTTCACTTGGCAAGTTCAACAAAACCATTGAAGATGAAAGTCATATACTCGGCCTTGATTCCCCATCAGTGATGTCATTACGACATTATCTACGTGAGTCTCTGAAACCTAGAGTTTTGACTATTCCCGCTCCTCCAAGTATAGGTCACTCTCACAATGTCAGGCTTGCAATTTTATTCTCAGGTGGACTGGATTGCACAGTTTTAGCAAGATTGGCACATGATTTACTACCATCGGATCAAGAGATTGATCTTCTCAATGTTGCATTTGAAAATCCTCGTGTCATTAAAGCTGCACAAACCGGACCTCGGCTGAAGAAAGGGACACAACCTCCGCCTCCGGATGCAGCTCAAATGCTGAATAAGAAAGTTTCTCCGTATGAGCTCTGTCCTGATAGAGAAACTGGGAGGAAAGCTCATCAAGAGCTTCAAAGTGTTTGCCCTGGCAGAACATGGAGATTTGTTGCAGTAAGTCAATAAATTAACTCGGCATTGGGTCTCAAGAGTTGACATGGAGCAGATAAATATCCCTTATACAGAAACGATGGAGCACAGAGCAAAGATTGTAGACCTGATACATCCACATAACACCGAAATGGATCTATCAATAGCCTTTGCCTTGTACTTTGCGTCTCGCGGTGTTGGTTTAGCTTCACAGGCCACTGATACAGAGGAAATCCTATACACGACACCTGCGCGTGTTCTTCTTTCTGGACTCGGCGCAGATGAATTGTTCGGTGGTTATACACGTCATGCAACCGCATTCAATCGGAATGGCTTCTCTGCTCTTTTAAACGAACTAGAAATAGATGTGAATAGACTTGGTAAACGTAACCTCGGTCGAGATGATCGTGTAATCTCACACTGGGGAAGAGAAGCTCGGTTCCCATATTTGGATGAAGACTTAGTCAAGTGGGCTGTCGAGTCTCCTATATGGGATAAATGCGGTTTTACATCTGAATCGCGAGGCCCTGAGACACCAGATATAGAGCCGGGTAAGAAAGTGTTACGACTCTTGGCTTATGATTTGGGTATGAGATCAGTTGCTACTGAGAAAAAACGTGCTGTGAGTCTTGCCTGCCAAATTCATCTTTCTGCACTGACACTTACATCACCAGATACAATTCGGTGCCCGAACAGCAAAAATGGAAATTGGAAGAACGAAAGGAACTACATTGATTTCATAACATTTCTCACATATGCAAATTACTTTCATTCGAATATTCTGTCAAACTTCTTTCCAATTTCACCCCTCGTCGGCTATGATGAAAAACCAGATACTGCTGAATCGTTTAGTGTGCCAACGGGAGCTCATTCATATGTGATTTTCTTCTCGCGTGTTTAAATCTTTACATTTATGTAAAGGTGGTAACCAGAGAGAAATCACAGAATGCCGTTGGATTCAAACACGGATGTTTATGAAGTAGTAAAGGCAAGCCTGAGCCAACGTATTTCTCACATTTAAGAAATGTTATCAAATGTCTAGATTTTCTTTAGAGATCTGTTCATGAGTGGAAATAGATTGAAAGTACTGGGCTCGAAGTGCTCGGCTCATGACTATTCCGTTTAGATTATCTGATGTACTTCTTCCAGGAAAGCTGCTACCTAGCTAGGTATAGATGATGAGTTCAAACGTATGAAAAAGTAATTCAATCCTGTACATTTCTTCTTCGTAACCACCTTCAACTTCTGTTTCTCCAACACACCATATCACCCATTTCAATTCCTTCACTTTATTTTATCATCTCCATCACAATTCAGCAAGCCACAACCTCACAAATCCAAATTCCTCGTTTCCCAACCTGGAAGTCACCACCCACCCCCTTCCCCTTCCCCACACTCCTCAATATAAACCCCCATAACCCATTCCCCCGCCCTGTGTCCATGGCGCAGTGGCACAATAAATGTTTAATTCGTCACACTTTTACATTTATGCAACCAAGGGGAGTAGACGTCGTGAGACACAGATACCTACTAGAGGGGCCCGCTGGTAGGTATCTGTGGAGTATCTTGTGTTGCGTGGGGTTTGGGATTTGTGTATATATGGATGGGCAATTCGTCATACTTGCACATTTATATGGGTAGATGGGTAGTTACTCAAGGGTTGGAATCTTGAGATGGGTGTGGGTAATTTGAGGACTTGAGGACTTGAGGACTTAAGTTTGTGGGGGTTGGGGATAAAGGATGTACATCGGACGCGGTGGAACCTTTTTGGAGATTCTGGGTGGGGATATGAGATATGGAATGGCATTTTTGGATTTGTTTTTTCTTTCTTTTTGGGGGTGAAACTGATTGATGGGTGGATTGAAGTGGATGTATTGTGTGGTTAGGTAGACGGTTTGAGAAGGAAGAGGGAGAGGAAGGCACGGGGTGAGGAGTGAGGAGTCAAAGTGGAAGGTACGATTGTATGGTCATTCATGGCTATGAGCATATCAACTTGAAATGTAAGTTTCAAGGTATTTACCATTACCATCTCTCATCACGCCCTTTGACTTGCGATTGTTTCTTGAATTTCTTTGGATATATATATATGTGTGTGTGTTCATTTATTTAGTCTACACATCAACACAATTTCATGATTCAAATTTGCGAGATTGTTTACCGTCAAAATTGAATCGAGACACTGAACATTGATCTCGGGAGATCCAAGAGAAAGAGGAGAAAGATTCTTTCTATCCCGTCATTTTTTTCTTTCATACATATATGATGATGTATCCAAGCAACATGGAACGGAAGAAAAGTTGGAACGGTATGATACCTCAACAGCTATGAAAGCAGAGGAGGAATTCTTTACCCTGAAGCCCGCAGGAGAGACCTAGGTATGAATCAATGATATAATAGTATGTATGTATGTATGTATGTATGTACTTGTTTGTTTTGATCTGAACCGAGTTCTTTCAAACACTTAGAACTAGGTAAAGCTTTAGGTTTTGTGATGATGGAGCACATACAAGATGTGAGAAAGAGATGGATAGTAGTTAGGTTTAAACACTCATCTCGATTTCCATTCCCTGAAAGTACTAGGTAGATAACTCGAGAATGGAGGATGAAGAGAACATATCTAATCTAGTATAAGTGAAGAAAACAAAGAAGCTCTTGAAAGTTAAGAGTTAAAATATAAATGAGCAGCATTCAGAATCTAGATTGAGAAACTTTAAAATATCACAACCGAGTTTACATACCTCCACATCATCGATTCCTAGTCGACCTCCCTCCCTCCCTAGAGTCCTAGACAATATATTACACAACGCGATATCACCTCCCGTTTATGATTCATCCCTACCTCTCATCTCCCGATACAACACCATAGATATCATATCCATGCTAAACACTAATATCGCAAGTAAATAGACGATAGGTAGACGGTAATCTAACAACACTAATACACATCCAAGCACGTATACCTAGTATAGATACGTGGTTCTCTTGAATCACTACTGGTGTACGTATGTATCTACACAGCTATACACTTACCTACCTAGTATGCATGCAAATCATAACCATTTCCCTTTCCCTTTCCATTTCCAATTTCTAAATCGATATCCCATACCCGATACCCGATACTCGATAATCATCCATAAACCAACGAACATCCATCCCTATCCCCATCACCAAACCGCCCCTCATCTCATCTCAATCCCCATATATCTTTTCCTCACAAACTACTGTCCTTCTGTCCTTCTATTCTTTATCTTTCCCCGCATTTCTTTCTTTCTTTCTTCTTAAGTATCAATAGCCATACCTATCCATACCTATCCATACCCTATCCATACCTATCCATACCTATCCATACCTATCCATCCATACCCCAGGATACCTACCCCCCTCCCCGCAGTGCAAAACATCCTCCCCCTTCCCGGAAATCCCATTTCCATCACGTAATAAAATAGCGTAAGAGAAACGTTTCCATGTCCATTGTCTAGGGTTTAAAATTACCATGGTTGTTCTTCATCAAATGCATATACATATATATATATATGTGCATGTGTGTTCGAGGAGACCAAGTTGTTTTGTTTTGTTTTCTTTTATTTTGAGTTTCGTTTTCTAGTCTTCGGTTGTGCTGTGTTGTGTTGTGTTTGTTGCCTTGTCCATCCATCCATCATTATTTTCCCTCGTATGATCGCTTCCGCCAACCTTCTCAATATCATTTTGGGAAATGGAGAACCCCGTCCAACTCCAATATCAAATTCACATATTCAAACACAATCACATACTTCTCAAAATTCATTAAAATTCATCTAACATCATTTCATCTCAATTTCCTCATCATTGTCTGCTACGGTACATACAAATCCGATTCCGAATTGAGATTAAAAAAAGGGAACACCACGCAAGAAAAAAGACTCACTCCTCCCTCCCGCAACCAACTTTTTCACCATCCATTCAATGGTCAATAAATACACAAAGTCAGAAACCACACGCAAAAGTTGCATGCATAGTCCCTGTACAGATGTATGCCGTAAGTAAACCTCAGTTTCATACATCAAAGAAAAAACATTGAAGAAAAAAAAAAAAAGTGGTATCTCGAGTGAGTTGCTAGCTTTCTTGGGTTGGAAAAAAAAATAAACATTGAATTTGATATCATGGCGAAGAAGTAGGTGAACAGAAAAGAAAATAAAATTACGGATCATGAATCATGATTGTTCAAGACCATATCTATGCGAAGTCGCTGTGCGTCCAAAAAGACGAAAGACAAAGAAGGCTAAAGACTGGAGCTAAATATCAAAGTTGATAATTTAAGCTTCCATATCTTGAGTGGAATGTCTAGCTTCCTTCTCATGATGAGGAGAAGGAGTGGTAGCGGTATCGCGACCAGAGTATCTGCTTCCAGTCTCGGATGTATCGTTCAAGACCTCACGAGTAAGCTCAACGTAATCGTAAGCGAACTCACCGATCTCAGCATCATCGATACCGAGAATTTCAGCTTCTTCGGTAGCGCGGAGGGAGAGGCCTGGGATGAGGTTCATGACGAAAAGAATGATACATGTTCCGACGAAGGAGTAAACACCACCGGAAACAGAATCAGCAAGTTGGTATCCGAGTTGGACCCAGTTTCGGTTAAGCCATCCACCTGGAATCTCGGTGAAACCATCAAGATGAGCTATGTAATCAGCAGCAAAGAAAGCAGTGAGGATGTTTCCGATGAGCCCACCAACGGCGTGTTCGGCGAAGATATCGAGAGCATCATCGACACCGAGGACGAACTTGAGTTTGGTAGCATAATTGGCACCGGCAGCTCCGACAACACCATAGATGATGGAAGCCCAAGCAGGAACGAAACCAGATCCTGGAGTGATAGCGACGAGACCAGCAATAACACCGGAGCAGAAACCGACAGTGGACCATTTGCGCTCAAGACGGTAATCGAGGACACACCATGTGATACCACCAACACAGGCAGCCAAGTTGGTAACGACTGCGGCCATAACAGCACGCATGTTAGCTGCAAGAGCGGAACTAAAGAATACACGTGTTAGTTCTTTGTCTAAAAAGTTTATTGTTTTCCAAGTCATGTGCAATGAAACATCAAGCAAAATTGCATGTTTCATCACACAAGAGTTGAGTAGCAAAAAAGTTGGGTCAGACATACCCAGCATTGAAACCGAACCATCCAACCCATAGGAAAACAGTTCCAATAACAATGTGTGTAACGTTATGTGGGCGGTAATTCAATTCGTGAGTACCATGTCCACGACGTTTGCCCAACATGATACTGTATGCGAGAGCTGCACAACCCGAAGAAATATGCACAGGAGTTCCACCAGCAAAGTCGAGACCACCCATCTTGAAAACCCATCCAGAGGCGTTCCAGGTCCAGCAAGCAATTGGATCGTAGATAATGGTTGACCAAACGAACATGAAAACAATGGTTGGAAGCATGCGACCACGTTCTGCGACGGCACCAACTGCGAGAGCTACAGTGATGGCGGCGAACATACCCTGGTAGACGGCGAACATGAGATCGGGAATTTTGGTGGAACCGACAGATGGTGCTCCAAGGACATTACGGAAGCCGACTATTCGAATCGAGTGGTTAGTCTTTACTGTCGTACCATGTTCTAGAAGAAGTTGTACTCACTATTTTCCAAATCACCAATGTATTTTCCAGCGCTGTGAGAGAAGGCGAGAGAGTAACCCCAGAAGAACCATTGGAAGGAAACTACTGCGGTGGCCATGATGGAGAGCCAAATCAATGACAACGCAGACTTTCTACGAGCAAGACCGGAATAGAAGAAACTGTGAAGGTGGAGAGATTAGTCTCTGTAGTACCGCCATGCATGTTTTGGAAGTACATACCCGACACCAGGAATCATGAGCAAGACCAAAGCAGTGGAAGTGATCATCCAAGCAATGTCACCGGCCTGTTACACTTGGTTAGTTCTGAGGTTTGATTTGAGGGGTTTTGTGTACAAAGACTTACATCATAATAGATGTTGAGATCCTCAGTCAACGAATCGCCCCCCGCTGCATTCGTACCATTGTATTCAACAACCATCTTGAATACACTTGACCTCAGTCAAAAACTGTGAACTCTACTTGAGCAGGTGAGGTATAGCTGTCTTCAGATCTGACTTATAGACCATCAAAGAAGAGAAGGATTGATTGTCGTAGCTAGCAAAGAAGCTCACAGATCGAAAGGTGATCGAGGTGCGACGAAGTTGGGTTGCAAAAGGAAGAAGAGAATTGTTGTAGATACTAAAGAGTATTATACCAAGATGGCCGAAGTCGGATAAGGTACTAGGCTATGAATAGGGCTGTGAGTATGCAATGGAAAGATAACGGGCGAAGTCGGAAAGAATTAATTTAATTATATAAAGAGATTATTGTGAATAGTTGCAGAGACGAGAGAGGCTTGTGTGGGAACCTTGTTGGTGAATTTCGTTTTCGCTCTCCCAGGCCGACGTGTGTGAAGGAAGCTGTGGGTGAATGTGAGAGTCGAGCGTGAAGACCGGACACAATGAGTGAGGAGTGATATTGATTAATCACTGACAAAACTCAAGTAACCTTTTGGTTTCTTTCTTTCTTTCTTTCTTCTTCTTCGACACCACTGGAAGGAAGTACAACAACGGAAAAAAGGAAGAACATGAGGAGGAGGGGGAAGGGAAATAGTTTTATGGATTCAAATCAAATCAAAGAAAGGTCCAATTTGCAAGCAGCGTAATAAAGCTATCACCGACAAACCTACTAGTATCCCATGTCATGCCATGCTTACATCCAACCTTATCCGAAGCTGGAGCCTGTACGTGCAGATGAGAAGATGTGGAGGTGTATCATGACAAGGAACCCGTTATTTTACTCGAAAGAAGTTCATTCCGCTAAAAGAAAGGAAGGGAAAAGATAAGTCGCTGCTGAGATTTAAAATAGCGATCTGATTCGTCTTTTTTTGCTTTTTCATTGCTTACACCTAGGTAATTCGTATTATTCCTACGGACCCAGGGAGTCAAACAAGGACCAATGGCTGATCTGTTTGTTTGGGGTAATCTTTCATCTATGAGAACCTTTCCTCCTTATCCGCTTTGGGCTTGAGTAGCATGTGAAAAGATGGAACGAGATGGGAGCAGATATCGGCAGCTTTCCCCATCCAGCTGGTCAATTTCTATATATGGATGGTGATTCCGATATTGAGGAGTGTTTGTTGAAACTTAATATGAGAAATTCCGGATGTTATTTCTTCTTATCTTTGGAGTAAATGGTGAGGATTGTTGGGGGTGATGGTACCGATGTTGGTGTTGGCATTGATGTTGGCATTGATATTGGTATCAGCATCTCTTCTTACTTGGTTCCATCAGTCATCACTCTCTATCTCTATCTCCATCTCTATCTCTCTCCCCAAGTCACATTCACGAAAGAGAAGAAAGAGAAGACTGATTTCTTGGCCCATTCCTTCTTTCGATCCTTGTGCAGTAATCCATTTCCGCCTATCCTTCTTCATACACACACACATACATAATAGACTTCCCTGGTAGCTACGGAATATAAAAAGATAAAAGATAGACAGGGGTTAAATTATCCTGTCTTGACCTATCAAAAAGCATGTGTGCAATGCAGGGTTTCATCAAGGTAGTTTCCGGATCCAGTTAGCACGAGATAAGACGATCCGACGGTTGGTATTCCATTTGATTGGTTCCCTTTGCTGTTCCCCCACGTGAAATGGCTTTTGACGCTGTAGAAATGCTTTCTCCATCGTGTTAGTTCCCGAAGTCAGCAAAGAAGCTTTCATGGGTGGCTCGCCAAGGTATCGGGAGCCTATGAAAGTCATGGAAAGCATCAGCCTTGAAAGAAATGTGCCAATATCTTTAATCTATAGCATTGCGCGGTATTCAGGGCCATGGAAATTCAATACGGAGTACGCCCAGTACCTGCCTATCCTCGAGCCTCCTCTCAAGAGATGGAATGGATTGGATGCATGCAAACAGTGATTTGTGGATGGATGGAGAAGGTTTGTGGAGGATTGACCGATTGATTGACCGACTTGCAGATGCACGAATGTACCTGATACTCGTTTTCGTTGCTTTATGGAAAAACTGGAGTATTGAGTTGGGACTACGGATGAAGAGGACCCAAATGCCGATCGAATGTTTAAAGCATCAAATCGGGTATAATTCATTCCGTCAATTTTGCCCCGAGTATTTTTGCTTTATTATGTTGTATCACTGCTAATGCCACGACTCCTACTCCCTCCTATTGCTACTAATAACCATATAATCTTAATACACGACAAACTTTCGAGCACTCCCTAGGTGTGTAGGCACTTCTTACAGTCACAGCCTTGTGGTTCCACGGCAGATAGAAGCGAGGCTCACTGTACTTTTGTAGGAGCCGTATAGGATTTTATTGTACGAAGCACGAAGCACGAAGCACGAAGCACGAAGTATGTTGCACAGGAGGGAGTCAGGAGTCAGCAACTCAAATTATAGCCTTAAAATCGCCCATCTTCCTATGCACAAACACAAGGTATTACTATTACTACCTACAGTGGTCAATGTCATGTACCATATCAGCATCCCTCTCCTCATTTTTCTCCTTCTACTTTCCATGACATGATGAAAGAATTAACATGACCCTTTGTATTCATTCCTCTTATCGTAATGAACGAGCGGGAGAAGAATATGGCGAGATGAGAAGTGTGCGTAATTCTCATATTCGCACATTGCGCAGTCTTTCTCCATTGGGTCTGGCTCGGCCGATATCTATAATTGACAAGTGTAGAGTGGGGCTCTTTGGGTTCGAAAATCAATGGATTTCTACTAGGGGCCTAGGTAAGGTGGGCCATTTTATCAGTGGATCCGGTTGGTTGATCCAAGGCTTGTTAACAATCTAAATCCAAAGTCAATACCCAATACCCAATACAGCACAGACAACATACCTAGTACCTACCTACGGAATACCTACCTGGGGAGGCACATATGGAAACCATAATGATGATGGTGATCTGATCTGATGTGATTTCATTTCTCCTCAAAACTTACCAACACGGTCGCTTTCTAGAAGATCTATG
Organism: Botrytis fragariae; assembly: GCF_013461495.1. Classification (NCBI taxonomy): domain Eukaryota; kingdom Fungi; phylum Ascomycota; class Leotiomycetes; order Helotiales; family Sclerotiniaceae; genus Botrytis; species Botrytis fragariae. The sequence goes on from NW_023501000.1 coordinate 995,243, forward strand.
ATTCCTTGTTTGGAATGCCATTGCATGCATCCATCAACATTACATGGCGCTTATGAATAACGTCGTGATTAGATCATCTTAGACATTTCATCTACATGATCTTAAACATTGAAAAGCTACGCCAGAATCATTCTAGTGGAGGAGTATCTCTTTGGAAGCTTTGGAAGACCTAAAGAGACCCTCGAGCATGAAGATTGTACCAGAATGGTAGGTTGAAGCTTGATGGTACAGCCTACACATACCATTCAGTCATCTATCCATTCAGTCATCTATCCATCCATCCATTTATTCATTCATCCATCAAGACATTCATCCCCTCCATCATAATTACTTCCAAGAGTCGTTAAAATTTGGACCGGTTTAATTCATCTATCAAATCGATAGCTGAAACGTGTGAAAGGTAACTCTGCCTCCTTGGCGCATCATCTCTTCGGTGTATTCTCCCGAATCATAATATCGAACCATATATATCTGCATATACATACGAATACATACCCTACGTGCGAATACTACATACTACATCGAGGGACGATCAAATTTCAAACAATATCCACCACAGATCATCAATAATGAACCATCAACCTTAACGAACGGGAACTTTTACAGTACTTAGGTACTAGTTTCAAGACACTGGATGATTCTATACTCGAAAAAAAAACATTCTACGCCTCTTACGCATGGGCAATTCCCTGAAACAGTTGAACTAAACTTTAGTGGTTTGATTCACTTGAAACTAAAGCTATTAACATGCCATTCGTTCATCCATTTGCCTTACATCCGCTTCTTAACCATCCATTCCGAACTGATTGATTTAAAACGGCTGGGGGTCCTTCCATTTTGGGAATCTTTGAGCCGCTCTACCAACCAGCCTTGGGGGAGAATTTGGCCGAGATAAGAGTACTTGAACTGTGTAATACTCCGAATATCTCTGACCGAAAATATCGAGTCACAGAAATCTTTGAAAGTGGACTTTCAAGTGATGGTTCAAAAGCTTCAGCCAGAAAAGGAGTCTCAACCCCACAACATCTCATGAGTTAACACGAGATTTCATCATGCATGTGCAGGTAAAGGTAAGGGTTAGTGTTAAGGTATCGCCAAGGAGCTTCTTACCGTACGCCCATAAGCAAGCCAGCTGCCATGGTTTGCTTGAATATGAGTGGTCTTATTGTTGTACAAACTCATTGATTGCATGAAATTTCCAGAAAGTAGATGAGTACTTTTGAGTTTGGTGTCACGCCACAATGGTACAAGGCCTAAACGAAATATCAGCTCAGAGTTTTATCTTCAACCTTATCATTGTCGTTTTGATTTTATTCGTATTATTGTAATTGAATACTCATAACCCTTTTTTAATTGTCTTTGATTTGGATCAAGTGCTCCAATTCTTAGAGTTGATCCGAGAAGTTAATGTGTGGACGAATGGTTTACTCTACTGCTCACCTCGTTTTTCTATCTCTAAAATGCTTGCCTTGCCTACGCTGTGAAATTCCATCAGATCATATCACAATCTGTATCTTTCTCTTGAATGTTACTTCCCTATGTCTCCCTTCATCAAGCTCCACCGCGCACGTCTAGACGAAGAGATGTGTACCTTGTAATCTCACCCCTCACCACGCCACACGTTGTACAGAACTCCATCCCGTGTATCTTTTTGACCAAGCCCTAGGGATTAAAAGGCTGATTGCATTTGGCTCATCTCCAGGTATGGGTTGATTTTGGCTTGGCTTTTTGTCCATATGATCTCATTGTGTGTGTTATTCCAATATTCATTCACTTTTTTGCTATATCTAGCCATTACAAGATCTTGTGTGGCGATGCTATTCTTAGGTGTGATGTTACAATGTGACCACCGATTTGGTCTCGTACTTCCCTTTTTCGTTTTTCGAATGAGTTCTTCCAAGTAAGATCTTACCTAGATGTTGGGTGTTAGCAGGTGCTTCAGAAAGATATCTTCTACGATTTCCCCACTCCTCGCTTCGATTTATCATAGAATTCGAAGATTACAGAGAGCATTTGTTGTTGATAACATGGATATGAGGAAGATATGAAGCAGATAGACTTATCTTATTGTCTTATGTGTTGAAATATTGCCAATATACTGTTGTTAATCATCAATCAGTATGTAACTCGTGTACAATATATAAATTTCTACACCTTCAGAAGAATTCCTTAAGCTCCTGTGAACCTTTTTCTCACAGCTTTCGCCTGGATACTTATCCCTCCCTCAATATCACTCATTTTATTCAAAATTGCAGGTTAGTCTCCTCTCAAAGCAGCGGCAGTCCCCTCAATAATCGCCTCTAATCCCTCGGCAGCACCTTCGGAGCCGCTCTCGAGGGGATTGATTTCTTCACACGCTTCTCGAATACATTCCAATTTTCCCGTGTCCCATTTGCCGCCTGGAACGCATCTTGAATATCCCAAAATTTGCATCTGGAGGAACACAAAAGCAAAGGGAGATAGATGGTTCATTCCCAATTCACAGGCGAAGGTGATGGATTTTCCACTAAAGTTCGGCGCGACGCCTTCGCAGGCAAAGCCTTGGAATATAGCATTGTATATTGTGGCTGTGGGGGTAGGGGCCTGCGTGAGCGTCGAAAGGGTCGTCGTGGTGCTTCCGGTACAGATGGTCAATTCCACGCCGCCGATCTGTTCGACTGCCGAGGAGCCGCAGATGATTACGTCGCTATCTAAATTGTGGTAATATGTACAAGTTCCAGCACTATGATATTCCAAGTTAGTACTGCTCATAGACAGCCTTGTATTTGAGCATGTTTCCCTTCTTCTTCTTCTTCTTCTTTCTTCTTCTTCTCCTTCTTCTTCTTCTTCTTCTTCTTTTTCTTTTTCTTTTTCTTTTTCTTTTTCTTTTTCTTTTTCTTTTTCTTTTTCTTTTTCTTTTTCTTTTTCTCGCCTGATCTCAAATCAACCTATTCTCTCATGGAGAAATTCATATCTCTTAATTTATTGAATCTCGTGACAAAACGGATCTCTCTTCTCCATTTAGTTGGCATCTGAAAATAGTGTGTCTGTTACTTTTGGATTTGTTGTTTGGGGATGTCGTACTAGGTGAGGAGTTGAAAAGTAGTTACTCATTCATTTGTAACTTGTGATGGGTTATTCGGGGTTAATGGTTAAAAGATAGGAATGGTGCTTTTGATGACATTAGTTGATTTGTCTATACACTTCGAAAGAAACCGGGGATAAAATTTTCGTGCTTCCTCTCTTCTGCCCTAAGTCTTGATTTTTTCCCCCAGACTTATCTTCTCCTTTGGCATTCCTTTTTCACCCTTCCTCAATTGTTTAACTTTGGTCTTCGTACTTGGAGCTCTCTTTCTTCCTTTTCTTCTTTAGTCGAGAAGAGGAATTGAGATTGCAATGCATATGCTCAAATGATAGTAATGGAAGATAATTTTATCCGCCTTGGAAATGCACATGGCCTGCTGGGAATCATACTTGTTATGCCTATTCATGAATTGATAACTTGAGCAATGATATATATATTTCAAAGGACGAATGTTATCTTTGAGAAGCAGCATGAAGAGATGAATATGTTGTGAAGAGATAATTAGGTTATGATAGACAGATTTATTATACACACTATCAATATTGTTTGTCCAGCCATACGCTTCACATTGCTCAATACTCAAGCTTTCTCTATTCCAACCACATCCCATCTACTCATCTCTCACCTCCTCTCTCAATCCCCTCTCAAATTCCTCATCCATCTCTCTCAAATCAACCCCCCTCCCCTCGGGCAAAAACCAATAAACACCCACCCCCAACACTCCCACACCCCCGCCACAAAAAACGTACTACTCTTCCCCGCCGCCTCCTGAATCGGCGTAAAAACCTGCGTCCCAACCGCCGCGCCCGCCTTTCCAAACCCGGCACTAACCCCATACCCCAACCCCTAATCGCCGTCGGGAAACTCTCCGCACTCATCAACCCAATCGTAGCACCGGGACCCATATGACCCAGACTCGCAAAAAGACCATACAGCACCACAAACGCCGGGAGATTTTCCGACGTGGTGAGTCTCCCATAACAACCCCCGATAATAAATCCCAAGAGGATGTATCCCGCAAACCCGAGAATGCCCGTCCATTTGCGGCCAATGCGGTTCACGAGCCACATGCCCAGCAGCACCCCGGGAATGGGGAAGATGGCGAGGATGAATTGCCAGATGGCGACGGTGCGGATGTTTTTCCCCGGCACGAGTCCGTTGATGATGGCGGCGCTCATGATGCTGTTGGGAAAGTTGACAAAGTCGTAGAGGAAGAAGGCGGTGCTGGTGCCCAGACACCGCAAGCCATATTTGCGGATGATGAAACGCCAGGGGATAGGTCGCTTTCTGAGATTGGAGTTTCGGAAGAGTTTTCCGTCCGTCATGCGCAGACGGAAGAGGATGACGACGAGGGGGAGAAGGGTACTTGTGCTGTAGATGGCGTGGAAAGCGACTTTGAGATTGTCGTTTGAGGCGAGCAGCGAGAGGAGATAGACGAGTGTGCAGGTGGGCGAACCGGTTGTGGCCATTAGGGTAGAGATGGAGACTTGGATGGGACCTCTTTTCCCATCGAACGAATCGGCGGATCCTTCGAGCGCCGCGGCGGCGGAAGTGGGATATTCGCCTCCGACGCCGACGCCTGCTATGCCGCGGGCGATGGTGAGGAACCAGAGCATGTTTGAGGAGGGTTCTACTTGGAACGCGAGGGTAGAGAGGAGAGAACCGATGATCACGAGAGCGGATGTGAAAAGCATGCCTCCCTTGCGGGAAAACTTATCAGAGGTATAACCTAGTATGAGGATACCGATGACGGAACCGACGAGGAGGGCATTGGAAATGCGGGTTTGGATTGTCGAAGTGTAGATTTTGGTGCCGAGGAGGTGATTAAACACTACGTTTGTACTGGATGCCTATCTTTGTTAGCTATGGATGCACTTTCACATGATAATACCGACGAGAAAGAAGAGAAACTTACCAAGCCCTGTTGATATCCATCTGAGTAATTCGCCATTGCCTATGATTATTCATTAATACAATCATCTCATCTCATCTCATCTCACCAACTACCACTCCACAGATACACAACTTACAGATCCCATAATCGTCCAAATAGACCCAGCTTTCGTATCCACAGACGCAGCATCTGATTCTACATCTCTCAACTCCTCCGCCGCATTATTGTTCCCATCTTTCTCCTCCCCCGTCCTCATCGAAGACAAATCCCGCTTGGCAATATCTGGTGATGCAGGCATGATCAGAATCCGACCCTACTTGAACAGCGTCCAGTGTAAGAAATAAGAATTGACAAAGTTCTCCGATCAAAAACTCAAATCTTCCAAAACCTCCTTCGTAATTTCCTCTCCAGCGAAAAGAAAAAAAGAAAAGAAGAACGAACCCAAATACGCAGAAAACATCCCCAAGATATACGTACCCTCCACCCCTCCTCCAAAATTCCCCTCCCATTCTCGCCATCCAACTCATCCATATCTACAAGTCTCCACACCAACTATCTACCATCGCAAAATCCATCCACAATCAAAAACTTTTCCATCCAAACCTGCATCTCCGGGCTGTCTCCAATCTTTCGTAATCTCATTATTGACGTTTAGATTGGGGGAAAAAATTGGACCCTTCCCGTTACATCTCCGAAAACTCACGGCATCTTTTCAGCCTTGCGTTTCGTCCCCAATTTGAATAGTTCATGATTGGGTTTTCCATGGCAGAACCGTCGATCACTAGCGCGGATATCGCCTCTGCGGCATAAAGGAGTGGGGCTTTGGAGTGGAAGCGCCGAGCAGTGTCCGATGTATCTGGTATGTATATTTCCGGCGGAATATGATACCCGGGTTGGTCAATTTCGAGAGCGATTGTCAATGATGTGACAGGTGAAAACCAATGTGAAGATTACTGTAATGGTATACTGTCATACCAGCAGTGTCATCATGTTTCATTATTGTTCTGATTATACTACAAGTCTCCACCACCACTTCCATTCTTCCATCACGAGACGTGTTCTGCCCACGCTTCCCAATGTTGACTTCATCCTCTACTGGCATCGTACCGCCATTACCTCCTTCGCTGCCTCGAGACGAATGCCAGTTTGCCCATTGCTTCCATGCATGCATTACACCTAACCATCTGGCTTCTCATCTCAACCTCCGGCTTCTTCTCCATTTTAACCCTCAACATCAACTCGACACTACATTTATGTTCGCACAACCAAATAGACGTTAGAAAGTTAAACCCAGCTTTCCTCATAAACACATATATGCTACGAAAAACACCAACTCCCAACTCAATCGCTGATGAAAAAATCTCGTGTATATGTATATCCCTCATATACATCTAGTTCCAATTCGACCCATTGTGCCCAAACCCAATGCCCACAAAAGACGCTTCATGTACTGCGCTTTTCCCCAAAACGACTGAAAAAAACAATAATGACAAATGCAAATACAAAGGAAAGGTTTTCTTGTTTGAAAAGTGAAAGAAAGGTGTTGTAATCACCGACAAGAATAGTTGACGAAGGCGAGAACTCATAGTACCTCAATTAGTGAAACTTCCCCTGGCACTAGATTGAGAACTTCCACTATCGCTTGGTGTTTGTGGCTCGATAGAGACCTGGTTTTTGATTGCAACAATCCATTCGTGTTGTAAGAGCTCCGGTGCCGAAGCACGTTTCTTGGGGTCTCTAATGAAGCATTTCTTGATGAAATCAATGCCCTGAGGGCTGAGTTGATCTGGTGATGGCATTTGAGGAGGATTGCCTTGGGCAATATTGTACATGATAGCCCATTCGTTATCAAGAGATGTCCAAGGTCGACGACCTGTAGCCATTTCAAGGATAACACAGCCGAGTGACCAGACATCGACTGAGCCAGCTCGTCCTGGGTTCTCTCCTTTAATGACTTCGGGGGACATGTACATTGGAGTTCCAGTCATGGATTTGTTCTTGTTGGCAAGACTGGCGGTAGTCGCGGTGACAAGAGTTTTACCTTGACGAGCAATGACCTTTGCGGCGCCAAAATCTACATATTTGATTACACCGTTGTGATCAAGGAGAATATCTGTGTTTATTGTTAGAGAACTGATCGTAATATGGATGAGGCAAAAAGATAACTTACTTTCTGGTTTGATGTCACGATGAACAATGCCACTTTCGTGAAGATATGCTAGACCTTCAAGAAGTTGCAAGGCGTAAACCATTATAACCTGCTCGTCCTCGATTCTTCCATGCTCTAAAAGACCCGCAAGTGACCCACCAGAACAGTACTCCATGAAAATATAGACTTTGTCGCGATGGACCTCAATTCCATGATATGAGACTACGTTGGGATGATCGAGAACCTCCAAGACGTGCATCTCATCGGCAATCTGAGCAGCAATTGTAGGAATAAGGTTAGGATCTTGTAGACGAATCTCTTTCACAGCCATAAGATGACCAGAGTCCAGATTGATCGCAGCATACACTGATCCAAAGGTACCACCACCAACGAAGTTTCCTTGTTGCCAGCGCATATTGATATTGGATGGAGACGCAGAAAGATGTGTGAGAGATCGGTCTGCTTCATTGTTTTCTTCAAGAACTCTGCCGAGAGCTTGTCTTTCCGCCTCGATAACCTTTCGTTCTTCATCAAGATCAGCTATCAGTTCAAGACGTTGATTAAGAACAAAGGCAGCTGATTCCTCGTCATCAGCCATTCCCCTAATATCCATCTTCCTAAATTGGCCGTTCAGTGTCTCCACCCGCTGTTTCTCTGCTTGAGCGGCCAAATTTGATCTTGCGCCCATGATATCAAAATGTGAAATCAATAGAGACATACATCCCGAGACCTTGGATCGAAGTCTTGTATACTCATCTTCCCCTAAAGCCAATATATGTTGGCCTTGAGTCATACCCATTGCAAATTCAAGTGCAAGCACCGCCCATCTGAATGTTTTACGATCCGTAGGAACGCAGTCATCACAGATGAAGCTCACCCAGTCCAGGGCAATCTTTGTGAGTTTGATGTTGTTCATTTGCTTTCGGTTTCGATCCATATAAGGCAAAGACCGCTGACCAAACTCGGTAGCGAAGATGAAACAGGTTTGAATGAGTTCTTGACATTCCAACCCTTTTGTTTGTTTTCGAACAATTTCCACGCTGTCCATAATCAAGTTTGATAGCTTATACACGACTTTCTTGATGTCGGTCAATTTAAGATGCACTTTCTTGAGATGGGATCTCTGTTCAACCACCATATCCAGATGTATCCCGATCGAATCTAAAAACGCCATTCGCGCATTTGACAATCTGGCCTGTGATCCATCTGCAATAAGTCGAAGATGTCCAACCTTCAAATCTATGTTGATATTTATCAAAGCTGAATCGACCTGTCGACCATCCCATCCCATTGGGACCTCGGGGCGAAGTACTAATATATAAGGGTTGCTAGGGTCTTCTTGTGTGTCTTCGGTGTGATAGCAAGTTCCTAGAATGGACTGGATGTCTTGCGGTCGATTGTACAAAGATGGAGAGGCTATGAGGAAAATACCATCGTGCTCAATGCTTGCAGTATAAACCAAGAAGTGACCGGTTTCAATAAGCCTTGAGTAGAGTTCTTGCAAACCACTCTGCTTCATAGCAATGCTGAAGTCCGTCGAGTTTTCGAAACGATCACTCAAAACCCTAGAAAATCTTTGCAACATACGTTGTCGCACGCGAACAGAGTCTAGACTCTGCTTATAACGCTTCGTCATCTCAGAAGCTGTTTCCTTTGGCTTTCTCACCATTTCTTTTTCGAAAGTGGTATTCAGTCGGAAGAAGGCCTTGTGGGTTAAAGAACTAAACTGCTCTGCCACTTCAACATCACCGCCTTGGAGATGTCGTCCGATCTCGTTAGAGAAATCCCATTCTTGCTCAAGAACTTCAGCTTCTTTGAAAGTGTTTTTGTTTCCGCCCAATTTCCAGTTGAGCATCTTGAAGTAAAACTTAAGTGCATCTAAAACTACCTGGTCAAAGGACTCATCGATACAAGGTGGTAAATCCCACCCAGGCTCAGGATTTGATATGGTAAGATACTCCTGCTTAATCAATATGGCAAGTTTCAATAATATTCTGAATTGCGAAATCATTTGCTCGGCCATCATTGCGTTCTGTTGCGTGGATTCTCGCATCTTCTTCGCATAGTTTAGTCGAACCTTGATAATCTCTTCGATGAGGCGCGACGGGAAGTTTATGAGAGTGAGTAACTCTTCGATATAAGGAGGTAGATGACGTTTCGCAAAACCCTCGGAGTTCTCGATCAATGTATTCTTTGCTTTCATGATAACCTCAGATACACCTAACAGTATGCTTTTATCACCTTGTAGAGATCTCAACCCATCCTCCTTGAGCAACCTATCGATAAATGATGATTCATCGGAGAGCCCATGTCCTGAAGGTGAGCGCTGTCTCACTTTGGTGAAGTCGAGTTCTGGATTTCCTACCCAGTTTTGCAGGACGGCAAGTTCAATGTTGATGAGTTCGGTGGTATTGTGCCATGATATGACAGCGTCGCAGGTAGCAGCGAATTGTGTAGACGCTGCCAGTTTATTCGCCATTTCCAAGCCAGTTCGAGATGGATATAGACTTTCACACTTCTCAATCTTTGCAACTACGCCCCGCACTTGGTCAATCGGTGACTTTCCAGCCTCACTCTCGCCTTGCACCTGAAACTTAATAATTTCCTCTAAAACAGTGTCAAGGTTGGCCCGGGTGTCTTCTAATATCCGTCGCTGGGCCCCTAAGCTTCTCCCGCATACCTTTGATCGTATACCAAGCCAGATTTCTGTCCCAATGTTCTCTGCTTTGTTTTCTGAATTACCAATTAAACGTTTCTTCTCTTGCCTAACTACATCTCCGGTTAGCACAGATGCTAACATCCCATGCCATTCCAGACGCTCTCTATTTGCGGGATCTTTCAAGTCTTCCTGAGTAGGTTGTATGTCATCGTTGTTGTAGAAAAGTACAGTCTCTTGATCGAAGGGATCACCATCGAATTGTAACTCTGATGGGGATTCCTCTTCAGTATCTGATCCTGTTCCATATCCAAGACTAGGTGTGTAAGGTTCACCAAAATATTCGAAAGGTGGATCATTTTGCCGTAACCGTTGCACATAAGCTCTTTCTTGCGCACGATATGCGCCGCTTGGATCTTGCCTATTAAATCTCGAGTTTGAACCGGATCGATGACGATCCGAAATTGACATGTATGGAGCTTGTGGGGGTCGCCGCGCAGGCGCGTATGTACTCGAAGGAGTTCGGGCTGGTGCAGTAGGCCTCTGAGATCTGGCCGTTGCGCCATTCAAAGGAGTTTGTGGTGGAGGGCTGAAAGCCGTTTCGCGGCTGTATATTGCCCCATTTGTTTCCGAATTGCTGCCTCGACTACGCATGCTTGAATTCATACTATTTATCTGGGGTCGAGAATCGATAGGGAGAAAGGCATCGAGATGTGCATCGTGTGCAGCATCTGGACTTAAATGTTCGACAAAGTCGTGGGAATCTGCAGAAGAACCAGAGCCTCCAGAGTCGCTGGTCTCAACATGTGGGCGCTCCATGATCACCGAAGATTTTAACGATTCGAACCTGTGGTTGTCGTCCCCGTTTGTGAAACGTACAGCACGAGGTGAAATCTCCGAGCTCATGTTCAAGAGTGAAACGGGTTATTAGAAAAATCAGAGGTTGCGAAAAGTACCTAATTTGCCCTTTGTTTAGCGTCGATGGGAAGTCATCCTGGTACCGATAAAGCAGGGGGTGAGAGAGTGAGAGTGGTGATATAGATTGAAGTGGCACTTGTTTTTGGTGAATATCTAGAACTTCAATTCAGGTACGTAGAAAGTAGATTTTGGAGAAGTTTTCAAAGGAAGATGAAGATATGAGAGAAAAAAGCTAAAGTCGAGAAAAAAATGTAGGTTGACTTTCGCACTGATGTACTTATAAGTTAGGTAGGTCGACCGAGAGAGGTAAATGTGTACTAGGTTGGTGGGTAGGTAGATAGGTAGGTGGGTAGATGGGTAAGATGGGTATTCTTTTTTGAAAAGCTTCAAATAGGAATGTAAATCAATATAAATCAACTCCTACACGAGTGAATATATATGTTTACATAGGTATGTTTACATATGTCTGATACTCTTTAGCTGGAATATCCATCACATATCATACGGGATAGATGAGATGATACCAATCAAGACTCAAGAAGGTAGGTAAGGCTATTGGGTAGCTTTTAAGATGAGGACTAGGGATTGTTGATTGGGACACAATCATCGATCTTCGAGACCCGCTGTAATGCAAAATTATTCAAAATTATCCGATTTGGGCTTTTGACTAGTACCGAGTAGTCGATATCTTCGGATGCACTTTTATCCCCAGCTACGAAGTATACGTATATATCGTAAGGTGCTAGGGACCTAGCATTCATCTAGCACTTGTCTATCTATCTGTGAATACCGAATACCGACGTCGGGAAGTGAATGATTTGAGTTAGATATCTACCTAGCTCTGATGGTTATTGGGTAGTCCCTCCCTAGAGACCTAGTCGAGGAATTGGAAGGGAGAGCGAGAGCGAGAGAGAGAGAGACAGAGTTACTGATAAACAATGTTCAAGTCGATACCTGATAGATATGCTTTCCTATTCTGATTATACAGGGTAGAATTTAATTACTTCAAAAGGCCAACGAGATTCGTTGTATCATTTTACTAATACTGCTGATGCTACGGTAGATATTGCTTTTTGGCTGCAACCCAACACCTAGTAAGGAATTCGTTTTCCTAGCACCGATGAGCCGATGTCATGATTGTCATTCCAAAAACAAAACCATGCGAGCCATCCTTCACCCCGCGACATTATTTCATTTGCCACCCGCCACGACGATCATATCCTTCACTTCCAATGACAAGCGTGGAATCCATATTTGATGAGTTTCAAAGTGAATCCTCGAAAGCCAAGCCACTATCTACCGAGCTACACCATCTATAATAGAAGCGAGAGAGCGAGGGGAGTTCAAAATGGGAAATCTTGACTCGAGGCTGTAGAATGAACGGTAGGCTCTAGTTTGTTGAGGCTGGAGCATCTGGAGAATTCTTATTTGATGTTAGTTTACCACAGTACGGACAGCACATGTGGTATAATGTTGTATCCAGTCAGACTATGTACATGCCATACAAACCGGAGATATAGATGTAAAGATCGTCAGTGTAAAAGACGCCCGGGTGGGTGTTCACTGTGACGAGAACATGTTTATCGGATAGTGAAAGTGGCTTGTGTTGTCTCAACATCATATCTATCTTAACCTTTCGGTACCAGTGGTCTGTTGGGAACTGGAGGCTTGTCGTCCCCTCTTTTCTGATACACAAGCCAAACGATTTTATTTGGCTCGTCTGAGCGAGTTCAAGGGCAGACAGGTCGGTAGGTAGGTACCTCGCATATATCTTTCTTATACGTACGGATTACGAGCCGAACTTTCAGAAAGGCTGATGACAGGGGCTCAATTTCTTGATATAAAATATTCCAATGATCGATCGTATCGGAGAAAAAGTTCCGGTGCTAAAAAGTACTTAGGTGCCTAATCCCTGTCAGCTGGTAGCCTCGTGTAGAACGCGTCTAGAATCGAGATATAGAAATATTATATTGCAAATTGCTAATTGCTTTTTGTATTGTCAAGGTATTACCTATTGTTCTCCAACAACATAACTTTTTCAACCAGTCTTTGCATGATATCAATTAAAGATCACTGTATAAAATATCTTCCCCATGATATAACAAATATTAATATTCGGGTGCTATGTCAAGTCAAGATGCATCCCCTTTCTCCGACGCGTCGATTCACCAAGCGCGTCGACAATCTGGTGTCTTGACTCCAAGCTCACAATCAGTTTGTCACGACGATATAGGAAACTTGGGAAGCAAAAAGCGGAAGAGAGATGGCAATTCGTTGGAGGACTTGTTGAAGGATACATTCGTGGTCAAGGTGGGTAATCCATTTACTTATTCTTACAATACCATGTCTGATTTGAAAATAGCCCTACCCATCCAAAGCCAACACCCGACCCCGAACTTTTCAACCTATAATATTATTACCACGGTCACAGCTACCACTCTCATATCTAGACATAGGATCTGCGACTAATTCTTTGCCCCAATCACGACTTTTCGAGACTCATGTTAAGATACTGGAATTGGAGGAACGAATGGGAAATCAGCCAATGGTTCTTATAGCTAGGCTAGATGACAATCGCACTTTATACGCCGTCGAGAGAGAATCGCGAGGATTATATGTAGTCTTACAACTGGGTTCTTGGATCAACGTACATCAATTGAAAGCATCAGCCGTGGTAGCCCAGACCGAGCGCACAGATGTGTCGGTGAAGGGACTACCTTTCGGTTCAACTCATCTCGAAACCTCGACAGAACCATTCATCACACCCGAAGGGAGCAAATATACCAAAAAAAAGAGACTCGCCATCGAAGCGATACAGTCTATGATCAAACGCCCATCTACGCCACTATTGCCAGAATCCCGCCCTCAATCAGTTGCGCCTGAAAAAGTACCCGCATCCGAACCTCAAAATGATACCCAAGCAACCATCTGTTTACCTGCTTTGGAAACGAAGACACAAGCCACTTCTACTGAAATTTTTGATAATGTTCGAACTCAGTATTTCGAATCACTTTATCTTTCAAAAACTTCACTAGCCTATTTTGCAAAAGGTCCATTATCACGAGCACGCGCGGCATTTCACCTCGACTTTGACGCAAATCTCGATATGAGTGAACACATCGCATTTTTAGAAAGCCTTGTGCTATCAAGTACCCTTCTTGACAAGAAATATCGCGATGGTGTGCCTGTCTGCGTCTCATCCATTGATATTCATGACCAGAGTGCCGACGATACGATAGTGAAATCCAAGAGGAGGAAGAGCAACAAGAAAATGAAACCTGGCAAGAATGGGCTGTATCCAAATGAGGAGTCGCTCATTAAGCAATGGTGGATTGGCCATGACGAGGAGATAGAGCCTGGGGCTCCAGGATCATCTAAAGAAGAGTTAGCGAAAACTCGTATAGCGAATTTACGTATTCGCGAAACACAACTCCAAATGATTGTAATACTTGAGATTTTTGCTCTACAACCTTTAGTTTCGACAAATGAGAATTTAGACGGAGGTTTACCTAGTCTCCCGATTGACGATGGGATAATACAAAGCAAAGAGAGGACACCCAAAACTCGAAAACAGGATCATCTCACGATGCTTATTGACGTTCATATTGACCGACTATGTATTTGGCAATCCATTGCAAGTGAAGCTATCAAGGCTCCAGATACAAGCTCCGGTCTAACGCCCAACAATACCTCGAAGCATACTGATAATATTCTCAAGGACTTCTGTATAGAAGTTATTGTACCTTTCTTCTCGGCCCGTCTCCCCGATCGTTGTGATGCGATAAATCGCAAACTAGGAGGACCCATTACCAAATCGGTTTCAAAACCTAGGGTTTCTAAAGCTGCAAGTTTCTCAAACACACTTACTCGGCCAGGGACTATCACCAAGCGGCCTGTTCCTGCAAAGCAAAAGAAGAGTCTGCAGCGTGTATTGACAGACGATAGAGAGAGACGTAGTATGTCAATAGGCTCAAATAGAGCCATTTCCTTAATGAGATCGGCTACCGATCCTACCATCCCCGGTCTGAAAAGAGAGACAAGTGAAGCTCCATCCCTGTCTGGCATACCTTCTGCTGAGTTTAAGCCTCTTCATGTTAACAGAGGTGGAGTTTTGAATTCCAAAAGATTTTCCCAAAGAGAGGTGGATATGAGTACACTTGCGCCAGACCCTAATTCGAAAGCAAAGAAACAAGCTGCCATTGATGCAGAATTGAAGGATGCCATATCAGCACTAAAGAAACCGAATCGAGAGCTAGCTGGCAAAGCTTTAGTTGAGACTGCCGAACGAAGATCTGCCTCTGCTGGACATCCTCGAAAATCCAAAAAGCCTGTCAGGAACCCGCTGTTTCAAGCATTTCAATCGGTACAGATTAAAGCCACTCCAAAAACCAACCGTCAAAAAGACATGTTCGGTGAATCTCAATCGACTATTGGCAGATCCAGAGATTTCGACCAGATGGAGCTTGGCATCATTCCCCCATCGAGTGTGCCTACTATACCACAATCCAAAGCTCGCCCTTCATATGATCTTGATCCCTTTCGAGATTCTGTACAAGCGACTCCAACTCGAAAGCCCCTTTCAAGTTCGTTTAGATCTACGAGCAATCTTACAAACTTTGACGCTGATTATGGTGCAATACCACCTTCTTCACCGTTGCAAATGCGCCGCTCTAGTGCACAACTGTTCAACAGCATTCCTGATCCCGTTGTCAAAAGGCCTTCTCTGTCCTCTGTCCCAAGTAACTTGGAAACACCAATCAAAAGGCCTTCACCTTCAACATTGTTTACTGGTATACAGGAAACGCCATTGAAGGAAACACCACTAAAGGAAATACCGTTGAAAGAAACACCGATAAAAGACACTCCAGTCCGTAAAATATCAGAATGGATATCAGGTTACACCCATCCTGCGGGCTCTTCAAATGAAGACCAAGAAAATATAAGAGATGTGCCAGTAGCACTAGAAAAGATGAAACCCACACAAGTTTATAAGAAAGAGGTATCGTATTATGAGGCGTTAGGGTGGAATGATGATGATATTGATGACTTGGCATGATATAATTGCATTTGAATGGTTTTCATGAATGGTTGGCTGCATTGCGTAGGGTTCGGGTTTAGCATAGCATTGGCGTATTGTATGAATTATTTTTCAACTTGGCGTTGCATCGCATATCTTACCTAGTATACACACTTCCATAGGTATTTGCGAGATATAAATACATGAATATATGAATTATTAAATTATCCAAAACTTTCAAGAATGATATTGGAAATAATCAGCAATCAACAACTTCTCCTTCTTGCTTAACCCTACCCTACTCCTACAACTACCTACCCGTAACCTTACATGCCTGACTTTTCGTCCCAGCACAACTTCCAAAACATTAGCTTAGCTTACCTTACCGTTAACCGGGAAGCAAGCAACGGAATAGCAAGTGGAGCATGGCGGGGACCGCGATAAACAAATTGATAATGATAAACAAACTTTATGTGCATTTGCATCCATCTCTGGAAGAGAAGAAGAAAAAAAATGTTTCAATAAATCCACGTCGATTTCTTCTGGTTCTTTCTATTGGATTCTAGGAATTGATTGATTGATTGATTGATTGATTGATTGATTTAGTTCATTGATTGCAGAGCGGAGCACTCAGAGCTGAATCCCTAGTATTAATATCTAGAATCTGACTCTGTCGCCGAATTCATTCGATTCGATTTGATGCGGTTGAGATTGAGATACTGCGACTAGAAGGAAAGAAGGAACGATCAATATCAATATCAAGAAAACGAATAAGATTCCCATTGAAAAGAAAAGAAATTCTATTTTATTCTATTCTACTCTCGGAGATTTTGATAAAATAAACACACACACACACACACACACACACACACATACAAAGGATCCGAACTCGTTACCACATAAAGAAAAGGAAAATTGACAAGCCATTCCCAACGCTCTCGTATCTGTCGCTCGCGCAAGATGGATATTCTGGCGCTCATTCAGGCTAATCCTGTTGTCAATGGTATGTCTGCTTGCATTTCTCTTCCTCCTTCTCTACTATGCTAACCCTCTCTTCCAGATATCTACCACCACCTCTCTCCCTACCTAATGCAAGCGTATCCCTACCTCCTGCGCGCCTATCCGCTCCTCCACAGCACGTACATCTCTCTCTTTAGCAATTTCCTGCACCCCCTCTACCTCTTCACCATAACACACATCATGCCGCTGCTCCTCCCCCTCCTCGAAGCCACCCTCAAAGTCGCGAGTCAAAGTCCCGGTATCGCTGTCGTGGTGGGAGTTTTGGCAGTCATCTGGTTTATCTTTTTCCTGATGAGTTTGATGCGTAGGATGGTGGCGTGGGGGTTGCGCATGGTGTTTGGATTGGTGTTTTGGGGGTGCTTGGGGGGGTGACGGTGGTGGTTTTACAGAGAGGGGTGGGGAGAACTGGGGGGAATTGGTAGAGGGGGGAGGTGGGTGTTGGATGTTTTTTGGAGTGAGTATTTGAAGGCGAGGAGGGAGCAGGAGATGAGGGGGTGAGGGGTTGGTCTGATGGGGAGGTCTTTTTGTGATATTGTGGGTTGGTGGGTTTGATTGGCGTTTGGGTTTGGGTTGGATTTGGATGGGTTTTGTGATGATATGTGAGGAAAATGGGGAATAGCAATGGAGAGGAAGAGGCGGGCGGGTGATGGGGAAATGTATTGGATAGAAGGATATATGCTTCGGAGCATCAGCAATGATTGGATGAGAGTTGTAATTACCATCTGCCATCAGCGAATAGGGCAACTTAACAATGAACATAATACGAAGTTATGCGGACATTTGCACATTTTGAAGAGCAGGCTCGGGACCGAAAATATAAAATCTGTAGATAGCTCCAATCTTCCATACTTTTTGATATTCTTGGATATGATAATTCACCAAACAAACGCCAACGCTATGCATCATACAATTATTTCTCCTTAACGCCAGTTCGATACCCTCTCCAAGTCCATGCCTTCTAACCAGCTATGCGCCTCTGCTTGTGTCAAGATTCGAAGTATGCTTGACTACCCATCTTTGCAGCTGTCTGAATATTCCACATAGCCCATTTTCATTTTGTTCCAATATCCCAAACCAAGCCAACTTATTCTGCCTCATCATATTCCACCTCATCATTTGGTTCCTTTGGTTCTTGCGCCTCATGAAATTGAATAGCATCATCAATATAACTCAAGATTCCTCCAACGCTATCCTCACTCTGCACATCCAACCTCAAATACGAGACCATACTGAAACTGTCAATCAAACTCGCAACCGCCTTATTCAATCTGCGGAAACTGTTCCCCTTCATCAATGTCTGCGCATCCTTTGCTTCACCCTCTCCATCATCTTCTTCCTGATCATCATCCAATAACGACGTATCCGGATCCAAGAATCTTTTGAGTTCTCTCTTTGCGACTTGTCCTTTTACTAAATCCATCTTGGATAGAATATTGACGTGTGGAACCTCGAGCATAATCATCGCACTCATAGCAGATAAAGTACCCGCGAAAAACTTCGCACGATCAACCACAAACGTTGCTTCCAACAAATACGCCGCGCATAGATTAATATCCAGTGCGCCCGTCTTGGTCAAGAATTTTACCAGAGCAGGTAAGATTGGGATATGTGTGTATAATTCTATCTGGCCCGGCATATCGATGATAATAAGATATTCTTCGGTGAGAGGCTCAATGGCTTCGGAGAGAAAATCGAGATTTTCGAGGAGGAATTCGAAACAATAGATGAGACCGCCGTTGGGGCCGAGACTCATTTCTTCCATGACATCTTCAAGGGATATAAGATCCTTGATATCGAGATCGGGTTCGTGGGAGAAGGTTTCGGCGGCCGGGTCAAGGTTGATGTAGAAGCAGGAACGACGATTGTTTTGGAGATGATTTATGAGACCGGTACAGAAGGTTGTCTGGAGGTAAAGGAGAAGGAGATTAGTATATATCTCTCTCTTGACAGGAGAATATTCACAAAAAATCAAGACCTTTATTTGGGTATGGCTGAAGGCCTGGAAATATAAGAAAGGCGCGCATAAATGGAAAGACTTACTTTTCCTGCACCTGCAGGTCCCATTACTAGGACACCGAATTTACTCATCTTGAAATTATGGTAGGTACCTGGTATTAGTGATGAGTAGATGATATGCGACGACAATAGTATTTGTATTTGTATGTAAATAGTGAGCCCTGGAGAGCAATGATATTTTGGAAATACCTATTATCAGACTTGTAAAATGTTGATAGTGGGGTAGCTTCTATCAGTAAAAGAAAAAAAGGTTCAGCCTTCTCCTTTTCTGCTTACCTAAGCGGCCAAAAGTTTCTTTGCACGAGGCTGAGAATGGAATGTTTCCGGAAGGCGTAGAGATTTATTATTATCATTAGGAGAAAGTTAGAAGGTAATTAGCACCCACCTAACCTACGGGATGCTAGGCAAGGGCCGTCTCGGTACGAGTGTACGAATCTTTCTCAACAAACTACCACAACGATATATCGATATCAAACAAACTGGATCTATTGACAATTTTCCGGCGGCAATGTTACCCAAGAGACTACATGTACTACATAGGCAAGTCAATGGAGCGGATGTGATGATCTAGAATGCCCAAGCATAGTATGATCCGGAATACCACAAACAATCTCGGAGCGAAGGGTATCTTGAATCCCAATGTTCGGCGTCCGAGATGTATCCTAGGTGATTGAAACCAATGGACCACTATTGACACCATCAACCAATCAACACATTCAACATCTCCAGATCATCATTCATACCTGTATGGTAACCTGATAAAGGCAACTGGAACTGCAAGTCCCTCATCCTAAATACCCCTGTATGGAATCAACATGGGATGTATGGAATCAATCTTGCATGAGCATCTCTGAATCTTACATACAAATTGCGACTTTGCGAAATCAAAAGGAAAGAAAGGGTTGACAGCGGTGAGGTGTCCGGTATCATATCTACCTAGGCATGGGAAAATATGCTACTGGACTGTCGGCCAGCCTGGCAGTCTCTATTGGGAACTAGGGAGGTATTCTGTCCCAGTCCTGGAGAGATGGTGCAATTCTCCCATTTCATTACTAGCCAATTGGAATTCGTAGCACAGACATATTCTTTGTTTAACCCCACCTTCCCCCCAAAAATCCCAATCACAAACTTTTCCTTTTCCTTACATACTACATAGATCCTTTTCTTCCGACCCCTCAACCTTTTGACTCTTCTCTTCTCCCTTTAAAAACAACACTTCTCAATAATTTGTCTTTTTCTCCCATTTTCTCCCAAACAACTCTCTCTTCTCCATCATCTCCTCACATATACCAACCGCAATCATGGTTCAAGCCAACGGATCAAATGGGGTTTCCCACCACAACCAAGGAACCTTCCTTTTCACCGTAAGCTGGCCTTTTGACTCGATAACAAATTTTCCTTACTGATCATTCTCTCTAGTCCGAGTCTGTTGGTGAGGGACATCCAGACAAGATCGCTGATCAAGTCTCCGATGCTATCCTCGATGCCTGCTTAGCTGAGGACCCTCTCTCCAAGGTTGCTTGTGAGACTGCTACCAAGACTGGTATGATTATGGTCTTTGGTGAGATTACCACCAAGGCACGTCTCGATTACCAAAAGGTTATCCGTGGAGCCATCAAGGATATTGGATACGATGACTCTTCCAAGGGTTTCGATTACAAGACTTGCAACGTTTTGGTTGCCATTGAAGAACAGTCCCCAGATATCGCTCAAGGTCTTCACTACGAGCAAGCTCTTGAGCAATTGGGTGCTGGTGATCAAGGTATCATGTTCGGTTATGCCACTGATGAGACTCCTGAATTATTCCCTTTGACCCTTCAATTGGCACACAAGCTCAACGCTGCTATGTCCGCTGCTCGCAGAGACGGAAGCTTGCCATGGCTCAGACCTGATACCAAGACTCAAGTTACCATTGAGTACAAGCATGACAACGGAGCTGTCGTCCCACAAAAGGTTCACACCGTTGTTGTCAGTGCTCAACACGACGAGAACATCACCACCGAGTCTTTGAGAAAGGAGATCTTGGAGAAGATTATCAAGAAGGTTATCCCAGCTGAATACTTGACTGAGGAGACCATCTACCACGTAAGTTTAATTTTAATCATATTGCGATAATAATTTGCTAACATATTCATTTTCAGATCCAACCATCCGGACTTTTCATCATCGGTGGACCTCAAGGAGATGCTGGTCTTACTGGCAGAAAGATTATCGTCGACACATACGGTGGATGGGGTGCTCACGGTGGTGGAGCTTTCTCCGGAAAGGATTTCTCCAAGGTCGACAGATCTGCTGCCTACGTCGCTAGATGGATTGCCAAGTCTTTGGTCAATGCCAAACTTGCCAGACGTGCTCTCGTTCAACTTTCATACGCCATTGGTGTCGCCGAGCCACTCTCTATCTTCGTTGACACATATGGTACATCCGACAAGACCTCTGATGAACTTGTTGAGATTATCAGAGCCAACTTTGACTTGAGACCTGGTGTCATTGTCAAGGAGCTTGATTTGGCTAAGCCAATCTACTTCAAGACTGCCAAGAACGGTCACTTCACCAGCCAAGAATTCAGCTGGGAGAAGCCAAAGACCCTCAAGTTCTAAATAAAAATATAATAAACTCAAAACACAACATCAGTACAGGACTCAACGTCCTTGTACAACCAGGATTCCCTGTATTTCCTACGGATATCTAACGGCGCAATGATTGATGAAAGGCATGGTCTCAACGACCTTTGGGGCCAATACATGGCGGGAGTTTTTTATGATATCATTCACATTTTTTTTTACACCTGCTTTGAACAGCGCTTTATTGCATGACAAAAGCACTATTTTCTGAGTTTCTTCTCATTTGTTTTTCAAGAATAACTTACAGCAAAAGACACAAATGAAGATAAAAGTCTTTCAACATAGACCGTAGATATGGCGGGCAATGGATTATTACTCTTTTCGGGGATGGGAGGTGTGGCATACATAGCATTCGGCGTTACGGAGAACTTCAACATCTTCAATATAGTCGGAGAATACCTTGGGCAGGTTGCCTTGGAGAGGATTCTCAGTTGCTATTGTGCATGGAGCTCAACTTAGTTCGATTTGAATTGAGGATAGACGATCATCTCATCATGATTTGATGGTTAGAAGAATTGTTTTTTTTGATTTAGTGGGGGGATAGCAATTTAAGAATACTGTTCTTCCTCTACTTTTATTATTTGATATATGCATATTAGTGATATGACGTGAATTTAACTATTTGATTCGTGTAGACTCGAGAACTTGGATCAATAGTCACATCAACAGCCCTGGAAATTTCTCATACCTGTATTCAAAATTTGCCAAAACTTTCCTCGAAAATTTGTATCTCTTTGATAAAATACTTGCCATTGTGCAGAAATTTCCCTTTGTGGATGGGTTCGTATTGTTCGCAAATTCTTTGATGTGTTGTATACTTACTTGGTAATGGGATGGATGGCACGAGGCTGAGCTTGAAAATTGCTTTCCAGTCTTATTTGATAGGTGAAGGAAGGATTCAGGGGAAATTTCCAAAATAGTTGCGGTGGATAGAATCGGGCTTGGAGGTTGGAGATTAGAGAGGGAGAAGGGGGGTATCTGGGACAGAGTATTGAGTATTGGAGATTGGGGACTGAGTAGAAAGTGTTGGAGTCGTGTGTGTATGTATGTATGTAACTGGGTGGGTAGATGACGAGAGGGAGAGCGCTAGTGGGTATCTTCGGTCTTGGGGTGGAAGGTTGTGGGAGGGGTGAGTGGGTGAGTGGGTAAGTGGGTGGATGAGAAGGAGGTATTGTGTTGGTATTTGGTTAAGAGTTGGGGTTGGGGATGGAGAGATCTGGGATGAAGGGAAATGAATGGTGATGTGATGATAGGTATGTATGTATGTATGTATGTATGTATGTAAAATAGAGATGGAAGAACAGAAAGAAGAGATAAGGGGTGGAAGAGCTAGAAGAGGAAGAAATTAAGGGGGGTCGGCTCATGGGGTGTGGATGGAAGTGAGAATGAGAATGAGAGGGAGTGGAAGTGGATGAGTGTGGATGGGTGGGTGGGTGTTTGGAATTTATGTTTGTTGAGTGTGAATGTGGAAGTGCGATGGGATTAGAGGAGAGGAGAGGAGAGCAGGTAGCTGAAGCAGTAGTAAGTATGTAGAAGAGAAAAAGGGAGGAGAATATGAATAGCATGTGATAGTTGAGATGGGTTTATAGTGTACATTGGAGTTGATCACGAGAAGGTGGTATTGTGAGAGGGGCTGGATTGAGAAGGGGATGGTATCTATATATATATATATGGGGATGCAACGGGTGAATACAGATGATTTGTTTATCTTCAAGAAGGATACCCCGTAGACGAGGTTTTCGTATCATTTCACATAGCTTGATTAATTGATGTGGTGGGCAGAAAAGAGAAATTGATAGAAGACAGAATTCATATACTAGTTGACTATGTTTACTTGTTATTATTGTCTCCATCGCGATCTCTCTTTTTGTCTCTAATCCCTACCTACCTACACAAAGTCCCAAATGCCCATCTACAAACTACCAGAAAATAACTTTCCCAAGGTTCGAGAAATGATTGATGTTAAATATGGTTTCAAATACAGGTGTGAATTTCATCAATCATCACATGATCAAATACCCCAGTCTTCGTGGCTCAGTTGGTTAGAGCGTTGGTCTCATATTCCTATATGAGGTGATTGATAACAATCACTTTAGCCATCCAAAGGTCGAGAGTTCGAGTCTCTCCGAGGACATTTGATTTTTTTGATTTTGGTGCTTTTTTGGGATGTGTCTGTCTGCGAGAGAGAGAGGGAAGGGATATTGTGGGTAGAGAAAGAGGGTAGAGGGGGACGGAACATGTGTGGAATTGTGAGGGTTTGGAATGGAGTTTGGAGTTTGAGATGGAACCACCTCTGGACGGTTTGGTGGAAATAGATGGGTAGATAGATAGATAGGTGGAGAGATAGCATTGGGTGATGATCACACAAGCAACACCATACATTTTGAAGCAAGAACGAAATAGTGATGGAAAATATATGTAGATCAGGGGTATGAGAACAAGGACTTTGATACTCCAAAGTTTCAATGCAGAAAAAGATAGGCCGGCAGACAAGAAATGAAATTTTATCACAATGCACCCACATCTCACCCCGTCTGTAAACTGCAGACTATCTATCTATCTATCGAAGGGGATATTGGATGTTGATAATTTTGTGGTGTGCTGCGATATCAACCAGATGACGAATTTCAAATCATGCTCGTGAGAAACTTCCGCAGAGAAGAAGGCGGTTCAGATCATATTACTGGATCACGAACCGCGCAATGTGTGACGAAATCAATAGCTCAAGATTTCTCCAACAATAGCCTCTATTTTCATTTCCTGAAGTTAACGCGGGTAAATCAAAAGAGACACGCATACATACATACACATACCAGAGCCTATCAAATGGGGAAAAAATAAAATCATAGTAGGGAAGGACTCTCAACCATTGAATCGAAGTCTAACGAGAAAAAGGTAAAGAAGCCGCGTCTATCAAGCATCAACGCGACAACCTCGATGAACGACGCGACCGGATACCTCTTTGGTTCGAGCTTCAATCTCTCTCCAATTTCGGTGTTTCTCAAAATGGATGGGAATTTGGAGATGGGAGAAGATCTTTGCTAAGTTCAGGGGGAGGCTTAGACGGTGGAGCTTGGCTTTTATTTCATGAAGGTCCTGGATGGATAAGATGATGGATAATGAAATGATCGGTACATGGATGATGATGATAAACGAAGGATGGATGTGGAGCATGTGATTTTTTTGAATTTATTTTTGGGAGGAAAGCGAAACAAGGGAGAGGGGAGGAGGAAAGACGTGGATGTTTCGATTTTGGGGACGCTGGAAGATGGGCATAGCATAGGGATGTATGGACGTAAGGGAAACGGAAACGAAAGTTTGCTTGCATGAATGAACGAGTGGAGCTGACAGGACGGGTAGCGTTTTGACATATTGTGTAAATCAGTAAGGTTTGCTGGGTGATGCTGGATAGAAGGGTTCGCAGCATGAAAGATGTAAAAGTAGACGGAAGGGTAATTTTGAGTGCAGAGAAATGCAATTCTACGACAGAGAAGTGTAATTCTACAATTCTCTTGGGCATAATTCACGAATTTGACCAAATGTGTTCAAAATAGAATCATGATGACTATCTTCATCAAGGTCTAGATCCATCAGTCATCAAGGAGATGAAAAGTGGAGCTGGAGGTAGGTAGTTCCGTATACAAGGTGAGGCGATAGTCTGTACGGTCCTTTCTGTAGACTGTAGTAGAACATCTAGTAAGATGAACACTATGAAGGGATTATTAATTTCGAAATTGAGTTTGGGGGTCTCTCAACTTTTGCCGGTTCTAGTCGTCGGGGATTAAATATAATTATTTTGTACATGATGCTCGAGAGTTTAGACTTTGGACACTTTTCACATTCGGTTCTCGGTATGTGTTGTGGGAGCATCCGTCGAGATGGTGTTGGAATTCGGTAAAGTTTAAGAGCTTTAAACTTCTCGCGATGAAGGACTGGTAGGGAATGCAGCAGCGATATAGAACATTGGAACATTACCATCTGGTTTTGTAGGAAGTTAAAACGAATGAAAGTTTTGAGGATAGATGAATTAGCTTTCGAGTAAAGGATCAAAAGACAATATGAAATTTACTCCGAATTTTTAATCTACGTTGAATGAGATTTCGATCTGGTGGCTGTGAAGAAACGTACAGATTCTAGAGCAACGAGTGGCAATGGCAGCTGTGATCAAGCGAGGGGGCATAGTAATTTCCAGTGCCTGGCTACCTACCGGAACGGGCCATTTAATGGTACAGTGTACCAATTTAGGGAATACTTAGCGCTCACGAAAGGATTGTTTACACCTACTAGGTATCCAATGTCATCTACTCCTCTAGGATGAGGTGCCAGTCTGACATACGCAATGGATGCAGCTTTGTAGTTTGTTTGTTTGTCTGTCTGTCTGTCTGTCTGTATGCGGAGATTCGGATATCAGAGGATGGGGTCCTATGAATGGAAGAATTTCAATGTACAGTATAATATTCTAAGAATAGTTTGAATTCGGATGTTTGTGGTAGACTGTCTCAAGACAAACAGTAGTAATTTCGGGGTGGTAATCATCGAATGATCTATCTGTTTGGCTGAAGCCTTATGATGTAAGGTAATTGTAAGACGTCTCACTCAAACCTTATGTGCTACATGAGATCAAGCTTGTGCGGTTATTCTCATGTTCAGTCTACACAGCATTGGCAACGTAAGAAGCGTAATCGGAGACGAGCGTAATCGCTGTGGATGCTGCATATCTTCAAGATGGCATGCTCATCGGGCTGAATACTACCTGGTTACCAATGATGTGATGGGTGCAGTAAGATGACTATTTGGCTGCTTATTGTTCAGCGCAATGGTCGTATGAATAGATGAATCCTTCCGTTGATGATTGGACGATTAAGCACGATTACACCAAAGACTTGGATATTGATAATATGATATTGGGCAAAGAGAAGCATGAATGTTACCGTATGAATCTTTGATACGTTCAACGTTATCCTCGAAGAAATAAAGGGTTGCATTACTGCACCTCTGTTAATCAGGGGTAATGGGACTGTCGGCAAAGAGAAGATCAGATCTATTGGTCCCTGTCTTCCCTATCCTTCCTTTCCTATCCACTCACTCATTACTATTGATGTGGCATATATGCACGTTGGCGCGCACACGCAGAGTTTCGGCAGAGAAATCAACAGATGATAGTCCTGTTATTGAGTTTATTGGCTTAGAATGAAGCGGTTGACGATTCATAATTACTGTGGAAGGGAACAATATGAATGTGAGCCAAAGATTGGATGGACAGAACATCGAAATTTTGGATTGCGTTAACTGATGATCCACCCTAAGAAGCGTCTGACCAATCACAATGGAATCGTACCTGAAAGGGATTCCGCTTCCATTCCATCTATCCACTTCTCCTGACGGACTATTCTCCTTTGGTAATAGTACAAGGTTCGTCCGTCCTCAGGTACTAACTCCAAGTGAGTAGCGCGTCCATTTTTTTCTGTCCTCACATCCTTATCCTTGTTCAACGGTAGCAGTCACTACCAATTTGAGTCAAAACTCATTTTCCCAAGTGAAGTGAAAAGAGGAAGAACTAAGCACAAATGAAGAATGATTCTGGTGAATGGTAAATTCTATTGTTTACTATTATTGCTAAGGGTAAATCTTAATTCATAGTCTACCACCTCTCCATTGGATCTCAATTCTTGATCGAAAGACTTTCTATCTCAAAATCTGAAGAGGAAACCTAATTCTCCTCCTCTTCCACCCCCAGCTTACTCCTCAATTTCAATCCCGGACATCATTAAGCCCAATTACTACTGTGATCGTTTATCTTTCACAGTCGGGGGTTCAACCTCTTTCGACCCTTCTGATCCATTCCATCTCCCATACCTCGTTTCCCCCCTTCGAACCAAACCTCTTCCAGTGGCCTTCCTTGACTGCACATCTTTTTCCTTTTCTTCTTCCGGTATTCATCTAAACCCTAATGTTTTGATATTGCCATCTGGGCCTTATAGAAAGAATGGCGTCCGTCGCAGATATACAACCAGAAGCTCACCCCTCAACTCCTGATTCTGAGACTCATTACGCTTCGAATACTCAATTGAATCCATCTGATCTCACGGACTCAACCACCCCGGTCACCATTCCACAGCCAAATCCACATGAAAACCAACATCGGCCAAATCCTCGACCAAAGAATCCTACATATTCGCAGCTCTCACAAACACAGTCAGCCACAGCCCGATCGCGCGCATATTCAACAGCTTCCACGTCGTCAGTAAATTCCGTTCGTCGCAAACCTTTACCTGTAAGTGCCTCGCCTTTGGCAACCAGGTTTTCCACCAGGTATTCCACGGCGGAATACTTCAGTCCATCTATCGAAGAATTGCCAGAGCCGGATCTTCCATATTCTAGGTATACGAATGTTGCCGATAGTCCAACACTTTACGAATTTCCATCGGATATAAAAAGCGCTTTGCCATTTTCCCCAGAAAGTTCTAGCAATAGAAATTCCATCCGAAGTTCAATAAGAAGTTCAAGGAGCTCCAAAAGTTCTAAAAGCTCTAAGAGTGTTTCGAAACAAGAACGTCCATCATCAAAGTATGTTTACTAGGCATTCACTATTTCTAACATCTGATCAAACTCATTCACTGTTTCACGTTGATGCTAAGGCTGCTTAATTAGGAGATTTTCGAGCGAACAAATCGCTTGGACTTCAGTGACGCCAGCGCTACCAGAACAACCAACAGATAACGAAGAACAAATCCTTAGTCCAAAAAGTCCGAACCTTTTAGTCCCGTCTCATACACGTCCACCGGGAGCCTCGAGGCATGAAAGATTGGTTAGCGATTCGCCATTAAGTTCTGATTCTGAATCTACCGGTCATTGGTACGGGGATTCTAGTCCAGGAAGTCGTCCGGGTTCTGCTACTATGTCCATTTTTTCATCCAAAGCTACACCACCACATAATATTATACCTAATGCTCCGGCACGAACCTATACTCACGAATCTCACGACTCTACATCAACTATACATAAACCCAAATCACCGGGGAAACTTGGTTCTTTCTTTAGTAGCTGGGGAGGTGCCGTATCCCCATCGAGTTCAACGACAACCTTTTCGGAAGATAAGGCAGATTATTCACCAAACTCACCCATACCGTCGTCAAATGCATCGCCGCATAAACTTTCTGAATTTGAAGACTCCCATTCGAGGACTCATACTAAAGCGCCACCGGCCGCGATCGATATTCCCAAAGCCAATGCAGATGCTGCCCATTACTTCGAAAACGCATATCTACAAATACCCATAGCGACGCCTAGTCCGCCGCCTTTACTAGTTGAAGAGATGGAGCGAGAATTGAAAGAAATCAGCCAAGAGCTAGCATCTTCCATACGAAGGGAGATGGACCTGGAAGATCTTGTAGACAGGTTACAGCTCGAGGCCCAAAATTCAGGAACAAATAGTAGCAAGCGAACAAGTGATTATTTTTCAGATTCTGGAACAAGTGTGATTCCCAGATATGGAGAACCCGATCCTAAGCAGGATGAGCTTGATCGAATACAGAGGAAGACAGAGCAAGAGAAGGCTTCTATCAAATTAGAGCTTACAGATAAGCTACAAGACGAGAGAGCTATAAGAAAGCAACTCGAAACACAAATTCGATCTCTAGAAGAAAGAGCGGCTCAGGTAGTTTCTCTCGATTAAAAAGAAATGAATACAACTAACATAGTGGCTTAGGTTGATCTTGCAGCTATAAATTCAGTGGATGCCAATGGGCGACTTAAAGAGTTGGAGGCAACTTGTGAGGATCTTCGACGCAAACTATCCGAAGAGAAACAGATCAGGGAAAACTTCGAAGATCTTTTGACTGCACTCAAAGCAGATCTTGAAACCTCACATAACGAGCGTGACAATTTACGAGATGAAATTGTGCCTCAACTCAAGGCACGTGTTGAAGGGCTCGAAGCACAAGCTGCAGAACATGAAAAGTTGACCTACGAGCAAAGCAAGATGAATCAAGAAATTCAAATTCTCAAGAAGGAGAATACCACATTAATCAAT
Source organism: Botrytis fragariae (assembly GCF_013461495.1). Taxonomy (NCBI): domain Eukaryota; kingdom Fungi; phylum Ascomycota; class Leotiomycetes; order Helotiales; family Sclerotiniaceae; genus Botrytis; species Botrytis fragariae. Next base: position 1,024,633 of record NW_023501000.1, read on the forward strand.
GCCCAAAGGCTACAAATGGAGATGAACCAGTTCAACTCCCTCTCGGAAGAAGACAACATAAGCAATCTACCCAGGTCGAGATCATCCATAATGAGCATTGGTGGCATCGGTGGACTCGGTGGTTTGAGTGGTGGTCTAGGTGGCTTGAAACGGGCCAACTCTCTCGCACACACTGGCAAAACCGCTAGATCACCTGGCTTATCTAGGACAACATCCGTCAAGACTGCTGAGTCCAGAGAAGCTTTGGCAGAACGAGTAAAGGATATTGAACTCCAACGAGATTCTCTACATCGTGCTCTTAAAGTTTGCTTGAACGTCAAGAGCACCAGAATCGTGAAAATGAAAAGAAAATCCGCCAACTGGAAATGGAAAGAGATCGTGCTATGAACCAATCTCCGAGGCGGCAAGGATACGATAAGGAAGTTTCAAATCTTAGAGAGGAAATCAATACCCTTCGTCGCCGTGCTGATGAAGCAATTGAGCAGAAGTGGCAATGTGAAAAAGGTCTAGGTGGTTTGAAGATGGATCTCGATCGCGCTGAACAGGAAATCGGCTCACTACGAAGCTTGTTACAAGAGAAAGACATATTAATCAAACGATCTAGCACAGATTCTAGACCCGGCAGCTCACACGCAACCTCCGAGACACTTGAGCGATCGTACCGGGATCTTCAAGCGGCTTACTCAGCTTCCCTGGAGCGAATCAAGGCCCTTGAAATCTCAGCCTCTAGTGACGAGGATACTGCGAGAGCTATGGAGCAGTTGGAGAAAAGCTTGTCTGACGCAATTACTGAAAGAGATGTTGTAAAGCAAGAGCTTGAGGCAGTCAGAGAGCAATCGGAATCTTTGAGAGATTCTGAGAAGGTACATCTTCAAGAGGAGATGCAATTGGCAGATGAGCTACGTGAATCAGCCAGACGAGTCGAGGAATTGGCTGGACAAGTCAGACTGCAACTTGCTTCAAATAGCACTCTTAGACAGCGTCTAGCTGACGCTATTGAGCGAGGAGAGAAGGAGCAGAAAGCCAATGCGCAAAAGATCACATTCCTTCAAACCAAGCTCAGGGCTCTTGAGGAAAAGCTTATAGCTGCTCAGAATATTTCTGAGGTAAGAATTGCTCGTCATGAAGATGAGATTCGTGATATCACGGACAGCCATAATATCCAGCTTCTTCGCGTGAAGTCGGAACTCCGTTCACCTCGTTCGTTCGGGCCTAAATCGCCAATGTCTCCATTGTTCGCAAATGCGAAGAAGGTACCGCGTCTTTCTATTACCACATCCGGAAAAGGAATGTCGGTATCCGAGGACTCGAAGGTTGAGGTTTTGAGGCAACAAGTTGTAAACCTTGAAGCTGCTCTTGCAGAAGCAGATAGAGAGATGGAGGAAGTTGTCGGCCGTATGAATATCGCACAGATCGAAGTAATGGAACTACAGAACGAAAGAGAAGAGGCCGTACGTGAGACGAGAAAATTACAGAAGACGATTGAACAAGAAAGATTGAGGGCTTTCGAGGGGAGATTTGCTACTCTTAACTCGTCATCATAATGAATCTAGGGATGTTGAGGTTGAGGGTGGTTTTAAGATTGTTTCATCAAGCGGCTTTAGCGTTTGTCAGTCTGGTGATGATTTTCTATCAGCATTTTTACTTTGTTGATCACCCAAGAGCTCCGGAATTGATGAGTCTCAATGGATGGGTGAATATGGAGTTTTATTTATTATTGATTGGCATTATTTTTTTAGTCATTGACAAAATGCATCAAATGGGATGGGCCAATTTGGTGGCTTTTACATCATATTATATATACTAAGGTCGACAGACGTCTTGGTGGAGTCGAATGGTATCTTATCTAATATTGTTTCCAAGATGGTGGGACAAATGATGAGTTGTGGTCAAGGAAAGGGAGATGGTTGTAATTATTTTGGTAATAGGCCTCGTTGGGACACAGGGGTAGATACATATGGGTATAGGGATAAATGGGAAGCGGCGGCTTATATGATTATTTGTTGTATACTGTACATACTGGATTTTTAGATACCAGATGGTACGATGGGGATAGGAAGAAGTAGTTGGTTGATTGCAAGTAACTTACTTGGTCTTGGAATCAAATGGAATGAATGGATCGTGTTGAACTAACTCCTTGGGTCTTTTATTGCAGTGATTTCAAACTTGTGATTTTTTGCTTTGAAGTTGAGTTGTTGGGGTGCCATCCACTCGGAGGTTTCCTCATCTCTTTAGAGACTTGGACCGCAAGCTACTATAAATGTCCATACGAGGTCCACACTAACCCTCATACATAGTCTTCGAAAATGATTAATATATTTATTCCTTAAGATTATGTATTAGAAAAGATATATAGTATTTGTTATCAATTTGTAATCAATTCCGATTATATTCAAATTATCATAAACTTTATTTAGGTTTTGGACCTATATTACAAGCATCAAGATTCTAACACACAAACCTTCATAATAGTTTGCTGTAAGAGTTGCATCACTCTGTCGAAATTGCAACGATTAGACTAAGAATGGGTGCCATCAGGCCTTTGCAATAGGGTGCGTAGAGAAAATGGAACCTGCAAGTCTTCCTTCTATCTGGAGAAGTCTTTAGCGTGTATTGTATACAGTCGAATGGGCAGAGTGAGAATTATGTTTTCCTGAAGTGGCTGTGATGCACAGCCTGGATTTGGGCGTGATCAAGCCTTACTGTCCACCAATCGAGAAGTACCCCTCAGCCTCATCGGTAAGATTGTAAAGGAGGAGAATTCATTCATGTTTCTCATGATCTGATCGCTTTATCCATCTCATCCTTTCGGATGATACTAAGATTGCATCGATTGGCGTGTCAACTCAAACAGGGGCGTCCCCTCCAACTTCGACAGGACAAGATCTCGTTGTGTCCTCGAGTGAGCCTCTTGCAACTGATACTTCTCTAAGCAACCCCGTATCTCTTCCTTCCTCTGGAGCAGATGATTTGAACGCCGATCCGGGGATTCCAACACCACAAGTTCCACCTACAAAATTAGTTTCCAAACGAGCTCTGTGGGGTTGGTTGAAACACACAGAAATCAAAACTAGCCCGTGAACGCTGATTATTACATTTATCGGTCTTGTCGCCGCAGTAATATATGGAACCTCTACTTGGATACAATCGAGCACTGCTGCTGATTCCACAGCAAAAGCAACCCGGTTAGCTCTATTCACCACATGTGTATCCTTTCCAGATCAGCCGGTAGGTCGCAAGTCACAATTTATGTCGTGTGACTACACATTAAAATATACCTTGCTGATCAAATCTAGAATATCGTGAATTCAACTTTGTGTAGAGCGAACAACAATGCTAGCTTAGCTGGATTTGCCAAACGCAGCACAGCAGCCATCAGTCCGCCGGCACTATGGGATATTGATGTGTTTGCAGACGCTCTACAAATTGTGCAACCTGCTTGGCAATGTAAAGCTGTGTGTGGACAGGAAAGAGTGCTTCATACGCCAGACTTGACTCTGGTGCTCTCTTTTCCGGTATCGACTGGCGAAAATTGTCACCTCGACTGTCTTGAACCTACCCAGACTACGTTTTGGCCGAAGAGATTCTCTCATAAACGATTTGAGACATTACTTGCTGTAGTCTCCTTCACAATAGTTTTGTTCTTCTCTCGAAAGTGTCTTACAGAAAGCACTCTCAACATCACTGTCGCTGTCATCACGTACATGTGTCTACTATTATGTATGGCCTTATTTATATCCGGAAGACTTCACATTTTATACCAGCGCGCGCAGCTTGCATACGGAGTCATCAATACAACGGTTTCAACAAGTCTCATAGGAGTCATCACAACATCACTATTTCACCGATTCTCTAGCTTAGGGTTGAAATCACCTATTTGGCTTAAAATGGCAAGCTGCATTCTCTCGGCCTTCAACGTCTTAGAGCATGGGCCGTTTACCACTTATACTGCACTTCTACTGATCACCCATATTTTCGACCTTGACTTGCAATACCTCTTTTGTTTATTCTATTATCGGCTTTTCAAAGGACAACGCTTTCGATCTCCAGGACAATTAATATATCTAGTGCTCTGCACTCTCTTATATGTAGGGTGTGGAATATTGTGTGTTGTGATACTATTTAGCCCAGTGCTCTGCATTCTCTTATACCTGAAACTACTGGGTCAGTACGAAGTACTATAAGCAGTAGTGAAGGGGTTTCAGGGCACAGTCCACAACCATCTCATTTTATCAACAGTCTAACTGAATCCCAGAATCATATGAACCGATCCAAGCTTGAGCAAGCTGACTATGCATTATAGTGATTTTGATTAACTGGATATCTGATTACATAATCGAAGATTATATATAATCGAAAGTGAGAATGGTGTTGGTGCCCTCTCGCTCTCGAACCAGCCCTCCGAGTTCCAGGCCCTATGTGCATTGCACACGCCATTTATGTAGGGTGTGGAATATGGTGTGGTGTGATATCATTGATCCTAGGTCTTGGTGAATCCATGAAACGACCGTCAAAAGTCGGCGGCAAAATACGGGAAACTGAAGAAAAGGTATTATTGGTTGAAGTAGCTGTTGATGAAGATCTAAAAGAAAGTTGGGAGAGAAGCTTCTATAACTTATACAGAAAATACTAGCTAATGTGGCTATTAGAGCCGATGACGTGCTAATAAAGTTCGTGCGCCCTCACAAAATATATCTGGTTCCTTGGATTTTGATATTTACTTTAAAACAAGTTATATTGTTTTTTCTTTAATACCATTTGGATATTCCTGTTTCGTTCGTTTGTTTGATTTTTTTTAGCTTTACTCATTTTTCTTCTTCTATCATTTTTGTGTAACTGTTGGAATATATTGATATAGTGGAATAAAAAAATAAGATCATTATATAATCTCTCATCAAGAGCTAAGGAATACGCAGTCGTATTTCTCAACTTGTCACGGAAATCCCCGTATCACATGGGCATTATGTGATCTACTCCCTGTAATCCATTGAGAGAATAGTTTATTGATTACAGAATGTATCTTGTCTTTCTTATATATACATTATGATTACACTTCAAGTTAAAAAATAACTATTCATGAAATGCAAAGAATTGAATTCATGTTAGGGAAGAAGGGTGGAAGTAAAGAGAGAGAAAGCAGATTAGGGAAGAACTACAAGCTGAGCGGAGAGTAGATAGTTTGACTTTCATTCGAGATACTTACTTTCTATGTACACGTTATTCCAGAAAACAATATCATCATGTTCCCATTTGAATTATTGGATTCAGGCTTCGTGGTAGTATTCCGTTCCTAGTGAATTGATCGTTGAGCTTGCGCGCTCTAGCCCCCCTCGAGCCCCCTTGCCCCACACGCTATTCATTCGCTTCGCTTAGCTTGATGAAAGTGTAATTAGATACTTATATCACTACAACGCAACCGTTGGTATCACCTCGGTGGTGGTTATGACGTCTTCATAATAAGTCTAATGCATTGATTGATATTGTATCTATTCTATTCTAGGTTCTAGAGCTACGAGAGCTATATGTAATACGTTTGTACGCTAGTACTAGCGTGTGCGATCACGTGCATATTCACTCGTATCGCAACAGCAACTCATCGTACTATCTATTTGTTTCTATCTTTGTTCTTGAAAGACGTATTTACTCTCATTGATCTGATCTATTTGAATGGTTGGTTTTATCGATGTGCTATTCCTCACACCTTATACTACGTTTTGTTGACGTCAAACTCTCGTCTCTGATATTCAAGATCATAGTAGTTAAGAGGGTGTATGATAGGTTGTTAGAGGTATGGCAAAGAGGAGATTGAATGAAAATTATCTGTCATGTATGAAAGCAACGAACATGGGCATATTTGTCACAATGTCAGAAAGTATTAAGAAATAGACCAAAAAGTAGGACTCCACTCTGTTCACTTCATGTGGGACAAGAAATTCGTTCGACAGCATAATTATATAGCGACAAATATACTCCATTGAGCTTTGATCGACAACCGAGTCCTCACACAAAAGAAGTTTATACCAGATACTTTTCAAATGTGTATCAATCAACAGCCCTTTATATAACTATTCAAAATCATTAATCTTTCATCGCCTGCTCGTTCATTTTGTCGTCAGCAGTGAATCCCTGGAGATCTGACCTCTTAACCCGTTCTTCTTTGTCTCGTGCTCGTTGTTTTTGCTCTGCTGCGCGCTCAGAAACTTTGTCTCGCTACTTATCCTCCCTTTGTGGTGGGAATTGAAATTTTCTCAAAAAGGCGTCATCCTTCTCAAGACTGAGCAGAGCTTGACTAGAAATTGTTATTGGGTCTCAATTTTCATCAGATTCGACAAGCCGGACACACCCCAGGGTGCTCCCAAGAACGCCGTTTACGCTCCCAGGCACGATAGTACTCTTTTTGCTGCTCAGTCAAAGCGCCGAACCAAGGTTGTGATTCGGCTGGAAGAGGTCCACGTCTTTTCTCCTCCGTGGGAGCAGGAAAAGATGTCTCGAACTCTCTCGCCTTATGTCTTGCCAATTTTTCATCCCTCGCTGCACGTACAGCGAACTTTTCTCTGAACTTCTTCTCGGCTGTTGGTGGTAATCGAGTTTTTCTGAAATATTCTGCAGTCACAACGCTCGCGGAAGATCGTGATCGTTCGCGAAGGGGTCCACATTTCTTTTTAGTCGTGAGAGTGGAACAAAAGGGCTTGGTTGCTTTTTCGTCTTCTTCAGAAGAGTAATCCAGGATTGTAGATTGAATTTCAATATATTTATTAATTTCTACATTATCTGTTCCGCTTGGACTGTGTAAAGGAGCAGGCGCCGCATTTTTAATGCCGCGGTCATTTTCGCAACTTCGAAAAAATTGGATTCGCCCTGAACGTTCGAGGACTTAAGTGCAATTTCTTCTTTTTGAAAGAAAAGTTCATTTCCATCTGTAAATTAACGAGCCTGCGAGATCGTACAATAGAATGAAATTTAAATACGATTTGTCTATTCAAGGATATCCCGCCTTGTGGAAAACACAAGAAGATTGACTTGCGGGTTGACCTGGAAGAAACACAAGTTCAAAGATATAAGGAAGCTATATGGCAATAAATCCTTGAAAATGATCGAAACTTGATAATGAGAAGCTTGGCAAAACTAAACATGGTGAGTATTCGGATGTGATGTTTGCTGACAGTTGTTACCTGGTATGACTTCAACCTGATTTCTCCGAAGATTGGCATTGGACTGAGCATTCCATATAGATAGAACCAGTACATTATATGAGAAATTAGATCCAGGCGCAAAAAGAAAATGAGATCCGATACGATCTACACCCAAGTCAATGATGGTGATTAACGGTTAATGCATTAATGGAAATGGGGAAAGGATATGGAATTTAAGGAATGTGCATTGAGTTTAAAGGGCTACGGGAATGGATAAGAATAGTGGAAACAACTTGATTCGAGACTTGACGTATATTCAATAAGGCCAAGTAGAACGACTGACTTCTTCCGATTCCGCACTCAAATTTCGACGTTTACAATCTATTCTGGGACTCGTATGATGACCCATCGGACAAAACAATAATCTCTCCGCCACTTTGTCTCTTCTGTATACTATGAGCAATCGAGAGAGGCTTATCATCTTCTCTTAAAGGCTCAGCACAAGGGCAGTCAGTTCAAGCCAAGCACACAAAACTATTCTATTGTTAAGGAGACAATACACCAACTGTCACTTGGCATCATAACTATGTAGCTTTAAGAATGAAAAGTTATCTATCAAATAGTTGAACTGCCGGGGGCTGGATGATTGTGATTGACTCTGACGATCAGCGAGCAAAACAAAAAAAGAAACTATGGTCATACTCTGTACCTGGTTGATTTGCAACCCTTTCGCTATTTTAGCCCGTAAACTATCGTCTTATAGCAGAAATCTTCACACCTATACAGCTTCTCATTCATGAATCCAATTTTCTTCCCTTATTCAACTTGTATCTATTATCAGTGCGTGAACATCGACAAATGTCATGTTCAGACGCAGCACTATCAAAACAACCTCTATGATAATTGAATTTAGCGTACACGAAAGTATCTTAACTTTAACAAATATCAAGCCAAGCCACTTTGAAGGAAAAAGTTTTCAATCCTTCTAACGCCCTCACGAAATTGTTCCCAAGGAACAGCAAGAGTGATTCTTACCCAGCCTTTCTCTTCCTCCGCGCCACCGAATCCTTTACCTGCACTGACTATGACTTTATACTGCTTCAGCCCTTGTACAAGAGTTGCTTCATTTTTCCAAGACCTCGTATTGTTGATGAATTTAGCGAAGACTACAAAGCCCGCATTTGCGGGTAGAAATTCGATACCAAGACGAGTTAAAGTTGAAGACAATAGATCGTATGACTTGGCGAGAAGTTCGTTGTTCTTGCTCAATAAAGTAGGAAGTTCGGCTGAATTCAGGAGGTGTGTGAGTAGAAGAGCGGAGAGAGATGGATTTTGATTGTAAGTCGAAATTATAGATCCAACGCGAACCATAGGATTGGCTTGAGTGATCACACACCCCTGCGCTTTTGTTAGCCATCAGGTATTGTGAGCGTATATTTGACATACCAGTCTGATTCCAGGTAGACCGAACAGTTTACTGGCGCTCCAAAGAACATGGAGCTTGCTTTTATCGAAAGCTGTTCCATCATCGGAGTCTGAATTATCATCCAGTAAAGATAGTGCTGACACGAATTTATCGCTTTGCGTGTCCCCAAACTGTATCCCGCCGTATACTTCGTCGGAGATGTAATGCAATCCTTTTTGCGAACACCACTTCAGTACCGCCTGCAGTGCAGATTTGGAATAACATCTTCCAAATGGATTGTGTGGGTTACAGATAATTAATCCCTTGATACGTTTCGGATTGGCAGCACTATCATAGGCAGCATCGAGAGCAGGGATTAATGTATGTGAAGTAAGAGCTGTATAATATGGTGCCGGATAGACAGGGACAAGTCTGACACCGGCATGGCAGTAGATATACGCGCCGAAGGAATATATTCGGGTCAGTAGAGCAATTTAAAATGACGATAGAAATTTACAGCTTTGCAAACAAAAGGTACGGGTACAAACTCCAACAAGGACCTGGAACAAGAATTGAATCTCCTGGCTCGCAGATACTGGATGCAAGAGCATCAAGACCAAACCCAGCTCCAGCGGTAACGACAAGGTGGTCAGGAGTAACGGGGATCGATGGATCGAAATATGTATTGAAGAATGAGGATAGTGCTTGCATCAGGGACGGATCTCCCCCTAATCCTTTTGGGTAATTAAAAGTCTATTGGAGATATTCTGAAGTGAGAAATAGATCATTATTTGTTAGAGAGAGGTTACTAACCTCCTGAGTTAGATCTTTTGCAATGGCACTTTTGCAGATTTCGAGTAATTCACTTCGAATAAGTTGATTGTCGGCCACAGACAAGTTGACTAGCTCGGGGTCAGGCTCGGCATGGTCTGCGGCGGCAGCAGCAGCAGCAGGAAGTAGAGTCTGAATGATATCTTTCATACGATTCGATATTGGAGCCACTTGTGTTTCCGCCATTTTTTTGTGATTTCTAGTGTTCAGAGAATTCCTAAAAAGATAACGGGACCTACGACGGAGGAACTTTCATTTACATATCATTTTTCAATCCTTACTATTTGCGTTGGATACACACCTTTGACCTATGATAAGGCAAGGTTAGATAGGTTATTACGCATATGAGTGGGGAAAATGTATTGCTGACCGGGGCCTGGGGAGCGAAGGCCTATAAGATCATGATTTTCCCTTAACAGACTGGTTGAGTTGTACTGAGAAAACGAGACATGATTAACCCCGGGAGATTGTACACCAATTTTGTGGTCACTTTTGAGCCTTAGCTGAACAGGGGAAGTCTGATTCTAACCTTGTGTCTGAATCCACAAATCTCGATAGTCTGAGGGATGCGGGGGTAGTTTTTAAGAGTTATGCATGCGACTATTTAAATCTCACGAAGCATAGTTTTGTACTTTACATAGATGGCTCATGTCAAGTTTAGACACGCCGCTCTTGGCACATGCTCCTATTCATATATACTGGCTTCAACTAACAGGGCAGATTCTAGGTTTAGACAATTTCATATCCTGGTTAATTCTAGAAGGTTGCTACGTGTGTAAACACCAACAAGATTTAAAATTCTACTTTTCATTCTTCTTTTGATGCTTCTTGAATCCTATCGCTCAATGCAGGGGAAGCTGCGGCTTACGCCAGAGTAAGCTAACAACGATTATTTGTACCACTGCTAGCCCAAATATTACCTTTGCAAGAACGTTATATGCATCACCGAATATCGCTCGAACAACATCCTGTGTTGTGGGTGAAAGTTTCGCAATGAATGATATATCTTGCAACAACATATTCAATCGAGACGATGTGAGTATGTGAGATAGTCGAGAGCGTACGAAGTCATTGATAATGCTTCCAGCGACCGCAGTACCAATCACGGAACCAATCACGGAACCAATCATGCGAAATTGAATGATGGTACTAGATCCCACAGCTTTGAGACCTATTAGCCACTGTTTCCAAGCTTCGAATGGCGCGGAAATGAACGTACCAATGTCCCGTGGGTCAATACATTTTGGTGTCGCCAGTATGAGTATACTGAACACTGACCCTGCCCCAAAACCAGCGAGGACTTCGCAAGCATACAGAACATGGGAAATATTCTTTGAAATAGTGATTGTGGTCATGAGTCCAACACCGACGATCTCCACGACGGAGCCTGCAGCTACAAACACGATTGCGGGTTGCTCCTTCATTAAAACGGCAAATACGTTTGCAAAGAAAGAGCCAACGGGCACGGAGAGGCTGAAAGCTAGAAGGTGAATTCCAGCCATCAGGGACGAGTCGACGTTGACAGCTTGAAACCTCTGTGGAAGAATGACCGTTAAGACCGTCATTGGGATTCCTATGAAAAATCCCATGCTACGGGGTATCAGTAGTCATTATTTATGGAAGTGGGCTTGGAAATATGACGCACGCAAGCATCCAGACCCACACACGGTTCTTTACAAATCTCCAAGGAAACATTGGCTCTTGTTGGCTGTTACGACTAAGGTGCCATTCCCACAGAAAAAATAGAATCCATAGGATACCAGACAGTACCAACATCACTATGATCGCTGGCGATGACCATTTGAAACTTGTCGAAGCTTCTAACAAAGCTACTATGAGTAAAAAACATGCAGATAGAAGGAGGAATGCACCGAAGAAATCGATTCTTCCGAAACGGCCTTTTTGATCAATGCTGGAAACGTTTTCATCACGATATGGAAATCTAGCTGGCATCACCAGTTGAAACACTAAGATAGCGGCAGCGCCTATTAGAATACTGCAATACAATAAATTTTTAGCACGGGATGTTGGAAAATGACAAGATTCAGGAATTCTGAAACCACCGTAACATACTTGACGAGGAATATCCATCTCCAAGTAGACCCCGTATCAATCGCCCCGCCTACAAGTGGGCCGATGACAGTGGCTAGAGCTACGATAGTAAATGTTATACCTCCATATAATGGTAATTTCGAATTGGGAACGAGTTGATAGAGCTTCGGGAGTTGACTGACTACGACTTGGTTCACAGGCGTGCGCTTAAAAACTGGCCCCACTCTGCTTTATTATCTAAATTCAAAGTCCTGAAAGCCCCTGATTGGCTCGCTACTAAGACAACGATCTCACTATTGCATCTACCAAGCATCTAATGCGCATCTCTCTCCACATCCTTTTTTTGTGAAAAATCCTTTTGAACGACGATACTTGACTTTTGTGACTCTGTGAGACGATGGAAGTTGTCTCCATTTCCGGTTATACTGAGGTGTTGGATTGCCAAAGCTTTTTGTGGGTGGAGTTGAATACTAGATCCATCTTCTGGATGCAAATTGCCCAAATTGCCGACACTCGATGCCGAACCATTTGATCTGTTTGTAACATTTCGCCTGAGGGTTTGCATGAGACTTGAATTGGCAGCAATATCCAGCAAAGGTCGACATCTTGAGAGACAAGCAGAAACCAAATAACACCCAGACTCGGCCAGACTCGGCCAGAGTGGCCATGAAGAGTTTATCTGCTTGCCATGACGGATCGGGATCGAAATCGACCTTGAAAAGGATTGCAAAGCGTACAACCGAGGCAACAAGCCCTCTAGAAACCTAGATGTTAGTATAGTTCATCAAAGCAAATATATTGTAACTCACAAATCAGCAATCAAGAAGGTCAGGCTCAGACCCACTTTGAGCCGTGTCGGGCACTGAAGCTTCCAGATAATTGGCAATGGCAAAATAAGCATTGCTATATCTGTGAGTATACTAGGAAGGGTGGAATAGGTTTGGAATGAATCTCGATCAAGGCATTTAGGATCCTCGATAGTGACGTCCCAGTATGCGCTGATAGGACTGCAAAGAAATATGAGGATAGGTGTTGAAATGACGCTGTAAAGGATCAGAATTACAGCGAGGACCAAAATAAAGATTCTTGTGCGTGTTCCAATGAAGATTCGATAGTATAAATTCCAAATGGCAAGTTTTGGGATGTTGATCGATGTCAGGTAGATGATCCTGAGAGCATATAAATCCTTTTGCCACCTGATAAGCCTGTCAAGAGCATTGTACTCGAGCCATTCCAGATGATGCCCAAGCCCGCCTTTGACGATTGAATCTGTACAAAAAAGAGTTGAATTAGGTAATTGATATTATGGATTCCAGAAGGTTCCTACTGGAATGGAAAAATCGTAAAGTATTAGAATTCTAGATCTCAGGATAGGGATGCCTTACCAATAGTACACAAAGCTAAACCAATCTGCATAATAAAAGATATAATGATCAAAGCATCATCTAATCCCCGAGGAACTTTGCTTATACCACGAGAGACAAAGCGTGCGAGCACACAAATTGTTTGAATTGCCAAAAAGATGGAGGTGAAAACTAAGGCCTGCTGCCCATCTGATTTTGCATTCATCACCAATGGCGGAATTTCTGTGGAAGATGACATACTGATGCATAAGTAAGAGACTGATAGATTTTCGAGTGATTATAGAGACCATTCTACTAAGATTCGAAGAACTTTGAAAGCTATATAGGCCATGCTAAGAACGAACTTGCCAGATTGGATCGAAGGATTCAGACCCCCTAAGCCATGCTACGCCAATTGCAAGTAAAACGATACTCATTTTTCGGAAGTCCTTCTCATTCTGAATTTTTCAGTCATGGAAGGTTGCACTGAGTATTACATGAGACGAGGAAATATACATAGAGGCCTAGTGACTGGGTCCAGGATCAAGAACGATTCTTGCATCTCACTGTAACTAGGGTCTCAAATTGTCACTATGGAACTAGAGACAAGCTGGTTTCTTTAACAGCTTTTTCTTGAAAATAGGGGGTTAGTGTCTCGTCGTGTTACAGTGCAGCTGGATTGATCTCTTTATTGATTTGTTGTGATATTATATTCTTAATTGTAAAAACTCATATTAAACTCTTTTCAAACCTTAATTCTTCTAGAGTCGAGATGAAAGTGGATATAAAAAGTGCCTATTTGAGAAAATATTCCCCAAAAATTATTTGGAAATAAAAGAAATAAATAACAATCTAGAAATTATCCAAAAGGGCCTAGTGCGAGTTCTTACAACTGAGACTATGTAGTATAAAAGCTATAATAACAACCCCAGATAGGAATATTTCATATATCAGTGTTATAATTAGTATTCCAGTTAGTTATCTCGGCCTGAACTGGTATGTATGATATTTTAGTTTTTCCTAATATTGCTATTCTAGTCTTTTTTAAAATGACATTTTTGGCTTATTTTCATTGATTTTTCTATCTTATTTTAATCTCTTGAGAATACATAGAACCCAGAAAGTATTACAGGGAGATTTGTATTATCTTCGAGTTTTAAGATCGGAATATTACAATTGTATAAATTTATATCGCACTTCTGGCTGCATAAATTATCTCTGGAGTATTCCCAAAGCATTTAGCCTTGCCGCTTTTCCTGATACATGATTTTGAACGGTCATGTAATTTGATTCAACTTATTTTCATGCAAAAATTTGGTTGTGTAGACTACATATCACCTCACTCGAGGAGATTAGTGTAGGTTCTCATCCTCTTCCTTTTGGAAGGTCAATAGACACTAGTCTTTTCTCTGTCCTGAAACTGAAATACAAGCTTTTCTTGCTTTGGATCACCCTCCATTGTAAATTTTACATCCAAAGAACCTTGTCGGATTTGAATTTACAATCATATATTGCTATGCCTGGCGGACTTTTGTTCTTGACAACCTATATCCATATACCAAACTCCATCATTGCAAATGCACGCTTCGCTTTCCTTCCAATTCCATCCTTAACAAATAAGATATTCCCTTTTACATTCACCCTTCTTCAATGGCCACACAACAATGCTAGTTTCAATCACTATCCTCCCCATTATCCAGCGCCTCGTCATCTAACTCTTTTTCTTCTGGCTCTTCAACATCAAACTTCTCTTCTCCGTCATCATCTTCCCTTGCTTCACCCTCCCCTTCTTCTTCGTCCTCGCCTTCCTCTCCCTCCGCCTCCTCATCATGCTCTTCATCTGCATCTATTTCCTCATCATGTTCTTCTTGTGCCTCCCCACTGCCCCCACTGCTCCCATCTCGCCTAACCTTTTTAGCCTTTGGTTCTCCATCCCCTTCTCGATCCAACATTTCCGAATCGCCCTCCCCATCTTCACCTCCCGCTTGACCTCCAGTTACTTTATCCGCTGCGATTTTCTTCCTATATGTATTTCTTTTGTCGCTTTGCAGTTCGATAAACTCTGATATCCGTTTGTCCATGATTAGCATGTGGCATTCCCCTTGATTTGTCCTCCCAGAACGCCCATGCCCCATCCGATATGGGAATGAAATACTAACTCGCAAGTTCCGCCTCCAACCTCGGTTTAAAATCAGGAAATTCTATATCATCCAACGCCTTGAAAACATCTTGCGGCGCTATCGTTTTAACACTTCGGCTGTGTGCGTTCTCATTTGCACTATTTTATTCATGATCGCATTAGCAATCTGCTCACACAATCTCTCCCGTTTCCATCCTTTCCTTTTCTCTTAAACTTCCACTTTCAGTGTTTCCGCAATCTCTAATCGCTTTTGCTCCCCCCAATTTTCCAATCCTCAAAGGAATCCTAAGCTACTCACTGTGTAGCCAAATAATTGACAAAAATCGTCGCGCTCTTCCCCATCGCCAACATTGCATTTCCCTGAATCTGCGTATTGGGCGGCAACACGCTCTTCGCCAATCGCGTTACGATACTTTTCGGGAGACTAAGATCCTGTCCATCACCATATGTATTAGTTTGACTTGTGACTCGAATGCGAGGAGAGAAATCGAAGTGATTGAGGTCACCCAGAGTCAATGAAACCCAATTCGGGCAATTCCAATTCGAGGAAAAGAATTTGGAGTCCGGTCCGTCTAAGGAAAGTAATTATGAAAACAAACCTCAATACTAATTCCCTCTCGAACTACCGTCGTTTCTTTGACAGGTGTAGCTTCATCTCCGACGACCGGCTTCGCGACATCGCTCTTTCGTGGCGGCATTTTGGAATATTCGTATTCGTGAGAAGAAGGAATTGGGGTGTGCGGTGGTAGTGACGTCGAGGATGGGAATAGTAGTAGTTTGGTTCGTGGGTTTGTCTTTAAGCAAATGCGATTGGGCAATTCATTTCTGTTTGGGAGGCGGTGAAGCATTTAAGCCTGGGAAACGCGCTGACGCGAAACTCGTATGGAGTCACGTGAAAATCTTAATACTGTGGCTTTCGAGTGGTATGGCTTTAGAATTCAACGCCTGCTGTATCTTGAAAGGTCAAGGTATTTTGCTGAGGCTAGCAGAGTACTCGGAAAATGTTGCTTCGACTTTTCCAGATGTGTGAACGCAATCTACAGATTTCACGAATTGAGATACTTGGAATGATTGAAGCCAAAGCTTATTTGGGTATTGTTTTTACATTTAAATTGTCATATCTGCACTCTATATCATGCCTCTGTGTATTTCTTCGGTTGCTTCAGTCACCAGACTGTGCATATCATAAATAAAATCTTTCATCGAGTGGTGAATTTCAAATCCCCAATCCACAAGTGCCAATAATGTTGCACCGATCAGCACGGTTTCTTCCCCGAGTTGTCAATCTCCATCAATATGAACAAATCCTCCTTGGTATCAATATAAGTAACCCTTCGTCATTTATGACAAACTAACTCCACTGCCCCCCATAACCCAAACAATGCATTTAAAAAAAGAACTGGCGTCCAGGCCTAATACTATGAGATGGCCAACCCAATCTCACGGTCGCTATCCCAGAATGAAGGGTATGCAGCACGTGGTGGTGGTCTTGGTGATAATGATGTGACTGGTCCAGGCGTCCCCGGGCCTGGTGTCATTTCTCGAAATGACATGGGTGAATCGTTGTAGTCTCTGTTGTGGCTGTAATCTCTATGGATTCGAAAGTCATCTTCTGGATCGTACCATGTTGCTACCCTATCGTTGGCCCTCAATTCTTTTGATTCGCCTCCATTGCCACTTCTAATACTCCACATGCTTCTCGCACTCAAACTACTCCTCCTGCTCTTCGTACGTGAATGACCTCCTGACTTCGATAACCTTGATCTATGTCGTTCGGCTGGTTTTATAAATGGTTCTGCACCCGGCATAATTTCGTCGGTAAGACCAACTCTGGCGTTCGGAGCCTGAGCGAGGAAAGTAGGGGTATCAGGTACGTATCCTGAGATACCTGAAGGGTAAAAGGTAGATCGTGTTCGAGTGGATGTAGGAGAAGCAGTCCACGTCCAACCTGGAGAGTGCGCCATTCGTATTGTGTTGGATTGAAAGTAGTCTCGACCTCCAGTCTCCTTGTCGAATACCAAATCCTCACCCATAAACACCCTCCTTTCATTCCCAGAGCGTCGCCATGATTCGATTTCGCTGTCGTCTATCGGAGTCACTCCTCTTCCAGTGAAACTACGTTCCCTTCGATATCGCCTAAAAAGATATATAGCAATTGAAACAACAATGATGGCGAGTGTACCAAGGACAGAAGCGAGAATGATAATCAGCGTATTGCGATTTGTACCAGAGCTGGTAGATGAAGCTGCTGTCGGAGTCGATAGAAGAGCACCCGTTGTGGCTGTTGATGCAACTTCGGCATTGCCCGTAAGGTGCTCTGTTCCAGAACTTGAAGAGGCTGACAAAATAGAAGAGATAGCGATTGTGTTTGTGATCAATGATGTGGCTGTAGATAACGTGGATGTCGATTCATCCTTCCTCGATATCGAGGACTCTGGTTTTGTTGTGCTAGCAGATGTTGAAGGTGATGGTTCTGATATTGAGTAACCATTTATAGCAACGAGTGTTTGAGCGGATGATAGAAAAAACAACATCAACGTTGCGAACAATAAGTGAATGCCCCGCATTATGATGAAGTGAGGTTGCTTGGCCAAGGAGCAAGTATCAAGCTCGATTTATATTATCAAAACATTGTTATCAGTCGTGAGACTGTTGAACCGACTGGGTCCTTTCCTTACTTCTCACTCCTTGGTCTTGATTGAAAAATGCCGTAATGAATATGGAATATAAGTGAACGAAAGAGGATGAAAAAGGCTAGGGTAAAAGACAAATAAGAGAACGAGTCTTAGGATCTATTGATCCTCAGAGACCAGCCCAAATATCCTGACAGATCTAGTTTAGACGTAATGAAGGTCCAAGATCAACTCAAGATGTAGGCACCAGTACCTATATAAGAGTAACAAATCTTGCAATGGTCGTATCCGGTACTTGGAGCTACTTTTTCAAGTGGAGAAAGTGTCTGTGTTGGACTATGGAGCGGCATAAGCGTCTTACCTGTGGTCTGTGAGATCGGGATCATTTGATGGATGGATGCGTATGTGCTGTATGGTATGATGGTATCATCGAACAAACAAAGAACTGAACTGAGCTGCAGGTGGGTGTGCAAAAGTGCAGAATTAGATCCTTGCCCATCTTTCCGACCTTGGGCGGTCAATACACCCACCCAGCCTGATCGAGGACCCAGGGGTAAGTGTAAACTATTCTTGGTGGGGGGAACAAACACTGAAATCAATATCTATTGGCTCCAACAGCTTCCCTGGTTCAAAACCAATAGTCTTCGAAGACCATTGAGTGGTTGATGTTGAGCTGTTTTCCGATGTAACCTAGTTGAAGTCCTCGGAGATTTTGTATAGTCACTGAAGTGAACGAATGACAGCTTGACATGATATTTGACGCCATTGCCGAAACGTGCTTCGCATATTGAGTTACAAGGTACGTGACATGGAAAAAACTTATGGCTGGGGTTATACAATTCAAGAGTGGATTAAAATGATTTTGAAGCTAGTCAACAAGAGGAAGGGTTCGAGCGTGATGGAGTGGTTGATATTGAAAAGGACTGGGTTTGTCATTTGCTAATATAGAAACTAGACCGTGCAGAAACGTGCCGAGAAGAAGTGGATTATTCTATCAATTACCCTGTTCGAACTTCAATCTTCGACAGACGAACTCTTCGGATCTTCATCGGATTTTAACCACAAAATACCACGTTCGCCGCCGCAAAATATGCACATCTAGAGCAAGTCATCAAAGTGACAGTTCAGTCAGTTGACTCGCTGCAACATAAACAGTGATTGGTAGTAGACGATATCTTGGTAGGTCCCGTATCGTAGGATAAAATTGAGAGATAGTAAACTTCCATTAACTCATGCAACCATCAATTATTATCACGATGACATGGAATGTTCCCGAGAGAAAAAAAGAAACATGAATCAAGTCACAGAAGGCTTCCCGACATTTAAGATTGTTATTTCGACGGGAAGAGATATTGAAGCGATGAAGCGGTGAGTAAGGAACTCAAGTCATTCAGTGCAGTAGTCAACGGAGCGATAATTATAAATCGCCTCCAAATTCATTTAGTACGCAGTCAAAGTCAGGCCCGTCATGTCGATGAATCGTCCAAACAGGGTTTCGAATGGTGACACGAGTAGTAGGAATTTTGATCGGATCTTGGTAATCATGTCAGCATGGTATCCTCGTCCTTGCTTGTCGTTCAAGATTTAAAGCTCTGCGAGATTGAGTGGAGTGGCGGAGGTATAAGTTTCAAGCCTAGATATGCAAAATATCTGCAATCCGATACCAAAGACTGGCATTCAATTGGGTGAAGAGAAGTGAAAATTTCTTGATCTACAAAGTCCGGTCCAAGATACTCATTTCGAACTTCGAATATCCTGTTTTTCGATGCTATTGTCAGCTGCAACCAATTGTCCAAGCCTCGATGTGGTACCATTATTGCACTACTCGATAAGGTTATGTGATATTGAAATTCTTCTCCATACAAAACGTGGAACAGGCGTGCCACTGATATGACTTCTTCTGCCTATATTCAGTAGTGCTGTCAGCTGAGAACGGTACCTGACATGATATTCACGGTTCCTCAACCTGATATCTTAGCTATCTTGCCCTCCCCTGGCCATCTAATGGTTTCATACCTTTCTCAAAGGCCTGAGTTCTCTCGGTGTAACCACCATCTTCAGAATATAAACCGAATATTCCGAGTGAGCCAATCAAAAAGAAAACTTCCGCACATCCACAAAACTAGTCAAGTATATTATGATCTACGAAAGCCGTTTGACTTTCTTTTTGTGCTATTGAAATTCACTCCGATTTGGGGAACACGGCATCAAAGCGCACACAGCTACATATTAATTTGTTGTGGGCGTTGCTGATGTTGGCACATGGCGATCCCCCAAATACAAAGTGGTAAAAAAACATGAGGATAGAAACTCCTTCATCGCTTCTCCGCAATTTCATCTCGGCCAAAACGACTAATCCTTCCCGAATCTCAAACTTCTGCGATATCAAAATTGTCATATTGATGCGGTAACGTCGGATGCCCTACGAGATGTCATAGTATGAAGCTTTCAATGTCTCACAAGTCATCATAATCAGAAGCCTTAGCTCATCCAAACCCACGACGGCCCGAGAAAAAAAGTAAAGTTTTGGATGACCGTGACCCGGTTCAAAGGAAATTGAATGGCAGCCACGGACGCTTTCCCCCTCATTCAGTCCTATCTCATATCTAATCCTTTGGCGTATTCCGTAGTGCGGATGAATATAAGCAGTGAAGGCTAACTACCTACGTAGGTACTTCACTACGAGGTAAGATCCAAGACATGTTAGTTAAATTGTCTACTCCACAAACACTATTGCATACCATCTATGACTCTTTTCCCCTTCTTGGCTCTCAAAATATGTAGGTTATGGAAGATCGACCATAGCTTTCCAATGGTCAACTAACAATGGAATGGATCTGTAGAGCTACACGTAAAGCAAAATGCCGAAGCTCAATATTCAGCCTTCTCACCGAGTACAAACTCAAAATACTATTCCAATCGCAAAATTCCCAGTAGATAGCTTGGTTCTTTCGGCTATGCCCCCAATCTCCAATCATTTTAGACCCCAATCCGAAACACCAGCGCATTCTATCCCGCTTTCAAAATCTACTTGGAAAATGATACGTCAGAAAAGCCACTGTTGGCTTCGTATGTTGAAGGATTATTGAGACGCGTTCTTGTCACGTCTACTTGCCCTGTTTGTGAACGACATCATGCAATCGTATATTAAATTCACACAGCCTGGTTCAATGTACCATTCACGCGTCCCAGCATGACTTAGCCGTATTACTCAACTCCTGCACGTATTTACATTGGAAATATATCCTTAAGTACACATGCAGAACACGAGCCTCCTCTTTAGGTACATGATGTTCTGCGATACAACGGCACAGCAGAATTTTCTTACAAAAAGGTACTGGCACTGAGAGAAAAGACCGCCCTTGCATATGCAGGCTGCAAGCACTTAACCATTGCATATTCGCCTCCTCCTTTTTCGCTGTTCACCGCTTAAACTATGTAAACATAACCAATCAAGAGAATTTTAATGAGATCTCTGTCCTACTGTATCTTACAGCAATTCTCATTCTGGAAGGATACATGAGAATAGAGTACCTTTGCGGTCGCAGAATAGGCCAGCGGTCTCTTATCCAGTGACCTTTCTTCTAATCCGTCCATAGACCTCCACGAAGGGTAGCTAATTACTCATACTACATATGTTTCCATATATGTATGTATGTACATACATGTTTGTTTGCATATATCCTCTCCAGCATCCCAAAATATCTTCTAGAATCATGGAAATGTCTCTAGACCCCAAAGAAATTGTTTCCGATTATCGGATTCTTGAATCGAGCTCGAATTTAAGCAAGCTTCCAAGTTTGTCAAAATCTGCAGGAGATCTAAGACCATCCCGCATCTTGATCCCAATTAGCACATCCGCATCTACCCATCTACGCGCCGAAGCTATGGCGGAATTGGTTCTTAGATATATCTTCATGTGATGGAAAAAGCAAAGTAAAGGATTGATCTATTGATTTTGCGCCTTTTAACAGCATTACTATTATGCCTATGACTCTTCCGGTATACGTGGTGTATGTTATTCAACACCCTCTTCTTGCCAACCCCAGTATTCTATTCAATACCAAGTTCCAACGTAATCATCTCTCCAGTTGTGGCGGGGTTTATCTGTACGGAGTACTTACAGTTTGCGATATCGATAAGAGAATGTGAGAATGTATCATGTTAATTGATCCCTTGCCCCGCCGGTTCCGATAATATTCTAATATTCTAATATTCAACCCGAATTCTAATCATCGGAGAATTTATCTTGCCAATATTCTTTAAATTCTTGGCCCAACATCAAAGCGTAATAGGTAAATTTGAGATCCGGATTCAAATCACATATATCATAGGCAATACACACATCCTTCGAAGACTTTCCTACATATAGATTAGACCTAACAAATATGGCAATTCTTGAGAATGTAGATATTCTATAGTAGAACAAGGAACTAGGGACTTGCAGATTCACAACTCCTCACTTCTAGAGTCTTATATTATGATATTCCTCCTTCTGATCCACGCCTAACACCCTACTGCCTCTCAAATCTCAATCACCCTGCATGCAGATTAGCACTTTCCTCAACCCAAGCATGCCAAGTTGCCCCAATTCACGAACGAAAATTCCACCCCCTCCCGACTCCACCATGAACCAATCCATAGTCATGGGAACAAAAATATTCCGATACAATATCCATATTCCAAACGGAGTCAAATCGGGCATATTGCCGAGAATGATGCCATTACCGAGATGCTATGGAGATCTTTCTATTCAAGTAATACATATTTCCGCACTTACACTACTAGTGATCCCTCACCGTTTGTTTCGTGGCAGATCATCGGGAAGAACTCATTTCACTATCATGGATGATATGTTTGATTGTCATGATATGATCCACTATTTGACTGACATGACATGATAACTATATATCAGTCGTATGGGGTATGACAATAGCAAGGCTCTTTTCTTCCTTTTGAAACTTTGGATATTAACTCCATGGGGTTGCTTGCGAGGGCTTACGAATGTGAATCGTGAATCTTGAGTCGTGATAGAGAATTTTTATCATTCGGCAGAATTGAACGGAGATTTCAAAGACATAGATCCACTACGTGCAGGAGCTTTTGAGACGCTCTTCGTTCACTGCTCAAGAAATTTCTACGGAATGCAGACTTCAGTTGGAGATCAGTAGGGACATCTTCTGTCTTTTTTTGCTGTTAATGATGAAAGCTTGAGGCTCTTTAAGATGAGGGGCTTCGAATCTCAGATATCTGAGAGCTGAAGATCTGGAAGGGACAACGTCACTGGCGGCTTGGCCGCATCTTTACACATTTACACATGACGCATGGTCGTTGCTTGGATGAATCTGAAGTTCTCTAGATCATACATGATATCTATACGAAAATCTTGGAACGGGACGCTCATAATTGCTTAGATGGAAGACGCTTGGCCATACATTTTGTTTCCACAAGAGACTTGCACATTTTGCGAGCAGAATGAGATGGATTCCTCTTAAAGTTGAGCCGTTGTTCAAATTTCAAAGTCTGCTGTTCAGGATACCATCGCAAGGGAAATGGGCTCGCAATTATCTGGATCAATAGGAGCTGCTTGCTATTTGAAGATTACTGTGGATACTTCCAGTACTCAATACAGTTATTGGAATTCAAATAAATCATGCAAGTTTATCAAATGGTTCAAACTTTCAACCAAACTCAAAATTATCATGTTAAAAGAGACGTAACGCAGAACGACTCGACGGCTACAGTTCTAGCACAATTCAAAAATCGCAATGCGACCACCAACGTTACGAGAAGCTCGAGGTCCATTCAAAAGCCAATCAGCAACACCAGTAACTTTTCATCGCTCGTTAACTGCAGAAACAACACTCCTTATTTCACAATAAACAAAATCCAGTTGGCTTAGTGGTGGCGCACTTGGTTTTCACATCCTCTCAAACAGGATCACTGCCTCACAGCCGAAGAATTTGTTCGTTGGAAAACCAGTTCGCCTGGTTTTAATTAGCTCCTGCGGTGCTCTCCCGAACAGGACTAATATTTTTACATTTATTTTTAACCATTCTGGCGTTTTTTGGTGGATGAAAATTCAGAAAGACTTGTTGGCTTTCATCCCTACTCTGCAACTTGTTTTGCTAACAGAAATACAACATTGAAATGTAGCTTCTCAATAACAGATGAGAACTGCGGGCATATCCTGTCGAGGATAGGAGATGAAGACTTCATACAGCATTGAGAGCAAAAGCAGCATGCACGTTTTATTTATGCTTCGCTACCACATATAAGAATTCACTGTTTTGTATAAACTACATAGCTGCTCATGCATTGAACCAGCCTTGAAATTATTGATAGATACCCTTGTTCGGGAAGACCTTTGTGGTAAATTTCCTTCCATAAATTCTGAATCAATTCTAAAATATGCAGAGAGAGAATTGATTTTCTACTTTAGAGAGAAAGTCTTCCATAAGGTTTCTATTAGAAATACCTTATGTTATTGTTTAAATGAAGATTTCAATGCGTTTCAATTTGATCGCACTATGGTGTCTTGACTCTTCTCCACCTTCTGATCGGATGTGAACTTTTCAGGGGTTGAAGTAACAACGTGACGAGAAAGTTCTTCGGGAGAATAATATTTTAGCATTGTCTTCCGATATTCGTTACTGTCATTTCAGAATCTGACTTACTGTCTCCTGTTTCGGTTGTCACAAACCTCTCCGACAACACTCTGGGAAGAGGAGCAAACGTCCCAATATTTTTGTTTGAATGTAAAGGCTACCGATCTTACCATATTCAGAGCCAGTGGAATCTCACAGCAATTGGACGATCCTAGACTGCTCTCACTGGCATCTCTTGCTCTGTTCCGTGGCGTAATGATAGGATATCACTCTTTTATTGATAAGGCAACCAAACATTGACAGTGCCATTCGATCCATTCACCTATTGGATATCTCTATCCAGTGTGGCTACGCGCAAAGATTCCACCCAGTCAGGAAATTGCATTCAAAATAGTGTTACCAGTAACAGAAAATCCGTTGGACTTGTTAATTGCAACGTATTTCTCTCGTGTCCTTCAAAATAAATGGCTCCGAGAAACTTGTCGTTTTGGGCTGAAGTTACTAATGTTAATGCAACTATAAAGTTGCAGTTCAGAGCTCTGTAAGTGGGAGGATTGCTTTGGTGTTAATGCTTCATTCATTGGCATTGGTATGTCTAGTCTAACGACAGCACGTGGACTTTGGACTATCAGCAAGATATTCATGTACAAGAAATACATTAGTTGTTTCCAAATGGAAAGTATATACTGAATAAGTTGTATTGCTAGTCCCATATACCGAGCCAGTGGTCTATGATACCATCCAGGGCTAAAGTGTGATGCAGTAATGACCTAACTGTGGCAACGTCTTCGTTTCTCCTATAATTCAGAAGCTCAATTCTATTGTAAAGACTTCAGTTCAAGTAGATAATCTTCAACTCAAGATCTAGAGCTTCGCATGGGATGAAACCTGAAGTAATAAGATAGATTCACTCGCATCGGTTGGGAAGAATGGCGTGCTAGTATCCACTTTTCTTTCCTGAATCTTCCCGAATTTGTCTCCTTCGTCTTTCCTAATGTGCATACAAATACTCTCCGAAGAGCCACAGGGGGGAAATACTTTTAACAGAGAGAATTACTGTGCGAGCTTCAGATAAGTGAAAGCTATTGAAACTCGAGTCGGGGTCCCGTTGTTTTTGCACAGATTAGATATTGTGGCAGAGTAGATGGATAAATGTAAAACTTTAGATCTTGGGAGTTTGACAATCAGCAGTAGAACTTTCTGTCTGAATGAAACATCGGATGATGACGGGAATGGATGATGATTTCACAGCTCATGATATAGTTACGCGATCGATGATTAGAGTAGACTAAATGATATGATCAAGATGAACCTGTCGTTGGTTTTCGGAACATGGTAACTCGCCAATCTTGCAGAAGTACAATTTCGAGCTCGGAGAAGATTTCATGGCCGGTATGGTCTAATCATGTCGTACGGCTCTGTGCTTTGATATGTACAGAAATAGTTGATTAGGGGAGAATATCTTGAATGAAGGTAGGTGTGTACGTTTCCAAACTCAATACTTAACTTGCGACGGGAATTTTTATATTGTGGCATGTAAGAATTCTGTGTACAGGGCGGTAAATTTCTGAGCAGAATGATACAGCAGTTATTAGGTAACGATTTCTCACCATTGTCACTTCCGGAGGCTTTGCGGCTGGGAAGGATTGTTGAGATTGCGACCTTTGAGATAGGATAGACATTTTGTGGGGTGTTTATCTGGGAATTGTTCCTATAGACTTGGGTATAGTGAGTGAATATAAGTCAAATTCTTACAGGTGTTCATCATAATTTCCTTTGATTGATCTCTTATTCAGCCAGGAGTCATAGCCTCAACATCTCAATGAAGAGTACATATCTTCTCCATTGCTGCACTATCAGTCGAATAGCGTCAAAAATAGACGCGAATAACAAGAATTCTAGTGATATATAATAGCAAAATGATAGCAAGTACAATTGATTTATCCAGTGACTTCAGTAGAACCCCACCAAATTTGAATGTAGGGGGAACAAGCCTCAACCTAACCGAAATATTCACTCCTTGATTCGAATCATTCACTAGACCAAAAAGATGTTCAAGTCATTAATCTTAGGTACCGAAGATTTGCGATTGGTCTATTCATTAAGCTAAATATATATTATGTACATCGTGTGATATATTGATATGTGCATAATGCATGCAACCACTCAGAGAGATCTGCGCGAGAATTCATGCGAGAGTTGAGAGCATTCTTCTCGGAATATAGTAGTTTGATATCCGAATCCGAAGGGTCTCTGACAAGACTTTCAGCTAAAGTGCACCAGTTAGGTGAAAGTCGTTGCCGAGTTCCAAATGCCAGCATCACTTGTTCATGGTTGCAGTGTTGCTGCAATATATCAAATAAAACAACACCCCCAATACACTCAAATGGTTCAGAGAAAGAACTTAAATGACTGTCCGAGCCATCGGATTGAAAAATAAAAGCTTTGATGACACTTATTCCAGATGGCAGGAAGGGGAGAAATCTGAACTTCATGGGACTACCGGATGTTGATGTATCGACTTGAGAAACGGTAATCGTTTGCCGTTTCATGGATAAAGGCATATTAATTCGAGGTCTGGATTCAATAGTTGTGGAAGCTGGACGTCGAAAAGCTCCCATTCGGTCTGTACTCGTTCTAGAAGTATAAGGGCTTGGGCGGTGTTCGGGTATCAAGGTTAGAAAGATTCTATCATTATTCCAACTCAAAACATCGAGGCATATTATTATGTAGGTATGTGCAGGTAGGCTGTTGACGCTAATTGAATCTTGGCTGCTGTCATATGAAAGAAGAGACAATTGTAGGCCATTAGATCCAAAAGCAGATTGTATATCGACTGAAGGACCATTGATATATCTCGCATTCTGCTCATCGTACTGCAAAGTCCGAGGGGTATGATTTGATGGAAGAAGTGAAGTATACGGACTCCCGAAATCTCCGGGTAACCTCGAATGGAGCGGCAGCCAACTGAAGCAGTCATCATGAGTGCAAAATGCACTTGGAGAAGTTGCTAGTAGACCTTGATTGTAGGGCTCATGAGAAGCCGTCCATAAAAATAGAGTGGGGTCTGAAGTTCGCTTAAGAATCTCTTGCTGAAGTCGAAGGAATGCATTTTCGGAGCCCTCTCCATATATTGGCAACATATGAACATCGAACAGTCCCATCAAGCAGTATGCCATGTCTTCTTCCCGAGTGGTTTCTCGGTTTGAAACCCATGAAATTCTTTGGGCAGCATTACAGTATCCTGGGTAAATTTGTCTGAGTATGATACTCCTAAGAACACCTGTGATGCGTTCGATAGCAGCTGCATGCTCGATCTTTGTTCCTAATAGACGCCAGTGCATATCAAATAGTAGTAGATGACGTGGTGCTATGAGTTCTTGTAATGTCCATCCACGAGTGAACCATTTGCTTTGACCCAAAGAGCCGATCTCCTCTAAGTCAGATAAATATGCATAACAAACAGCAGATTCCTGGTACCAGCGATACATTGAGTTGATGGCCTCATTTAGTTCCGCGGAGCTCGATTTGTCAATACAACAAGTGTCAACCCAGATCCAATTGTATTTATCTTCCCTGGCCCTTTTGCAACATCCTTCTAGCTTTCCAAACCCCTTCTTCTGCTTAAAGTCACCGTTTTTGATATCTTCAAAAGTGACTTCCTCTTCCTCCCACCTATGGGAAAGAATAGCATACGAGGGTATATTTCGTTGAGAGAATTCCTGCACTCGAAGATTTTCCGTGTCTTTTGTGTCGAGCAACCGCATCTTCTCTTACTTGAAAGGGAATGTTAAGTTGACGAGGAATGACCAGTAGAATTCGTTGATTGGGCTAATATAAAGACTGCTACAGGTATCCGGAGCCTTGTGGTGGTAGATTCCGTGCACGAGGAAAAGATAATCTCGTAAATTCCACCAATAGATCAAGAGTATTTATTGTGATATAGATGAATATACACGTGATATTCCCTAATGCAAATTCCGTGCATATAGACCTCGCCGCCCTCAATCTTATTAATATTGCGTTCAGTAAACGCAATATTGAGTCTGTATCTCTAATATTTTAGGTCGAATGTAAAAAATGATCCGAACGCATCCTTAGAATTATAGACGATACTCAGGCGCAACTGTATTCTTATACATACTTAAACCAATTCACATTACTGAGTGATCTACAATTTTCAAGCCAGATTAATTTTACTAGTTTAACTTATATGTTTTGGTACTCTTTTCTAGAAGTTCTTAGCATTTATCCCCTTTAAATATGTCTTACTACTATCCATCTTTTTCAAATCTTCTAACTCTAGGTCACTACCTACATGCATTGCTGTCGATCTTGACTTCAAAACCAGAGGGTATCATGGAAACGAGCAAAGTTTCAATGACACCGATTCATTTCAATTTGAATGCAAAAAACAGGTGGGCCGCTTAGATAACCGACTATTAGCACTATCAAACAATCATATTCAACAGTATTTGCAAAGCAACCACATGATGTACGCCAACCGATATCACAAACTAATCAAGTATGTAGCTTCGATACTCGCTACTCGCTACACAGTCATACTGAGCAGTGGCCGCCCTATTGATCATTTTCTTTTCGTGCTTTCGAGTGACTTGGTTGACAGATATGTTAAGGCATAAATACCCCATAAGGAGAGACTAGATGTTACCACTTCCTGATGCATTTGTACAACTGTGCTAACATGTAGTGAATTCAATATTTCAAACTATCAAGGTACACACCATCACCTCTCTGGTTCCACTCTCTTCTCTCACCACCTTCCCCTCACATCTCTCCTAGTCCCCCAACAAAAACACTCAAATAGAGCATAAATACTGCAGTTCAAAGACAAACACCATTCTTAGTAAATCTCTTTACCATCACATTTCCACACACTAAAAGGAGTCAATTAGCAAGAGAAGTAGGAGGTATTACTTAGAGTTTAAAGGCAGAAGTAAGATTCGCCAAAATTGTGTAGACACAAAAAACCCGCTCTCAAATTCATTGAAAATAATCAGATTATTCTTGTATCTGCCCCCAAAATGGACATAAATCCAATGCACAATAACAACAAAGCCTGATTACTGTCATCCTTTTACAAACCTAATCGCAATGAATTCAGATCGAAGGTTCTGCACATCTTACAATCCTCAGTATCCTTCGAACCTAGCGAGGATAGAAATGATATTTTAGTTTCCTAGTCGCAAGTGTTAGTGACGGGAGTGTAGGGCGGAGTGAATAGAGCGAATATAGTGACTAAACCCCTCATATTTCACTTAAAGCACCTGATATCCAGTTTAAAGTCTTCGAATGACGAACCAGAATGGTCATCAAGGTATTTCCTACCTCTTTCTCCAATTCACCATTCATTCCAAGACTTCCAATCCCGCCCTTTTATAGATATCCAACTCTCAGAATCACAGAAGTCAATACTGCCGAAAACCAATCCATGCAAGTGCGATATAGCTTTTGTTGGATTGGACTTGAAAGCTGTGCTATTAGCAACACATCTAGCTCTCGAGAATCTTGAAGTCGATTCTACTTCCTCGAGTTTTTTTCTCGGAAAGACAGTGCTGCCAATGCAACAAATATCATCCGATTTACACTCCGGTTCTCTACATTCTCGGTAATATCCAAAATAGAGGGAAATAACAACATCCATTCATCCCATCCCCTCCGTCGATCCCATCCGTTCATCCAATCATATAATCCAATCATTCATTAATCTAATCATACCGTCCATTTATTGAACCATTCGAGCACCCAAACATCCAAAAAAAATGCAGAATTAAAATCTCCCCTCACCCCAAAAAGGTACGAGCTCCACCAAAGTAGTAAAAACAAACCTATCCATGTACTTCAACTCGATCCCCCTTCCTCAACCATACCCGAGAGAATCCTGCCAGAGAAACAAACCCCCTCTCTACCCATGCCCTTCTAGTTGACGCGTCCAACTACTCAACTGTAGCATAAGCAGATAACATGCGGAGCCAGTCGCATTTATATAAATAACTACTCACCATAACAGAGTTTGAATCAAAGAGGTGACAAAATGGCTCGCAGGCATGGTGAATATCGGTAGTTAGACTCTAGTAGAAGCATTTGCAAAACAGGGAGAAATAACACAATTCATGTGAATCCCAAAAAACAACTCCGCAATTATCACCCTCCACCCCCAACGTGATCTCGACTCCTCACCTGATCTCAAGTTCCATTCCTGTTCCGCACTTATCGAAATTTTTAGCGAGGTTTTATAGACGTCCCGAATATGATTCAGGTATATCAAAGCGACCTGTACTGCCCTTACCTCTTCATTACCAATTTGGAACTATGGGGCACAAGCGCAGTTCTGATGGTAATACTGAGATATGCTCAAGGATCAGCAAATCAGATACACCATAGTACATTCCATCCAATAGGAATCCAATAACCCTATTTTTCACTATTCGTAGAAATTTCGAATAGGTAGAGACAACAATTGCTTCATAAATTCGGACGATAAAATTAGGCGAACGATATTAGAACCCTGAGATCGGAGTGTGATAAAATGGCAACATCACGACACACGACATTAGACGAATGACTTAGATGAGATGTCTCGCGTAACACATTCATTATTCAACGGTAGACGAACCTCGCTACCAATGCACACGAAGTGATACTAGAAATCCAGACGATGTGAAAAAGAACTCTAATCTCTTAGACGAATACATACTTTCTAAACAACGACGCTACCAGCTATGAGATACGTGTGAGGCAATCTGTTTCACGGAAAGCGAACTTTCTTTCGGGGCTCGCTACGAGTTTGAGAGATGGGTTCTAGATTCGTGTTTTTGAACCACCATATTTACTAGTCGAGTGATGGAAATGACCAATTGAAGATAGTGATGGTAGTAGATTGACAGTAGTAAAATTTGTATTCTTGAGATGGAGTTTCAAAGCAAATTTGGGAAAGATTTGTACTTGTCTAACGTGCGGGGCTATCCTTCATGCAAATCTTCCTCAAAGGCTAAATTCTTGGTAGATCGCGTCACCTAGGTATATCTCCGGTAGTATTTCAATCTCTGCGGACGAGACACTAAAGCGTCGAAAATATCTTGATAGATTTATACTACTTGAACCTAAAAGTAGTCTTAAGCCCCACCGGAGTTCGCTAATTCTATCACCTTAGCCGCCGCTTCATCAAAGTCATCAAATGCATATAGTGGCAATCCACTTTCAGCAATCTATAATTATAAGAGAAAAGTCAGTAAACACTTATTCTTCTCACAATCTTTCAGGTCAATAAATTGACCACAACCAAAGGAAAAAGATAACTTACAATCCTCTGCCCCTCCTTTTCATTCGTCCCTCTAATTCTAACAACCACCGGCACCTTAACTCCCAACTCCTTAAAAGCCAGAAGGATTCCCTCAGCAATCATATCTCCTAAGGTCAACCCCCCAAAAATATTGACAAAAACCACCTTCACCCTCTCATCTCTCAATATCACCTCGAAACTCTTCTTCACCGTTTCCGCCGTCGCTTTCCCTCCAGTATCCAAGAAATTTGCAGCTTTACCCCCTGCATCTGCTAAAGCATCTACGGTATTCATAGCCAACCCTGCACCATTCACCAAAGTCCCAATATTACCATCGCCGGCAAGTTTGATGTATACTATACCGTCTTTTTCGGCAGCCGTTTCGGCAGGATCTTGAATATCTGCGCGCGGGAGAGAATGGATCTCTGATTGCCGATTTGAGCTTTTAAAGGCGGCATCATCAAAACCGAAACGTGCATTCACAACCACCATTCTCTGATGACCTTCTAGTTTCGTTGCTTTTTGATTTTTCACGACGCATTCGAGGAGGAAGGCTTCTTTTTCTTTGAAGAGTTCAAACAAGCCGGAAACGAGTGATTTCAACAACCTGCTTTGAGGTCTCAAACCCAAATGAGAGCTGCACTTATGGAGTACATTAGACATCCTGGCTGCATCGTATGAAAATGGAAGCTTTATCGATTTTGTAGAGGACTCATTCTCTTTACCCGGTCCCTGTATTATTAAACATGGACATCGGTTACTTCGATCAATGCCAATAGCAAGGTGGTAAGTCTGACCAGCTGGGCTCCTAATGATTTTCTTTTCGTCGAGCAATTTAAAAGCGTCTCCTTCTTTGAGATATATGGTTCTTCTTTGCGCCATGTCCATTTGTGAGATCCTTGGTGTTGGACGTACCCTCATTGTGTGTATACCTCGCTTTTGAGAATGAATACTTGTAGCCACGCCATTACTTGATCTCCCGGAGCTCTCTAATAAGGTCTTCATAGCATTACCGAATTTGGCTGGATGATTGACCATAGTGACTCCTACATCTTCGAAAGCCTTGATTTTTGTCAACGCATCAGGTTCTCCTGGCAAAGTGAAAGCTCCAGCATGACCCATGACCCTACCAGGAGCTGCATGAACACCAGCGACTAGTGCTGTAATAGGTCTATGAAAGATTAGTATAACTCAAAAGGTCTGTAAGAAACTCACTTGGGATTTGGTGAACGTTTTTTATATTCCTTAATCCAAGCTGCAGCCTCAAGTTCTGCTTCACCACCAATTTCACCGATAATGATGATTCCTTCAGTATCATCATCATGTTCAAAAATCTTTAAAGCATCCACAAAATTAGTACCAGCCAATACATCACCACCCATTCCAATACAAAGACTTTGACCAAGTCCAGCCCTAGTCGTTGATGCGACAGCTATTGACATTAGTATCAATCAAAACTATCTGCTTAGTATCTTACCTTCATAACTTAAAGTTCCAGATTTAGCAACAATGCCTATACGACCTGGTGTGAAGCAAGAAAGGGGTTGGAAACCAATTCGACATTTTCCAATCGCCGAAATGATTCCCGGAGCATTGGCACCAACTAATCGACTCTTTGATTGGGTGTCCAGTATATTATGTATCTTGAACATATCAGCTCTGTATTATTCTAGATTCATAAAATCATACCCTTAACATATCATGAATGGGAATGTGTTCAGCGACAGCAACAATAAGAGGAACTTCTGCTTCAATGGCTTCTTCAATTGCACTTGGTGCTTGATGAGCTGCTACATATATTCCAGTTGCATCTGGTTTAAGTTGTTCCATTGCCTTTTGCGGGTTGTTAGTGTAATTAACATCCATAGCCGTGAAATACTTGCCTCCTTTACAGTGGGTAAAACTGGTAATCCCAAATGCTTTCCGCTCTTTCCAGGTGTCACACCACCAACTATATTAGTTCCCCATTCTATTGATTCTTTTGCATTTGCTGTGGCCTTTATAGAATATTGAGATCAGCAAGGGAATCATTGATGATTCTTAACTTTGGGATTTCACCTGTCTACCTGTACCAAGTCAGTGATGATACATATTCAAAAAAGAGCAGTCAATTGCACATCATCATACCTGTGAACCCCTGAAATATAACCCTCGTATGACTTCCAATCTTCAAATTCTTGATTGTTTCTCCATATCTATCCTCATGTGTATGTTTACCATCATCTCGACGTACAAAATGCTTCAAAGTTCTTGTGCTGGAGTACCCAAATCTACCCCGCGTGAGAGCTTTTGAACGTATCATGTTATATGTCCAGTTACGTGTCCGTCGTTGAATAAGAAACACAAACACCAAGTATGTACAATATAAAACGGATTGGCTACTACGTATAAACAAATCATAAAATACTCTCGCCGTCGTGATAATCAATATAGATGTTCACGAAGTAATTGAAGGCTTTGCCTCAAGCTACAAACCTCGAACCTCGGGATCACCCATCGGGAATAAACGCCGATGAGCTTGAGCTTGAGCTTGAGCTTGAGCTTCACCTAAACCCACCTGCAATCTTCACATGTGTGGGGAAAGCAAACTACGTAGTAGGTACGCACGATCTCTTGCATTGAAATCTGGACTTCTACGGTGCCTCCATACACTCTTTTCCGCTTTCCCACCTCGTACAAAAAAGACTAGTAAATTGATGCATAACTCGTTCCACATGATAGAACCCAAGTTCTGATTTCCCGTTCCCGTCACCTAATATGTATCTACTCGGTGTCTTGCGCCGTCCGTTCGTCCAAGCAATAATTAATGGGAGCTAAAGACTAGCTAGAGCGCATTCCACCAATCCACGACGCGGAGAAATCATTTTGGGTTAGCCGTGGATATCCCGAGCTGGAGAATGCGCTACGCGACTCTATGAGAGAGGGATGGCATGAGTTATAAGTTACTATTAGGAAGCCACTACCTCCTCATTCGTACTTTGTTTACGCACATGATACTTATTTAACATCTTTATTTACTGCACAACACAAAATCTCTCAGCTGTTTTATAACTCGACATCACATTGTCAAGAAATACAGAAGTAGTGGATCGTTTGTTATCCGCACACTACACTACACTTCCTACGTTGGACCATTGAACGCATTTTAATTGTGTTCTTCTACCTACTCTAAACACCGAGCAAATCACAAATCACAATATCACTCCAACTCAATCGCAATCATGACTGTTGAACCCAAAGGTATATTAATTTCTCTGTCCCCTTTCCCTCCCCAGTAACCCCGCAGCTAACCCCTCTCTCAGACCTCTCCAACACCCTCAGCAACCTCACCATCAACCCCTCCTCTACCCCCTCCAAACCCTTCTCCAGAGCCAAAAAATCCATATCCCTCGCCGACTCCTGGGAAGACGAAGCCTCCTCCGGTTCCGACACCGAAACCGAAACCGACACTACTCAACCCCCATCAACAGAAAATACACTATCCCCCACCTCCTCTTCATTCCCCTCCGCACCACCACCTACCCCTATTTCTCCCCCTCCACCTAGCGAGCACTTTCCACCTCCTCCATCTTCTTCTTCCTCCAAAAACCCCATCAATTCCTCCTCTGCACAAGAATTTGAGAATCCCTATGGCTACCCCGGCCCCTCATCCTCCTCCCCCAATTCTGCGCGAGGTCCAGAACGCAGACAGGAAAAAACAGATGCCGTGGCTCGACGACTTATAGCAGGTGCATTGGGTGTTCGCGCACCGAAGAAAACAGAGGAACAGAGGGAATATGAACGGGTACAAAAGGAAAAGGAGATGAAGAGGAGGAAGGAGGAGAGGGAGGAAGAAGAAAAGAGGAGGCAGGAAGCAGAGAAAATAAAGAAAGGAGTGTGGGATGATTAGTTTGGTTCATGGGGAAATTGAGAAGAGACGTACGGAGAAGGATGATGGAACAAGGGTTGAGGGCTAAGACAGATCTGATCTGGGAGTTATAAGCACGAAGTATAGAGCTTAGAAGTAAGAGGCGGACCATGCATACATATTTTACTCTCTTGCGCATTCATTCTACGCCGAGGTGTAGCACCCATCGACTGTGTGCATGTATAGATGCACAAGTTACCATTACAGAGCAACGAGACCACGTTGATATTAGGCCGCCAGTTTGGTAGCAACTAAGAATTATATCCTTCATAAAGATGGGATTCCACACTAGATACTCATACCGAGGAATCGAGGTTGATTGTAGGATGATTTCCTCGCAAAGTCAGAATGTAATGAGAGAGTAAATGAAGACAGTGGAAAGGAGTTCACAGCGCATGCACTCTCAATATAACAGCAGAACCTATGTTAGAAACACATCAAACAAGAATCACAACAAAAGCAAAGCGTACATCAGGCGAGATGCTGAGAAATCCTG
Source organism: Botrytis fragariae (assembly GCF_013461495.1). Taxonomy (NCBI): domain Eukaryota; kingdom Fungi; phylum Ascomycota; class Leotiomycetes; order Helotiales; family Sclerotiniaceae; genus Botrytis; species Botrytis fragariae. The sequence goes on from NW_023501000.1 coordinate 1,060,484, forward strand.
TCACAATTTGAGAACATCTTTATTTTCTTCCACCCAAGGAAAACAAGCATCTAAATTCTGTCCTTCGTGGCTGCAGCCAGAAAATATGCCCTGAAGTATGAAGAAACACTATTTGACGCCTCCCTAAAACACGCCAATACCGCGATGTAAAACTGACCAGTCATCCCCCAAACACAAGGAAAAAATAGCCCAGATTAGAAGATCGTTTTCGCTTTGCAAGATGTTAAATGTTAACTGCCAACGCAGCGCTGCACATTCTTCTTCTTCGGTCTGAGCTATCAGTCATCTCCAACCAGAGTTATCCTAAGCCCTGGTACCATTTCGCCTCTCCCTATCATGTGCATGCCGAATTGTTATGGTATCGTATCGTCGTGTAGTGGAATGGATGAGAAAGCAAGGGATGATTTATTGGCCACCAATTTGCTCTTGATGGACTTCAAGAGTGTCACCATCTTGCATATCCAACTGAGGTAAAATGCGTTAGTTAAAAGTGATGCGACACAGTAGCACAGAAATATTCCCCGATGGATACAAATATCAAATCCTCCACAAAACATAATAATTAAATACACACCTTATCTGGGCTATCTGTAGCTTGAACACGGCTGCCATCGAAGAGGAAGCGAACGGAGTTTGGTGCTTTGCCTTGTCTTTCGCAGAAAGCATCCATCAACTTCTTCAACTGAGTGGAACGCTTGATCTTGAAGAAGACTTCATTATTGTTATCGGTAACCTTGATGTTCAAGTGCTCGGAAACAGGGGCTTCAGGTCTCTCGCCAGCTGGGGATCCCTCATTGTCGGACATTTTGAAGTTGAAGTTCGGGAAATGGGTAGATGAAATTCGTGGGGTGGGTGTTTCTAAATTCGAGGCTGTGGGTGGTGGGTGAATTGGTTAGTTTATGAAATAAAGAGGATTATGAAGTAACAAATAAACTTACAATACAGGAGTAGATTTGACTTTAGTAAATCGATCAACTTTTAAAGTGTCTGTAAAAGTTCTCAGTTGTGTCGGGTCGAAGGTTAAGAGGAAGTCGAGTGGTAAGGAATTATGAGGAAGTCAAATTCACGCTTGTGGCTGATGACGCTAAGCTTTAGTAACACAAAAAGGAAAGAGGAGTGGTGTGGGTGGAGGGGTTCTGATTGGTGTAGTGTGGTTTGCTGGAGGCTATTGTAGTCTTTCATGTAGATATAAAAAGATTCTCAAGGAACCACAGAATGAATGAAGAGGAATTTGCAATAACTTCAGACTTCTATCTACCATTGAATACCTCATTGAATACCTCTTTGAAAGAGATTGATTGCACCTTTCGCATTTGCGGTCAAAGATCGATACAGTATCTAGGTACCTGGGTTGTCGCAGTCACATACATTCATTCATTCAAAAAGAAACCATCTGGTGGTTTATTTGCTGAGAACCCAGGTTGAATATGGTGATAACATTCAGAAGTCCTTGGAATAAGTCCTTGATACTAATGTTTACGGACTTTTAGCCACTCAAGAATGATATCACTACAGAACAACCTTGCCATTCTAAAGCTGTACGTTACCCTCACCAATTGATCTTGCCTTTTGCAAAGAGCTGACAATACTGAACTGGATAAAGTGTGCCATCCAAGGTCAGCATCTTTCTCTCAAAGCCAATTGGGAACTTAACTGATGATTTACATGTTAGATTGTCTTGCAAAGAACAATTACAATGAAGAGAAGTGTAGATCACAGATTGATGCACTATATGATTGCTGTAATGCATTCTATGAGAAGAATGGTGATGATGCAAAGAGTGTCTCCTGTCCCAAGGCAAATTTGCTACGGTTGAAGATGAAGCAGAGATCAGAAGAGAGGCAGGCATGAAGACAATACCTGGTAGACGTGCGCTCTAGACAAGAAACGATCGTGGAGGCTTTTTATATCATTCGTTGATACCGCAACTCTCATAGTATATACTCTCATAGTATGCCGACATTGATAGATGCATCACATAAAACCCCTTCGTCACATATCACTCTTTTATCACATCTATATTACAGTCGAGTTTCCTACGAAAAAGATGTAACTCTCCAAGTTTACTGCCATCCTTCACACCTCCGAAAAGGTCAGGTAACGGAAACAGGAAGAGTCTTTAATATGGCCGATCATGAGCGCGCAAAGAGATCCCAATGGACCTAACCAAACATTGAAGGCTTGATTCGAGACTCTAATTAGAAGGGCGGTAAAAACATTGTAAAGAGAAAATGTCCAAATTTGCAAGCACGAAATCTCTTAAATAGAAGATTTCCTTAGCGTCAAATGGCATATCGCGCTAAACTTTCCCTGGTACTCAAAAGTCAAGATCGCATCTAAAAATTAATAATCCCTGACATTTCAGGACGCGACTAAATTGTTCCAAGGCCGAAGCTTCAATTTGTTGATTTGAGCATTTGGTCCGTCCATATAATATCAACATTAAACAAATTGTACACTACTTTTTCTTATTTTTCTCCCTTTCCAAGTATCGCATTGCAAAATATGGCGCCCATGTCAACGCGCAATTCTACGATGAATAACCACACGAATGGATTGGATGTACCAAAGTCGCAGGTAATTATGAAGAGCCTGAATCATACGGAAATTGAAGCTGACTTGAACTTCCCTTTTTCTAGAATCATCGTGAAGGAAGTTGGCAAATGATAGCTGTAAGTTTCTTTGGAATGCAATTCAGAAGATTCAAGAATGCTAAACCTTACGCGCAGCAGGAATCAAGATTTGAAAGAGAACTTTCTGAAGACCCTTCTTCTTATGATGGAATGTCGCGCTATGGAGAAGAGCAAGAGCAAGAGCGAAGTCAGTAACTCTCATGATTTCTTAATGATGTTTATGCGCTTTGTATTTACTAATTTCTTTGATTGGTAGTTGAATATGAAAAACCAGCCATGTTAGAAAGTTCTGGAGAAACAGACGCCGTCTTATACCCCCTTCAAGATGCTGCGAATCGAGTCGGAAATGAGGTGGAGAAGTTTGCGGAGTTTCTTGATGGTTACAATCCTTTAAGGGTGACAGATGGGGATGAGAGGCGAGAGATGGCATTCGATTTGATTGAGCTCTATCATAGAACTGCTCTTGATACATTAGACCGTTTACGAGATCGCCATGAATCCGAACGCCGAAGAATGGAGGGTTTGAGTTGGAGAAAGAAGATGAGGGGTTTCAAAATCACGCAAGATACTGATGAAGTGGATATGGAAAACTCGGACGAGGAAGAAGAGTTTATAACAAATTCCAGAACAACAGTGAAGGATCTGATTAGATGGGAACAGGAGGCGCAAACTTGGGACCTTTTGAGAAGATTGGCACACTTACGATTTCCCGGACCGGATAACGGAAAAGAATTCGAGCCTCAACAAACTCCTTTAAATCAGTATTCGAGTGAACGAGAAGCTTGGGATCGTTTTCTGCAGACAGATAACCTAGCCCTGGAACGTAAAACGGTGCTTCGATGGCTTCAGGATACGGCCGAGGAATCTGGAGAAGAAATTGATGTTTTAGTACAGGATTTACAGCAAAATGCGGAGAGGGGAGATATTATCGCGCATGGCTGGTTACACACCAGGGCAGCTATCAAGCTTCAGAAGAATCAACACTCTTGGCCTCGAACTGTCGACCTCAATTCTAATGAGACCCAAAAAATGATGTGGAATGCATCCAAAACTGAACCCCTAGTCACTCAGCTGGATCCCGATTCAGTAACCCGTCAAGGCCGAAAGCTGGAGGTACAAGACGAATATTTCGAGCGCGCTATTTGGTTGGGGTGTTATGAAATGCTCCGTCGAGGCAGAAGCTCGGCTGAAATCAGAGAATGGTGTATGGATCGAACCGAAGTATGGAGAGCAGTTAGCATGTCTGGACTACCGGATGAAAAGTCATTGGAAGATGACGAGGAAGGGGATATCGCATCTGGTGCTCTTTGGCGACGCATGTGTTTTGCACTTGCACGAAAAGGCGGCAATGATGAGTACGAGCGAGCAGTATATGGTATTCTCTCTGGTGATATCTCGAGTGTTGAACCTGTTTGTCAATCATGGGATGACTTAATTTTCACACATTACAATGCCTTGTTGAGAACACAATTCGATAACTACATTCAATCGGGACCACAGGTATTGATGAATGGAACTTTGGGCTTTGGAGCACTTGACGCTGTTGTACTTCATGGGGATAACGCGGTCGCTGGGAAACGATTGGTAGAAAGCTTGAAGACAGATTCTCGAACTGCAGGAGAAAGTTCACAGCCGATGAAATTGCTTCAAGGTGTGTTGATTGGAGAGCAATTTGCGGACTTCATTTACCAACAAGGTCTGGCACTATCCAAATTTGCGAACGCCGAGACCACCTCAAACTTAATACCTCGAACGAATGAACAACCTAAAGACCAGGACATCACCAATTATGTCAATTTGGGTGACCACGACAGTTTGCGAGTTTTCACTCATGCTATCCTTATTTTCAGAGGTCTTGGGCTAGACTTGGGTGGTGTGCTTAAGGAGTCAGTCATTGAAAACGTGATCGTTGCGTACATCAGCTTCTTGCGTCTAGCCAATAAAGGGGAGCTCATACCTCTATATTGTTCACAACTCTCCGGAGCAAGAAGATACGCCACACTTAGTCGTACTTTGATTGATATCACGGATCATGAACAACGAGTCACCCAAATCAGATTGATGAGAGAGCTTGGATTGGATGTTCAACAATTTGTGAACTACCAGTCAAGATTCCTTCTGTCAGACCATCCTGATGAAGCTAAAGATTATCCTTCACCTAAGGACTTTCAGGTATTAACAGATGATGGCAAGGGAGGCAAGACAATAAAGAAGGATTTTATGGGACAGGATTCCGAGACCCTCGATAGGATTGACCTTCTACTTATTAGAAGTTTAGAGTGGTATCTACTTGTGGATGGACTTTGGTCTGAGACATTCATGGTTGGCCGGATGCTATATCAACGGTTTTATAGTAGGTTCTCACGTTCAGGTTTCTCAAAAAATACTAATTTATTAGAAAATATGCATCTTTGCGCTGCCTTCAATTTATCCCAAAGAATTTCAAGTTCTGAAATCGCATTGAGTAAAACTCAAGCATTATTGGGCGAGAGCCTCGATTTCTCGGGTTTGGAATCGGAAGACAATGAAGATCTGACTGAAGTCCTTGATGGCTCAGCAGACAAAAAGAGATACCTTAAAAAGTATATGGTTGAGCAAGCAAAGAGCTTTCGAGAACTCGAAACATTGGCCTTGACTTTGGATCGCATAGAGAGCGTATGGGGTTTATACTATCTCATGCAAGAGTGAGCTACTTGATATCTGAGATCAGTTCTATTGCTAACATTTTTACAACAGGGCCACTGACGTTACAATTATCAAAGAATACAAGCGGTCCTTAGCCCAAACCCTTCCAACAGCTAAACTTTGTGCAGACCCATTGCTTAATGGATGGTTGACAACAAGTCTACAAGGTAAGCAGATCTCCTTGATCATTGGTAAAGAAACTAACAAATTTCCACAGATCAACCTGAATTTGCAAGATTGCGAGAAACCTATCTCCCTGAGACTATTTTGGCTTGGATCGCAACATTACAGATGGCTGGACCTATGTTGACACGTGATTACTTGATGGTTTCTATGGATCTAGCTACTGTTATTGCTGCCGAAGACTCCGATCTATTGGAACTCTTCTCAAAAACCGGAAGAATGCCAGAGCTTGTGAATGCTCTCGCCTCATCAAGTAAAGAACTTCTCATCATGTCAAGCAAAAGCAAGAGAAGTACAACATCGAAAAATAGCAAGAAAATGAAGAAAAGAGGATGGACGACGGAATTGTGGAACGTCAAGCCATAGATATTTGTATGATATGATAATATGGTTTGGAGGTGAAAACTCTCATTCAATCTTCATCATGATAATCGAAATGAGATGTTTATGGACATCAGGATGCATTGGGTGGAATAGAAGGCTAGGTACGCCACCCCTGTTGCGATTGATATTTAATGGCTTCATATCAACCTACCATTGTTGAGATGAGAGTAAACGCCCGACGGAATTTAAATTGGGAGAAAGCATGGCTTGCAAATTATAATGGTTGGTGTGTACAATATGAATACTATGCTAGGTATTTACGAACTAGGTATTCCGAAATCGATTCATTTATTCATATCCATTTTGAAGTTACCAAGATGATTTGAATTTTATCTTCACCATTGTTCAGCACAACATTTGCTAGATACCTAGGTAGGTACTAGGTCGGGACTTGATTAATTTCGCATTGAGAAACAAAACAAAACAAACAGTTGGTCCAACTTTTCGTGTCAAGGTATTATTAGTAAGCATTGATATACCTAGTATTGTTTCTGCGGTTCTCAGCCTATCAGATTGAGAGAATTGTTCGTGTAGAGTAATTTATATAGATTTAGAAGGATGAGGAAAGGCTGGCTTGATTTTAGCTGTTGGTGTGGTTATGGTATGGTATGGGTGGTACCGTCGTGAGTTGGGAATTGGGAAAGCGGCGCAAATATGGTTGTATTTTGGGAGGGTTGATGGGCTGGGCTGAGATGGGGGTGGGCTGAGATGAGATGGGATGGGATGGCTTTACGGGGTACCGGATGGATACTGGGTACTCGATAGGCGATGATGGGTAGATGGTAGGCAGGTGTAGAGTGGTTTGCGATGGTGTGTTTAGTTGGTTGGTTGGTCATTCAAGTAATTGGTGATTTACTTATAAGTTGGTTGGATTGGTGGTTTGAGATGTGAAAATAGTGATATAGTGACGTAGGTAGTGATATGGGCAGTGAAGAGAGAAGAGAGAAGAGGGGATCTAGTGGTGGTAGTCTTGACTGGTAGATAGATATATAGACTCTTGTTTTAAGAAATTGATACATCTTGGTATGTAAATGACGATAAAGTGTAGGGGGGGGGGGGGGGGTCAACGATATATGCTTAGGGACTGATGGTCAATATATATAAAGGTGATTTGGTGAAGGGCTGGTAGGTTGAGGGATGGGAAGGAAGAGAGATAGAGGTAGATGTGTTAATGATGATGTTATAGGTTGTGTGTAGTATATACAACAGTGATCTAGGTGGGAGGCTGAGGGAAGAGGGAGAGGTGGGGGGTGTAGTATAATGGGCTGTATATATATATATATACACACACATACAATAATTAGTAGGCTGAGAAGATAGGAACCTTGGAAGAGATCGAGGTCATGATCTAATAGGTTGTATATATACCTATACATGTTAATTATCTAGATAGAAGGCTGAGAGATAGAAACAGGGTAAATCCAGTGGCAGGTAGATGACAAGATGTGTATCAAAGTCGGAGTCAGGTTATAGATAATAAGTACTTTTCAGAAGGAATCAATATACCTGTTTATCTACATAATAATAGATAGTAAAATCGACATCTAGTAGTAAAAAATACATCAATCAAAGTTAAAAGCTATGTTACCTTCTTGAATGATGTGCCAAATATAAAACTTGAAGATATACTATTCTTCTCTCACTCCACAATAAATCATTGAACGGTTTCAATTCTGGGGTAGATACTAGCTTTAGTAAGTGACATATATACACTTTGCATCATTCACTCTTTTTCCATCTCAATCAACTCCTTGCCTATCATTATACCAAGGTCTATCCTATCTACCTACCTACCTACCTATGTACACTGGCTCTCCCTAGTAAACACTGCCTCACATTCCCTTACCATTATTGGGGGCCATAGCTTATTCAGTTAAACGCGATCCCGTGGTTAACAATTAACCTAAACCAAAGTAGCTCTTACCCTAAAACTACCTAATTCCCTTGTACAACAAAATAGAAATTAGGATGGCGACAACATCTTACATTCAATCTCGATCATGTCAACAGTGTCATCTAGTTTATCTTCAGTTGTAGCAGGCAAAGGTAATTTTGGTCACTTTCATATCAATCGATTTGTTGACACCGATATCGTTAATGCGACCGAGCTCCATTCTAAAATACAATCACCCAACGCGAATCAAGTTAGTAAATTCGCTCTCGACATCACATCCACCACGAAGAATTCGATGGCACAATCATCGCGCCCTCCGTCGGGCCAGAATACCACGGATCTTACACCTACAGTTGCACCTGGTAAAACAATACAGAAAGATCAATCATCTTCCTCGCCGAGAGGCGGTTTCGGCGCGTTGCCATTGGAGTTGGTGGAATTGAATTCGAATCAGGCTACCGATGGAGTTCTAGGTCCCAATAAAGATGGCAGAGTTCGAAACCCCGTACCATCTAAGTTAAAAGGCAAGACCGATAATAAAAAGGGCAATTTTGGTGTGATGCATATGGGAGCTAGCACGCCAGGAAAGAAAGAGGCACCAGGGAAAGATGCTTCAGCTGAACGTGATGCTGCAGCAAGAAGGACGAGCGAGAATACCGCATCACGAGCGAAAGCTGCTGCCAATGAAAAATATGCTCCTCCGAAAAAGAGGGGACTCGAGGCGGCAAAAAATGAAGGTGGGAATCGCGCGTCGCCGTTTGCTTCACGAGATGATCACAAACAACGTGCGAGGCCGCTAACTCCGGATGAGACTAAATACGAACAAGCGCGATTGTTGACATTATTAAGAAGCATCAATCCAGTTACTGTTGTCGATCAGGTTTGTAAAGCAGTGGCATATTTTGGGGGTATACCTGGTGCTCCACCACCGGAAGATGGTATCTTTCCTGAAAGTGCGAATACAAGAGAGACTGGAGCATTATTTATAGGATGGCTGGCAGAAATATTTCCCGATCTTTCGGCCAACCCTGAACCACCACCAATACCAAGGCCACAAGAACCACCATCTGCCAAGGGAAAGAGGGGTCGTGGAAGACCACCGAGAGACTCGAAAGGTCCGGAGAATGGCACATCCGAAGCGCCTGGTCCCGCAAACGGATTCGGATTCGGTCCTGCTGTTCAAGCTCCAACTTGGGGATTACCTCAATCTGTAGCTTTAGTTAATACTGCGCCTCCGATGGCAGCTCCACCAATACCGGTAGCAGCAGCAGCCGCACCACTTCCATCAGCGGCAATGGCTAGTCCAAACTTTAGTCGACCGATTCAGACAGAGTCAGATCGACCAGCCACTCCCCTCAAAGGACAAATCGAGAACCACGCTCCTGATACCGAATCTACAAGCAAGCGAAGAAGGGGTAGACCTAAAGGATCAAGAAACAAGGGAAAGGAAGTATCAGCGGGGAGTGAGAGTACTGGTGGGTTGAATAATGTCGATACTACTATAGCAGATCCAGCGCCATCGGAACAAAACGTCCAGCATCAACCCGCAGCAGTTGCAAAGATGGTGGCCGATAAACCCCTTTCTACGAAGGAATCACCAATTGTTCCAGTGACAGACGCAAACAATAAGAGTGGTCAGCCACAACTCACATACTCGGCAGAACATTGGAACCCAGACTCAAATAACAACCATAATCATACCTCTTCAATTCTTCCGCCAGATCAATATAGCCCTGAGGAACGTGCTGTTATCGAAGCATTTCAAACACCCGCAGAAGGACCTACTGGTTTCAATTCGACCCAAGGCACACCCGTAAACAATGGTACTCCCACAGCTGGCGGTACAAAACGAAAGCGTGGTCCCAATAAGCCTAAAACTGCTCCAATGGCTGCATCTCAAAACATGTCAGGATCGCAATCGCAAACTAGTCATACTTCTAAGAACATCAGTCCTTTACCCGCGCCTGCTGAAATTCCCGTTGTGCAAAAAGATACATCCACTGTGCAATGGGAATCTGTACCTCCAATGGTTGAAACTCTTGTTCCACCACCTCCTAAACGGCAGCGAAAGCCAAAAGTTCCTGGAACCAATGGTCCTTCCACTGGCAAAAAACCTGGTTCTTCGGTTGTTAGTAATGCTACACCTCCTATCCCACCAAGTTCTATTCCAGATTCCCCGGCTACTTCAGTACAAAGTATTCAACAGACGCAACAAAATACACCTGTAACTCGACCTGCTGATGGATTGGAAGCTCATTACGCTCGATTCCAACAAGATCTCGGACAACAGAATGGACGCAGTATCACTCCTACAACTTCAACAATCACACCTCAAGGACGTCAACATCAAAAAACTGCATCGATTCCACAATCAACACCACAGCAAATGGCCCAGCAAACTTCTCAACAGCCTCAGCAAGTTCAAATGCAACATCAGACGTCACAACAAGGCCACCCACGCGATGATCAGACTCAAAAGATGACACAAAATGTTCCGAGAAATGCTTCGAATAGTTATTTCCCGAATCATAGTGGTACTAATTATGTCTCACAATATTCCTCAAATCCGCAAGCAAACCAACGATATAGCGCTCACCAACCATCACCTCAGATGGGTAACAGCTACCGAGCTGGTACCATGACCCAAGCCTCACCACAATTTGCACATGCCGAAAATTCTTACCGGACAGCTAGTCCTCACACCATAGCTCAATCATCACCTTCTTTCTCTCAACCTGATACGTCATACCGAACTTCATCTTCCCTCGCTAATCCTTCACCAACTTATTCGCAACCAGAAGCATCCTATAATCCTCGCACAACAACTATTTCTACTGCAACTCCATCCTACTCTCAACCTGATTATAAACCTTCCGCTTTGAATCAAACCTCATCCTATACTCGTACTACCCCAACAACTCATCAACAACAATCTTATAATCAATATGCAGATCCTTCTTACATTGATCTTCCCACTCTTGATCTTCCTACCTTGGGCCATACATCCGCGTCTGCTTACGGTCAAACGAATATGAATAGTTTAGGTGGTGGTAGTTCGAGAAGCAATGCAAATACCAATAGCATTTATGGTACGAGCTCTGGATTGGGCAATGCATTTGATGGAGGCGCGAATGATTTATTAAGGAATAATAGAGCGGGAAGTGGAAGTTATGGGGCAGGCGGTAGTGCAGGTGGTTTTGACGGGGGTGAGGAAATGAGGCAGAGGTTAATGAAGGGTATGTTGGGGAGAGATAGATGAAAATTTCATCCGCAAAACAATTTTTCCCGGTCAGCAGTGGATTTGGATGAAATTTTGGGAATAAGTGGATAAAAAACCTACTCATGATCGATCATTAACGACCTCCTCACTGAACTTGAAGATGATAGCTTCAATAATTTACTTAATACGATGAATCAACGGATTCAAATCAGTTTTTCCCTTTAAGCCGAATCTGAAGATCAGTCACGAGGAAGTTGGAAAGGTCCGGTCCTGAATTTTTTCTTTCGTTTCGAGATAGGGTTCGAAACCCGATCATGAATCTTTGTGGTGCTTAAGATGGAATGTATGTGGGGTATCTGGTTTGTTGTGAATGGCAAGTGGAAAGTACGAAATAGGCAATGTGAAAAAAGACTTTCGTTTGGTTCTCTTATTTGGTGTGTATTTATGGAGATGAAGTCGGCGATTTTGTTTAGGGGTGCGAGATATGTTGGAATGGAATAGGATCTGCTAGGTTGAGATGGCATGGGATGGGAGTGAATGGATATCAAGTACATTTCTTTTCCTTTACATTGAGTTACATTTGTTTCTTTTGAGATGGGGGGGGGGGTTACTTTTTTTTTCTCCGAGGAGGGAATTGGATGATAAAGCAATGGGAATGGAAGGGAATGAAATGGAGGGAGGGGGATGGATGGATTGGTGGATATGTGGGTGGTACCGTGGGTGCTTAAAGGGAAATTTATTAAAGCAGTAATGATACCATTTTGATTTCGTGCACCTTGCCTGTCGAACATGTTTGGTTTGCTTTGTCTGCGGTGTTTTTGATTTGTCTTGTTTTGATACGCTGTGTTTTGGGGGTTGAGATGTGTTGGGTTGGGTTGGGTTGGGTTTCTGGAGTAGACTGCTGAGGAGATTATGAGGTACCTGTTTGAGTGGGTTTTTTTCGAAGGGATTTGATCACAAGATAAGAGAGAATATCTGGGAGGATTTTGGACAGATACTGTTGGTTATATTATAGCTCAGTGAGCATCGTAGTCGCATTTATTACTTTCTTTCATTGGCTGTGGAGTTTGAGGGTATACTGTTGTTGTTGTTGTTGTTGTTGTTGTTTCTGTTAAAGGGACTGGGTTGTTCTAAGGGGTATCTGGAGTAGGTAGGGGAATGAGAGGTACGTTTGAGGGTTATGTTGGGGGAACGGGACAGTGGAGGGGAGGCGGGGGTACTGTGGATGTGGATGGGGATGGGCGCAGATATGAGAGGAATGCTCAAGGAATTCTGGAGAGCAAGGAATGAGAATGAGGGGGAGGGAGGAGGAATTTGTGGATGAGGAGGTGGAAAGACGTGGGAAGATCATGGAGAGTAGAAATGGAGATGGAAATGGGAAGACTAAAGGCGAAAAGAAATGCAAGACGCTACGGAGCTTAGTGGGGTATCACATAGCCGAGCGCATATAGTACAAGCTAGGACGCATCCGAATCTAGGCATCAGAAGGCATCATTCGTAGTGAGATACTTCTCATATATAGTTCCTGAAAGAGACACCCGTGATAGTATTGGAAAGATCTCATGTGATTACGAAATCGCAGAACCTTTTCACTTCACTATCGGATTCACATATATCACGCAGTATAGATTGCATCATCATTTGAAAAGAGATGATCATTTCCTATTCATATCCCGAGAGGGGTAAGATATGTATGTGACCAAGTACTTTTCGCTTGCGTGCCTATTTTCATCTAAAGAAATAAAATAAAAATTGATCGTGATAAAATTCGCTATGAGAAAAGATAACTGGGTTCGTGCTAACGAAATGGTGCTACTTGTGATCTTTGTGTGAAAGGGGAATTCCAGATTTCCATCCATGCATTTCGTCCTAGCTGAGAAGTTGCCATGTGTCGTTTAAGATAGGAGATATTCTAGATGCGGGATATCAGGTGTCGGGGATGACAGCAAGGGTTTCGAGCAAAGGCCGATAAGTGTCGTCGATGATAACAATAGTTCTGAGCAAGGAGCAAAGACTGTTGCTAGTGACAGCGAAAATGTCGGGTTGAAAATGCGATGGAGGTGAATCTTGGAAGTTGGTGACGCGAGGTGAATATTGATGAAAGCGTGGGGATAAAACTTTTGGTGGGGGGTCTTGAAAGATAATGAATTCGAAATTGTTTTTGATAGTTCTCCGGGATGGAATGAAAATCTCTGCAGCGAATGTGTCAATAGTGCCGATTAGATACGAAGTTTGAAATTCTTAGGTATAGTTGACGGAAATGCTGATAAGAAAAACTGCTGAGAACGAAAATGAGGACTCGGTAAGATGCCGCGAGAATGATATGAAATCGGTGTTTGTGGGGATAGAGACATGTCATTTACTTGCTGAGAAATCCAGTAGAACTCTCTAGGGTATTTTGATAATGTATACCAGGGAAGGTGGCTGTACTGAGTGGAGTGTCTTTGAAAGGCTGATAGATCATGACTAGCCAGACAGGGGCAAGGTCTATTGGCACATGAAATGCGTGAAAACTTCTAGTCACCGTCTCCTTCCTCCGTCTCTACTTTAGCCTGCATAGACTCAGCATATGGAGCGTCCGACATAGAATCGTCGCTGTCGGAGTCGGACTCGTAGAAATCCCCTTCTTCGTCTGTCTTATCATCGACATCTTCCATGATCTTATCTTCAGGGGACTCTCCAGGGGTTCTGCCAAACAATCCTTGGACGGATTCTGATAGAGTATCAGTATTCGAGTTAAGGCGAGGATCTGTGCCTGCAAGGGCGTTGATAAAATGCTCATTACAGTCCGCTGCATTAAGGTCAAGTGGCTTTTCAGATTCAGCACGCTCCAGCAAACTGGCCTCCTCTTCCTTACTTAGTTTTTCCTGCATAGCGATACTATTGATGCGAAGCTTCTTAAGTTGCACTGTTCAGACTTGTTAGCAATTTCAACTTGGCAGGGCTGAATGAGCAACTTACAATCAGCAAGTCTATCTTCTATTGTATTATCCACAATAACTCTCGCAAATATTGTTTCTAACTCTTGGCCAATCCGGTAGACACGACCGAAAGCTTGCTTTTCACTATATTAAATTTAGCTGTGATCACGCGTCTTAGTCCTTCTCACATACGCAAAGGGATTCCACCACAACTCACTATAGAGCATTAGTATATTGATCCAAGATTAGAGAAGACAGATTACATACACTGATATAACCTTGTTTGCGAAGGGCAAATTTAAGCCTACTCCTCCACACTTGAGGCCAGAAACGAGGATTTTGACCTTGGGATTCATCTTATATAATCGAATAACTTCAGATCGTGTTTTTTGGGTCATGTCGCCCTTGATAATAATATTCAGTAAACGCATATTCAACCATGGGAACTTTCAAGCTTACCGAATAATAAAGGAAATTAAAATTCTCTTTCTCGAGCATACGACCGATGATAGTACTCACCATTTTCCACTGCGTATAGATGATGATTTTTTCCTTTGGTGATTCGGACAACCACTCTCGAACCTGCTCAATTACAGCTTCTAATTTCGAGCCTGGCCTCAGATCAATCATTCCTCGGTCGTACTGATCCAGCCATATAGACTTAGGTGTACCTGGAATGTAATTGCGGAAATCCTTTCCCTTCATCCCTTTTTTCTTAATCCCCATTTGGGCGCTTTCTTGCTGCTCTTGTACTCTCTCCAGCTCAGAAGGATCGTACGGCTCATCGCAAGCTCTGCATTTACGCATCTAAAGAATTGTCAGAGATATGATCACGATTCATCAATGTTAGAACTTGCCTCTGTTCCATTTTCTGCAAGCTCAATATCCGGATTTTCATTCAAGCAAAAGTCGCAAAATAAGTGTTTACATCCGGGAATCTCTTTTAGATCTTCTGTATCTTCTTGGCAGAATTCACATATCTTTATTTGCTGATCCAACGAATGCTTATACTCGGCAGCTACCTTTGCTCTCTCACCTCTAATCCAAGAGCAGATGCCTACAGCTTCAATCAGTATGCAGTTTGTGTGAATTGTGCGTTGATTTCTTACGTCGATATAATACGGGATCCAGAACTTGAACCTTATCTCTAATCTCTTCCAGTTCATGGTTATCAAAAAGTACCTATCGTCTGTAAGTTTAAGACATAAAATTACTGAGAAGCAATCAGACCATAATCTTTCGCTCAACCAATGCTGGATGAGACACCAGTCTGGATGATAGTTAGTGAGATTATACGAGCAGAGACCAGAATACTTACTGTCTCAGAAAAGAAATTTGGGCGAATTTATACGACATTGGTTTCCGTGGGTCATCATCTTCGAGGTCTTGGTCTCTCAGTTCCTGAAATTTTTCTTCTACTGCTCGGTATAAAATTTCTTCCGCGGCATTAAAGTCGACCTTGATGGCTTTATGATGAGCTTTAGGCAGTTGTATCAACGTATTACCAAGTACTCTATCTTCCATTGTCCTCCTAATATATATTAGCACATGAATTCCTGTATATTCCATGGCGAAATTGTATATCCATGTACTCACCGGATCATTAATTTGCCCAATTTTTTCTCCATCCGAGAGATACATTCTTCCTAAACAATTGTTAATACTGAGGATTCAATAACATGGTGTGATGACTAGCATATTTGGAATTGCAGAAGTCGGCTGAAAATCTAACAAAATATTAATATTGGGAATAACAAGAGCTATCTATGCACAACTGACCTCGACATTGTGGTAGTTTCTGGGTCCTTCAAAAAGCGAAAATAGCTGTAGAAATCTAGATGGATAAGCATTAGTGCTTGCAGTGTGAGGGTCAATCGAGCACAATACCCTGCAGACGATTCTGAAATGGTGTCTAAACAAATTTTCAGCATTTCTCAAATGAGGGGTATATATTGGATAACTTACACCAGTCACGACCCATCTATATCTACTCTTCAAGGCATTCACAGCGCGACTTGCTCTAGAATCATGATTTCTGGTACCATGCTGTTTCACATGAGTACGCCGCATAAGAATTGGTTGTACCGAATGGAGAATTACTCACCCCTTCATCGATAATTACCTAAAAATATGTATTAGAAATATTTGTTTATCTTTCGGGTCAACCCAAAACTTACTCGATACCAATTGACATCGTATAAGACACCTGCGGTGTCCGACTTATCATGGGGAAAGTTCTCCATGGGTGGAACTTCTTCATCTGCTGCATTTCTCTTTTTACCTTTACTTTTCTTCGTCCGACTGCTTTTACTAGCAGTTTCTCTCAGCCACGGCAAATTTGTCATAAGCTCGTCATACGTGGTAATTACCACATTTGACAATGTGTATTGTATAGCATCTCGTCTATCAGAACGGTTATAAATGTCTATATTCTTGATAGTACTTCCACCATGTTTCTTGAGCTCATCAAGCCATTGAAGAAGCTGTAATTCGTTAGTTCGGGGTTTTATTTTGCATCTTGCCGGATTTGTACATACGAGTCCGCTGGGAACCACAATCAGAGTTGTCCGCTCCTCAGCCACGATCTTATTGGAGTCTGGAGGGTTTCCAATGATGGCCTATTTAGTTAGTATTTGAATAAATATCTGAGATAGATGAGCTTACCGCTATGCATTGAATAGTTTTTCCTAGTCCCATACAATCTGCCAAGATGCCTCCTTGTGGGCCTTCTTCGGAACACTCGCGTTCGAGCATCCGAGATGCTCCAATCAACTGATGATGATGTAATGCTGCACTACTTATCAGTGGAAGTTCTTATGCATTTGGTGGCTCTTATTACCAGAGTCCATTCCCTGAAGTTTCCATCTTCCATCTAGAGGATGTACTTTTCCGTAACCAAAGCTTCGACTCGCCTTTATCAATGAAGTCATACTTTCTCCACGCTTATTTTTGTTATTATACTCGGGGTAGGCCGCACGAAGTTTATCAAATTGCTCACGTTGTGTGCGTGCTTGAATTATCGGAGCTTCCGTTCCAAGATCCAGATTAAATGGGTCTGCAGCTGTAAATTTACTCTTCAACTTTTCCGAAGTGGCTTCGCCAGACTGACACTTCTTGTTTCTGGTCTTTTGGCTGGTAGCTTTTGTTACACGCCCACCTACTGTGGCATTCAAGCTTTTTGCCGCGAGCTTCTTGGCCTTGCTTTCAGCTTGACGAGCAAAAACCTCCTTGGGTGTTCTTGCTGTAGCTCTCCGAGTGGCCGTCTTCTTGTCTCCTGAAGATGAGGTTTTGCTATGAGATATGTTAATGTCACTATAACCCGGAGTGCTCAGAACATTACTTGGGTTCAGAACACCCAAGGAATGAGACATTCCTGAAAATAGAGATTGTCTTGGCACCTGAGGATCGATAGAGGCTGCTCTTGGTGAGGGGAACCTCGGCTCTAGCTTGATATTGACGTCTGTAGTGTCATTCTCAACTTTTATTAACTGAGAATGGTTCTTGACAAGACTCTCACTGGGTGTCACATCAGTAGCGGTTGTAGGTTGGGTTGACAGGAGTTCTGCGGTCAGTTTCCCGCCTTCATCAATAGCACGCGACATCTGATGACGACGATACAAACTGTCCGCGTGAAGTGTCAATCCTTTACTCGTAGTTCTCAGACATTTGGGTGAGCTGAGAAACTATATAGTATCTTTACTGGTGTCTCGTCTCTGGAAGGCGCTCGCTCACATGCGGAAATTTCGATGCTCTTCGATGCCAATTTCGATGAACTAAGAGAGTTGAATCGTGATGATTTCGTGGTGAAGATTATCCCTTTGAGGAAACCCTTCTTGATTGCGAAAGGGAGGGGTGAGGAGATTCTGCTTTTTGTGAGAGTAAAACTAAGTTCTGAGGAATGGATGTAATGAAGATGGCTCAAAGGAGAAACTTGTTCCGGTTTATAGACGCAAATTGAGTTCTGTTAGAAGCAATTCTCAATCTACGATGATCGAACAATTCAATTGATAGGAGAGTAAAGCTTTGTGTATGAGAATAGAAACTCAAGGTTAGAATCTGTATTGTTGTTGTCTTGTTTTGTTGTTGGTCGCAAAAGTTTGAAGGTGGGATTATTGTTCACGGGGTGGGGGCTAGTGCAATCTTGTCGGATTGGTATATTAGACGACGATTAGTGAATATGTAAAGAAAGGTGAGTTGTAATTAGCTCCATAAGTCTTTTACAAGCTTCTTTCGGGCTACACTTGGTTTTGGCGTTGGCAGTCTACTTGATGTAGCTTTCTGACCTCTTTCACAGTAACGACAGACATTTTACCTAGAAAATATGAGCAATTTTGCCAATGAGCTCATAAAAAAGAAGCAAAAAAGACTGCTATTTCAGTGCAGATCATCCACGCAATCTGGAGATCCTTTGCTTGTTGAGCGGGATATAGCTGTTGGCACACATGCGAACTTCTAATGATTTAGTTCGAGATAGTAAAATCCTCGAAACACTCATATAACTGCACTCTCAGAGTTGGACGTGTATAGAAATTTGGGACTTCGAAACCCGTTTCACAAGAACGCTTGACTGTTCTCTTGGTTTCCTCACCAGTCAAGTAGCCACATATGACCATGGCAAAGGCGCTTGCCATCAAGCAAGAACATCTCAAGAGCCGCATCGTATCATGATGCTAGAGCAGATATACCCATCACTTCACTCTACTCCATCAATATACCATTTTCCAAGAGGCCATGGAGAATCTCGAGACGAAGTCAAAAACTGCCTCATTGTGCCCAAGTGTCTTTGGATTGACAACGAAGAACATTTTCAATTCAAGGAGTTATTCACAGAACTGTTTCCATAATGAATCCACCGAACGAGATGATGTGAGTGCAAAACATGATGAGACGAGTGCAATAGGATGATCATGAACATGAATGATGTTGAAGTTCACAGTCATATTGAGGTCTGTGCTTACCCCACTTGAACTTCACTCAACGCCGGATTTGGTAGATCTCACTCATTTCTTATTACATCCGCACCTCGTATGCGAACTATTTGCTCGTCGTTTGATCTATTCTCACACCTCATATCAGAATACTCCCACTTCGTTAAAGACTTCGTTAAAGACTTCGTCTCCTTTTCTGGGTACTCCAAATATAATACTCATTCGTGACTTCCCCGAATAATTTTCAACCCTTGTTCGGAAAGATTAGCCTTAGTTTAGTAGGTTACCGAATTGAATTTACTTATTTCGTAATGTGAGCTTGAGATAGTTGATTGAGTCACGCGAACTCAAATTCCCATTTTTTGACAATGCTGCCGCTTCTCGTCAGTCTTCCTGCTACAAAAATTCGTGAAATGAAATTGCTTGTTGAAAAAAAAAGCATTCGAGCTCTAGAGTCACTAGATGGAGATATACAGCAATGGATTTGGCTAGTCCCGCTGTTGCCTTAGAATTTCTGTCATGTACACTCCCGCGATTAAGGCTACATCAATTAATACTATCCCTAGAACGCTCTTGTCATTCATTTCTTTATCATATCATCGCATCTTCTCTCCGAACAAACATTCACTCGAAGCCTCATTTTCCTCCGAATCTCTTCCCTCAACATCATCTCTATATCATATCATCATGTCTTTCCTCCCCCAAACTATGCTTATTCTCTTTCATCCTACTCTCTATTTACTATACCAATTTTGCACCAACATCCGCAAATTATATCGTACATTACTATGTCTATATTATCAAAGCAACATGAGTTCAACTCCCATCTCCAACTCCAACTTTCTCTCTCATTTTTGATACCCAAACCAAAACAACCGAATACTAACAAGCTTTTCACCTACAGCACACACATACACAACACAATGATCACAGGTGAGCTCTAATATATATACTCCTGGTGGATTCTGTTCTCTCAGGTTCAGAAAATCAAGAAGTGTCCTCTAATTTCCATTTATTATATAACGTCTCTCATTCTCGATCCAGCTACCATCTCTCTCATTCCTCCTTCCGTACCGATCCAGCATCGCAAACCACCCACCCCTTTCAATACAAAGTAAGCACCAGCCTGCAAACTTCAAGTCCTTATTTTATCCAGTAATGCAAAACAGCTATCAACAGCCTTAATGATAGCGCTTGATCCAGTCGACCCAGTTGATGCTCATGAAGAACCCTGTTGTGACAGGTCTTCCGAGCGAAGAGAGTGTTCGAGGAAGGGGTCGTTAACATGTTCAGCTGCCTCTAGTGCAGCTTGATCCAGAATTCTCATGGGATGGTTGGGTTTATCCACCAGTGTTGATTGAGGAGATGAGAACTGATGTTGCTTTCGTGATTTGTTAGGAGTCGAGTAGATATCCGGCATCCGAGTTCCAGAATTATCTCGAAACAAACCCGCGGATGGAGGCTGATCTAGGAGTCCCCTTACGCTAGAGTCCTCGTCAATACTCAAACTCTTTTGCTTCTGAGCTTTGGTTCTTGTGATAAGCCGATTCGCATCCGAGGTTGCCCTCACAATACACATCCAGAGTCTGACCTGCTTTTCGGTCGTGCTCATATTTCGGTTGAGGAATATACCGTTGCGCCTAGTCGAATTAAATACACACAGCCGATACAAGCATAAGGCATAGTGATCAGCATCCTGCCAACCCTTCATATTCGTATCTGGATCAGAGTATTTGCAGTCACCGTATGCTTCGCCTTCCATGATCATGCTTTGCACTGTTTTGAGACTGGGACCTTTGGAGTTAGGCTCTCTCAATATACGCGGCTGGATGGCAGACTCATAGAGCAAGTCATAATGGCGGTGGAATTCGGGAGATTTAAGAAAATCGCTGACCGCGTTCGCATTGGGAAGTCCCAGATAAGGAGCCATCTTTTTGAGACTTTGATAAGTAGTGAACGGAATATTAACACCCGTCAACTTATCGACCATTAGATGATCCTCGCTGAATAAGAGCATCTCTGCCGCTGTCTTTGGCTTTCTGACCTCCACTGACGATTCCATGACTGCCTATCTCAAGATTCGAGTAAGGCTGGTCCAGCTGTGGATAAGCAATTACTCAGAGAGTAGATCGAAATATCAAAAGATCGAAGACTGATAAATTGAAAAGGTCAGTTACGCTTAGGAAAAAAGGAATTTGGAGGTGATTACCCTGAAAAGAGAAATTGTGGTTGAGAGGGATACTCTGGTATAAGGATTCAAAGAGCTGAGGTGCTTGGGGGTTCGTATTGATGGTGACGACGGTGATGGTAGAGGTTTTTGTCAATGTTGTTGTTGTCGTCGTCGTCGTTGAAGGTTGAACGATGGGAGAAGTTGAGAATTGAAAGTGGGAAAAAACATTGAAGCCTGCTAGCCGATCCAAAAGTGAGATTGGTGCTAAGGTCAAAAATAATTTTTTTAGTCGTCTAAAGATTTTATTCCAGGTGAGTCTTGTCTTCAGTGATGGCCAATTTCATTTCTCACAGCCTGGTGTTCTGATGAGTGGGTGACCGCACAATTTATACTTCATCCACTGAAGCATGCTTTTTCATTCCCATGTTACTTCGTATCTTCTTTACCAATATTATATATATTCTTATGCTAACCTCAATCTCCCATCTATCAACACCTCCAGACTGTACACAAACATGACTATACCTCCCTGCTCTGTTATCTTTCAAATTATGACGGCTCAAACTATGCTATCATCCAAGCTACATGCCTATAACTCAACATCTCAACCTCTGAGAGAGAATCTGAGAAATCAGAAGAGCCAAAGTTTGGAAATCAGATGAAACTGCACGCAAATTATGAAGCTCCGAAGGCTGTCATCTCATTTAAAGCAATAAAGAAATAAATAGAAATTCCTCGGTACTACCGATATTTTGTATTATCCCTGACTTAATTTTTGCATCGTTACATCCCCATTGTGTACTACTATGCCCATTGTTTCCTATTCATCATACATCAGATTGAACTCCGTCTCATTTCCACACAGATTCCCGGCTTAACAGTTCTCGAGCGGGAAAATCTTCCCTTTTTCACGTCATCGAACTCATGCACCCAGCACTGTTATCACCGCAGTCATCCATCACGCAGTCTCCTCATTTATTTGGACTTTGAGCTTTAGATTAGAGCTTCCAATGCATCCTTTCTAACTCGAAAGAGATAATGCTCATTTTGCTAAGGAGTTCACTTAAAGCCACCGCAATGATGAAATACCGTCTAAAAGCAAATGATGACCTGCCTCCTTACTTCCTTTCATCCTCAACATCTCTCATCTTCTCACTCTGGTATTAATACTTCATCAGAAACGGAAGCTCAAGATCAATTACAAGCAAAGGCACCCAGTCAGACGCCCAGTTCTTCACGATTATACCTCTAAAGCTTCTCGCCCATCATGCTTTCCTCCCTCACACAACCTGATATAAATTTAACCTCAAACTCCCTCCACATACTTCCGTCCCATTGCCAGCACAAACCATATCGCACCCCGTAGTACTCGGTGATGTACCTGATTGAAGTATCGAGCCTGCATTTATGTTTGACCCGCAGTAGCATTCGTTTCCTAAAGTTCCCAGTCGTCATTAACACTAATTTCACCCCAGCTAACCAAGATAAGATAAGACATACTCACCATACTCAACACCAAAATAAGTCCACCCATCACAGGCCATAGAACAAGCCTCAACACTGTTATTCATCCCCGGAATTGGATTTTCTAAACCACTCAAAGCACGACCTTTTGTAGATTCATTATAGCATCCTAAATAATTCCAGCCCGTTAAATTCATGACTGTGATTGGTCCTGATGGTATCGAGATAGTGCCATTAAATTGGTACATGTTGAGTCTAGAGCCACCTGTTGTTATGTATTAGTAGATATATCTCTGTAGGAAGGTAATTGAATGGAAAATATGGACACGTAACCTCCACAGTATTCGCCAGGATCTCCAGCGCACAACATATCACATCCATTGACACTCGGGATGGTGCTTTCTTGAAGAACTGAGCCAGCATTTATGGTTGCACCGCAATAGCATCTAAAGAAAATTAGCTAGGATAATACAGGGAATCAAGGTCAGAGCAGGCTAACTCATTAGAATACTCCATTCCGAAATACTCAAAAGCCGAGCAGCTTGATTGACAAGATTCTATTGTGAACCCTCCGATAGGAAGCGCAGGCCGTAGATCAGAGAGGGCACGACCTGCAGTCGCTTCACTGTAGCATCCTAGATAGTTATAGCCGGTAACATTCATTACCGTGATGGGCCCTGTGAGTGTAGGAATTGCCGAGATTGTTGAAGTTGTTGATATTGTTGGAGATGTTGAGGACGGCAAAGTCGATGTGGAAGTTGATGTAGTATTCTCTGTCGTAGAAGTCGAAGAAGTACCACTTGAGCTGGTAGTAGACGCAGTTTTACTAGTCGAGATCATAGATGGCGACGAAGAAGTGGCTGTGTTCAGCATATATACATCAAGTTTTCCTGGTCCACCGCAATATTCTTTGGTATTACCCTTACAAAGCATGGAACATCCATTAATACTTGGAGTGACACTAGCCTGATTGACCGAGCCGACACCTAACGCACTATAAATTCGCGGAGTCAGCATTGCAAGGTAGAATTTTGTAGTCAAACGAGGAAATTACTCACTTCCCACAATAGCATTCGTTAGCATACTCCATACCAAAGTATGTAAATCCTTTGCAAGCAGTTGCGCATAATTCGATTGTAAATCCTGTAGATGGTGCTTGAGGGCTAAAACCACCCAAAGCACGACCAGTTGTGGTTTCACTATAACATCCCAAGTAACTGTAATTGCCGACACTATTGACTGTCTTGGGACCATACAATGCTGGATCAGATCCAGCCACATATTCTGTAGGGTTATAGAAAACGGAAATATAGCCAGTTCCTCCGCATCCATCGGTCGGGTCACCCGGGCAAGCAAAATTGCACAATGCATTAGTAGGATCCTGTGAGGCTAGAGGTGGTGGAGTACTGTAAAATTAAGCAGTCAGCATTGTATAGAAGAACAATCTGAATGTTAAAGGGCTTTGGGAGATCCTCCAGTATTTGGTCCGAGGCGACTTCTCGTGCGTAATCCCATAAAGGGCCAGAATTGGATCTAGCGTCCTCGCTTATGAATACGCTAAACCCAATATCGATCCTCGGGGATCAATCGACCAATGCCCAGGTGCTACCTAGAACTCGCAGATAGTGTTTGAGGGGATTCGGCGGAACGCGAAGATCCTCGACCCTGGGATTGCATAAAGGGCAAATTTCGAAGAGAAATGAAGCTAGTGAAGAAAACGAAACGTGAATGCTACACAAAGAAACATAAATAGTACATAGAATGAAATAACATGAAGGATGAGATCAAGGAACAAATGTAGGTAGTAAAGCGAAAGAGAATAGCGAACCCTTAAAACTTACTTGCCACACCAGCATTGGCTAGTATATTCTGTACCAGCAAAGCTGTATTGTGCGAGTCCATAACATGCTTCTTGGCACATATTATTGCTATTTGCAGTGACGTTAGGTGTATACCCTTGATTGGGTAGTAGACGTGGTCCAATGTTAGATTCTTGAAAGCATCCGAGATAATTGTAGATTGTTTCGCCGGTAGTAGAATTTACTGGGCCAACCTTCTTCGAGATGACAGTCCCAGCGATTTCGACAACGTGAACTCCCCAGTTGACATCATCTGTATTCAAAGTCCAAGTATTGTTGAGCAGAAGGTCTGGCTGATTGTATTGTTCCACATTTGCTGAGAAAATAACGGTTCCATATGCACAATCATTGACAGCTATCTGTTGTGATTCGTGCAATTCCGTCGGGTCACTAATGTGAAAAACGCCATTTGGTGGCTTGCTCTTACTGATCTCCAATGAGGAGCCTCCAACATTACAAATTCGAATCTGCTGGGAAGATGAACTTCCAGGTGCGACTTTGCCAAAGTCCATAAGAAGGTTAGCTTGAGGAAGCCATCCACCTTCGCCATTGCTAACCGAAAAATTGGTTATTGGAGCCGTTGAGGCAATACCCTCAAGGATGATGTTGACTGTACCTCCATCGGACCAGACTTGCCAATAAGAATTATATGATCCGGTTCCGTTGGTTGGTTCAAAGGAAGATTTTATAGATATCTGCGAGCTAGGGGCGATTTGACTTCCAATTTCCGGAAGACCTACTGCACTGAAGTAATCAAACCCCAAATCCCATGTCCCATTTATCACGGTGCTGTTGATGAATATCGGACTATCATCTAGGTCATCCGCAGTGTATGCATACCCCAAAATTGTCATAGCCATCAACCCTTTATTTGATATCGTAAAGATAGCTGATTGGGGATTTATGTCACTTTCATTTGTGATGATAATTCCGCCATAATCCACTGTAGTTGGAGCAATAGCTAGAAAGGGATTTGAGGATACCTCTGTACCAGTTAAGCTTATTGGATAGAGAGCAGCAAAGCCGGGGACAGCATTTGTCGTTAAAATTGTCAGAGGCGTGCTTTTTATTCCAGGAGATACATTTCCAAAAGATGTATTCGCCGTGGCTCCAATTTGAACATTGATCAAGTCCCAGGTGACAGGAAATGTAAATTTGGCTCCCGCTTTCAGGGGACCTATTGGCAATGTTGAATTATCAACGGAGAAGTACCCATTTCCAACAGTTGCACCATTTATTGAAGTAATCGCAATGTTGGTTGTACAATTGACAGTCTGGATAGATGTATCTCCAAGTGCAACGGTGCCGAAATCAATTGGAGAAGTACAATTTACTAAACAATAGATTAGCATAAAGTACTGTTTCATTCACAACAATCAGACAGAAGAGTGATTTAAGAAAAGAGCTTCACCCACGAGGAAGATTGACAGGTGCTCCGAGACAATAAAGAACGCCGTTTGAATCAGTTGTATATACTCGACTATTTCCGAAGGCTGGACGTTGGAATTTGTTTGCGCCTCCTATTTGCGGTAATTTGATTTTTTTTAAAACACCATTCTGAGGTACAGCATACCATGCACGGAGGCCAGCATCGGGGTCTGTCATCCAAAGGATCGCTGTACCAATTTGATTATTGAAGCTAGTGACAGTTGGTATTCCAACACCAACACGACCTGCTGAGATCTCGTTCGTTTGACCAACTTTGGAAAATTGGGGAAGACCATTAGATGTGAATGTGAGCTGATAGACTGATGTTGCCAGACCGACTGGAGTACAATAGATGAAACCGCCCTCAAGGGGATAAGAGCCGCATGCACCAAATACTGCAGCACTCGTGACGATTGTTTGTAAAATATTATCTGTTTGTCCAGGTCCTAGCTTGTATCCACCAAGGTTATTCGCATTCAGGATATAAATTTTCCCATTTTTACCAGCAGTAACGGCCATCTTTTCTACGCCTGTGCCTTTAAATACTGTCGGGTCGAGTAGAACGATGCCTCCACTACCAAAATCTTGATCTCCAGCATCCATGTTCTGATAGTCATAGGGTTGGAAGTAATCCGATACGGATATTACACCTGCGCTGTCCAAGGCCAGATTTATGGTTGCCTCTCCTAGTGTTTGACAGCCACTCGAACCTGAAGCTGGCGTACCTTGATTTTGATGAGCCTAGAGAAGACCGTCAGTTATCATTTTGCATTGAATAACTTCTGGGCAGCATGACACACTTACACCACCATTACCAGATACAAGGAAAATCCTATCTCCATCAGTTGCCAATCCCATTCCACTCATCCATATACCTCCTTCTCCGCCTCCACCTCCCTCGAGCAAAACATTCGTTTGTGGAACTAGTGGTCCACTTTCAACTGCCCAGGTTGTGATAATCTTGGCTTGTTCAATATCAATACCCATCACAAGACCAGTGTAATTGAATAGATCACAATGACCCCCAAAGGAGCCATATACCACACTTCCAACTTGTGTCAATGAAGGACGTTGTAGTATGACCCCTCCTATAAAATATTTCTGGGGGGCATTATCTGCAATTGCGCCGTCAATGAGTATTGGGTAAGAATCTACATCAAGTAATGTACTGATATTGACTGCATGAAAGTAATAAACACCATTCGCCGTTCCAGTACTGGAAGATCGTAGAGTCAGTATTGTTTATCAAAGATATTCTCTGAAGCCGAGTGAAAAGATTGAGGAATTAATACTCTACGGAGGATGAAAAATAATATATAGAATGATACACAAAAATAGAGCATGAAATTGGGGAACGGAACTAGACAATAAAGATAATGGAGCTGGTAAACCATCTATACTTACTTTCCTGGGACTCTGTAGTTTGGCATATAAGTTTTGGAAAAGAAATATGCTATATCAGTGGCGGGGTCGATAGTTGGTGTGCCTGTAATCTGATAAGTGGTGGAATAAGGTAAGGACGTAACTTTTATTTACCTATGATACCAATGTAGTTGGGAATATCTTGCAACATGTCAATTCAATAAAATTTAATCATTCTTTCACATCCAAACTTACCTGTACATCCTATATCAGATTGTAAGAATGGAGTATGAACTTGTCTTGAGTTTATGAGAACTCCAGTCTCGGCATTAAGGGTCCTGATATAATTTTGGTTAGATGCAAGAAACAGCAATTGAGGGCCGCCTGTAAGTGGCGTATAAGTTAATGGTTTAGCATAGAACTGTCTTCGTCAGCAGGTGTTCGTGCAATTTTTAAGAGAATCTCTTGCCAGGAGAAGGCATTTTCATACCACAAACGTAGTAGTCCAACCCATACAAAAGTCAACGCTTGAAGACTTTCTGATAGTTGGTATGTCTGTGTGTCTCGTAGAATATCTTGACCTTCAATCTTGAGATCTGAATGAAACAATGATGGCATTACTGACCTGTTCTTGGTAATTGAAAGCGACTTTCCACAGCTGGCCAAATGATGAACTGTCAATAATTCCCGGGTCCATGTTATGATTAGTCCTGATTATTGTCAAGAAACTTCCTCTCGTATGTGGGAAGAAAAGCACTTACATATATCCTGTTTGCTGCAAATCCGCATCTCTATATTCGTCCGTAGATGAAAGACCTTGAACTAGAATATCACCTATAATCACCGTAATAAGCACGGTAATGTAAGAAGAAGAAAGTATCATGATGATGGGACTTCTTCGGAGTTTTTTGGACCGGAAATACTAAAAGACTTGCGATATGCGACCAGAATCGAAAGAATGTTTTCTCCTCTGTTTAAGTTGCGAAACGATGTATTGGCATCGAGGTCCTTTTGTTCCGAACGATACGAGCTCTCTGATCCCTTGGGGTTTCTTTTTTCCTCGACCAAAGGCTCTTCTCGTTACGATTCGACCCAGGTTTTGTCGTAGAAGTTGAATAGGTTGCGCGATTTACCTTCGTTATTTGCATACCAAATTCTATCTAGAGCGTCGGAAGAAATTGTATAATAGCATGAAATGACGACACCCAAACATTGGTGAACAAAGATATGATAAAATCAAGCAGATGGATTTAGGACTCAGACTCTTCTCCCGATCATAATATTGCAGAAGTAAGTGTGAACTATTCCTTGAGAAAATGAAAGAGAGGTAATGCGGGAGGCAAACTTGACTAGCTTGACTAAATTTGACCATTCCCCCCACTCAAGAACGAGATAATGAGAGGTAAAGGGCAATTTTCAGAACCGAGGAAGGAGCAAGCCATGTAAACAAAAACAGGCAAGCACGCCAAACGCCGACCATGTCTTCGTAATTTCCATTGCAGAAGGCTATCTGCATTGGCGTCTGTGAGATCTAAAGCACACTCGAAGCAGAGTTTTGAACTCTGCATGAGAGCACGAGATACAGTGGGTGTAGATCCTCTAGATTCCGAAGATGGCAAGCACATCTATCGAGAACTTTCCTAATAACGAAACATCTCATTCTTAGCAGATTTGTTCTCCATGATTTCTTCAAAACAATTCGGTGAGGTGGGGAGTTCTGTAGACAAATTCAAATCGCCCACTTTCCAGAATCTATATCTTATATCGAAAGGTAGCCGTGCTAGATGAGTTTGGGAACTTCGCATAGTACTACATCAAAAAATTCTTCCATGTCGTGAACTGCGATTTGAAGTTTCGGAGGCTCAAGGGGCACGAGGAATCAAGCTTTTTGCCAAGGTAGGGCGGGGTATCAAAATTACCATTACGCTAGGGACATTGCAGTGATCATGGAACGACCCTGAACACGACATCATCAAGAAATTTATGACATCTAAGAATTGCGCTGAGTTTTGCAAACAGTTTATTCCTTAGATGAATAAACTCTTGTCAATTCTACGAGTTCTACGAGTTCCACCAGAGGCAAGGAATTTGATTGAGTCTCTTCGGCACGGTCCGCCTGAGGGCGACGGCATTAATCGGACATTGCGGCTCAACATTATCTTTTTATGCTTTTGCCTCAAAATCCTGTATCAAATGTATATGGATAGGTATGTATCAATAACGGTGTATCATAGAGTGGTAATGGGGGCTTGTAACTCTCCCTATTGGTTTTCTCAAACCTGGTCGCTACTATGAGTTTCGTCCTCTTCGTTCTGTATCCGTTAATCCTCTAGGTTCTCGAACACTATGGCTTCCCCATTGAGCATTCTCTTCCTCACATCGATGGCATTTTGTATCGAGCCTTACAAACCTCCCCTCTTCATATCCTTATACCCGATCTTTCGTCAAACGGGCGGTTCAATACTTTGTGCGTCCCGTCCAGCATCCCCGCCATTGCCACTCTGTTCGCAGATCTCACAGATCTCATCGATAACACGCCAAAAACGTTAAAGCAGATATAGCAGATATGCCATTGGGTGGAAACGTTGCACTATATCCTACGCAGAACTACCCGGACACAGTTGCTGGCGGCCGGGTATATATCAGTGGCTGCGAGAGATCTTGAGGCAGTCCCCAAAGTTGGTACAATCGAGGTGCGGGGTTATTGACGATTTCTACAACATGGCTTTCATGCATCACCGATACATCAAAGCTTTTCGGCTGCATATCGATATCTTGCATCTTGAGGAAGCGAAACAAAAATTGATAGTCAACAGCTCGCTTTGGGTATCTAAGAACTACTTGATTTCTGTATACCTCATACTCCTTTGCCACGTCTTGCAAGCGCAAAATTAGTATAGGAATCAGCTTTCTTATAACTGACTTTATGATCATCGGCTCGAGCTTCACTTTTTTGGTTTTCCAAATACTTTTTGTTGCATGTCTTCCGGAACACTTTTCAGCCGAAGTAGTTTTGCGGGGGAATTCTCATCCGGATGAACTTCTAAAAGCTCTTGGCGAAGCTGACTGCTGCATAACTGGCCTGATAATTCGGTCATTCCTTTCTCGGATCGTTCTCCGATTTTATCCATGCCACAACATCATCGATTGGTGTAAATCTTCTAGATAATGGGTAATTATAACCGAGTATTGTTCTCGTCGATTGTTCCACAGCCCTATCATTAGTTTTGTCGTCGATCATACTATGTTGCACCAAAAAGATTTTTGTTTGTTGTCGTGCGATGTACCGGCTCAGCTATTTGTGGCATTCTCCTGCTTATTTAGGAATTCTTCGTACAAATTGAGCTTCGTGTACTTTGAACAATTTTTATATCCTATATTGCGTGCTATTGCATACCTTAAGCGCGATGTGTTGCGGCTTCAAAACATGATCGACTTTCAGGCTAGGAAGGGTCCTCACCACTCCTTGTGGTTTATATTTGGTTCTCCAATGGTGTCTGAGGCTTTGATTGCGCTTAAATCTTCTGAAGCAATTATAAATTCCTCTGTATCTATCCGTGATTATAGTGTCTTGATTAAGTATATTTTCATGTACATAGCACTGCCAGCTTCACCACCTCTATTTGCAAAACCACCCTTAGCCTGATTCGCCACCGCTCAAGAAGTACTATTACTTTTGCCAATCAACTGATACTGGTTCTTCATTATCTACCGCGTGCCATATCCCTTCTCTTTTATATCCGACCAATCCTCCTCCTCCTGGCACAAATTTGGCGATAGACTCTCTAATCCTGCATTTTTCCGGTATCTGCTCAGCCTTTTCTATTATTAAATCACCAAGATTTTGACTTGTGCCCTTTTTCCTCATTTCTTCGATCGCGGCTCCTTCTTCAATCTCCATCATTTTCTTGGCAATTTTAGTGTATATCATACTATCTATGATTCCTTCCTTTCGATTACAATTTTCAAGAACACGCAAAGCTCGACGACGCATTAACGGATCTCGACATCTAGTGGAAACTAAATAGATGGGAGTAAGAAAGCCGCGATGGTAATGAAAGGTTGGAGGCGTTCCTCCCTGGTTAGGACTAATCATGAATTTATTTGGAGAGGTCATCTCGGCATAATCAAGTATCATTTGATATTGGGGGAGGTAAGAATCCCAAGCTATTTCACCTATCGCTATATCGATATTGAGTAGAATTGAAACTATCGTACGACTCATTTGTAACAAGAGAACTGCTGGGTGGAATGGTGGAAAGTCGGAAGCACCAAACGCCGTGCACCAAGATGAAAATCCGTATCGCATATTTGCTCCATGAATTGGTGGAGTTTGACATGTAGAAAAATCGACATGTTTTCGTAATGGATCCAAAGGATCTAACCATCTTGAAAGGCCATCATATCTGTGATAGCGCTGAAGCAGCGGAGGGGGAGGTATACGATGTTTGTTTGCTTCTCCCAATTGTTCCATCATATTCCATAGATAAGAAAGGTATAAATCGAATGCATTCTGCGCTTCCTCTACTGTCGTGAAGTTATGAGGTATGTTGAGAGTAGGCAGTTGAAGGAGGCGTGTAGTATTGGCCGCAGTGGCTGTTTGTCCGCATTCTGTAATTTGATTTTCTAACCGAGCAAACATAGGAAGAAAAACATCCTTTTGCAAAGAACCATCCTTGAGTCCCCCAAGTCTCTTATCTTCCTCGATAAGAATCTTTATACCACCAGCGATGTGGGTTAAAGAAGCCTCATAATTGTTCCTTAGATTATCAAAAGCGGAGAAAACTAGGCACATCATGAGAACGATATCAATATTTAAAGCCTTGGGATTGACTATTCTTTGGATAGCCTTCTGATAATGAATCAAGGCATAATTCGAATCTAACGCTTGAACATCTCTTGAATGACCAAAATTCTCGTGGAGAGCCCCCAAGGCAACAACAGCATTAAAAATAGCCGATTCTGCATGAGCCGTTTGTAATAAAACTGAAGACCAAAGATCCGCTTCGAAAGGTCCCGTTAACTCTACCGCAGTCCGAAGCCGAAAGAAATCAAAGAATCTTTGCTCTCTCGGTGTGATACCGGGTAGAAGACTTAATGCATCAACTGGCGAGGAAGCAGAATATACAACGAATTTGAGTGGCCGACTACTGGCTGCGGACATGGATGGCAGAGGTGCATATCCTTCGCAAGTTCGTTTGGCCTTGAGACATCGTTGACATGTAGGCTTGCCTTCGTCACATTTCACCCGGCGCGCCCTATTCCAAAATAAGCTTAATGAAATTAATTCTCCGGAGGGTTTCTGCCCAGAACACTACCTACTTGCATGTAATGCAACCCGATCGGACTTTACTACCACCGTATCGGAATCGTATAATACTGGAGCTCATTATCTTTTTTCGCACACGGTTTACAAGACAATTACAAGACGTGGCGTTAGTAAACACTGTCGAGCCGTGTCGTTGTCGATAATACCCACCTTTTTGGACTGAAAACACCAATTATCGTTGATTGCTCAAGAAACGTTGACATAAATATGTCACCCCCACTTTTCATATAAAATTAAGGGTATAACGGGAACGGGGTTAGTCTGGCTAAAAGCGGTTAGTAGTCTACGAGAAAATCCCTGCCCCTTATCTTCGCTTCTTCTGGCTACTCGTCTGCTCATTCAAAATCGGTATGGAGCTTGTATTAAGACCCAATACTCGGTCCGAGTATTTCACGTTATGTGAAGTCTTTATACATACACCGTTAACATCTCCAACCGCTTGATGTGAAATTTGAAAAAAGGGATGTCCCAATCAGGTCAGCCGAGATCCCCATGCCATTCATGAGTTTGAGGACTGTAATCGGGCTGGCTCAGTTGTCCGCAACTAAGTCTTCATTCTGAGGAACGAGGTGAATCAGTTTGGTATCTTGGGTGAGGTACTGAAAGATTGGTGTCTGTTGCATGTCGATTTATTATTCTGTTCATCGTGATCCTATTACTTCCCCATCTCATCTTCTAGGGACTTTTCATTTCCTCTCTCGCAAACTTTCTCGATATTCTTACGTGTATGTATAATTTGGCTATCCAATCATTAACTGGAGTCTGTCTTAATGCTTTGGTACTCATTTCGTCTGTCCAAGCTTCCATCTTAAGGTTTATGAGAAACCCATTGTATAAAAGTCAAACACAAGTCACTGGGCTTGTGACTTTTGACGAGGTTGGTGCTCCAGCATTTTCCCCGCTGTGTAATTAATATTTTCCAGGGATTCTGGTTTGCAAACTTAATGGTCGGAGCCTTAGAAATTAGAACATCAGTTGAAGTTCTCATTAACATTGATTTTGCTGACCTAGTTTCTAACCCAGGATTATACAAAGCTAATTCCGCATCTGTGAACTTACAGAAGTCATTCAATGCAACTTATAGAGCTGTCACCAGTGATACATTATCTGTAAGTTCAAGTGAAACCGAATTTCATCTCAGTGATCCATTTAAAACTAGTCATTATGGATTTCTCAACTCTTCCAGATAATCGACTTCCTATAGAACGATACGACCATCTTCCAATCCCTCAATATTTCCAATCAACCCATTGGCGTCCTTCCATCTACCTCTAGCACCACTTCCACTTCTATCTACTCGCACAATGGCATCGTCGAATTCGGAGACTCCTCGCTTAGTGGTAGCAATTGTACAACTTATTTCCACATCAAAGTCTCGTCCCGAAGTTTGTCGCTTTAGACTCGTTCTCTCCACAAACAGCATTTGTTCTCTGCCTCTCGGCGCCTTCAAAACGGATTTGGTTAACGAAACTTCCTTGAGAAAAGTTCCGATTATTTGGGACTGGGCTACTTTTGGTGACATCACCATCAACAGCAGTATTTCCACCATCTTACAGGATATAACTTTAGAGTTCGATAGTGCGAATACTGGAGTTGTTGGATTCATGTCTGCTGAGGATGCTCTCTTCAATCTCACCAACATCCAATCTGTACTTATTTTTTACGCAGCCGGTGATGCGTTCGTAGGTTACTACCATTGTTTATCTTCCTGAACTACCCGGTTGAGTCTCCCATCGAAATTGAACTTCACATCCTCTGCGGCCTCGAAAAAATCCCCAGTCTTTGAAATCGAAAGCTCAGCACTGTCTATTGGCCAGAATGGAGAAAGCTGTATATTTGTCATCTCGGGGTTTGATTATGAGGCTCAACCTGGTCTATGGGTTATGGGACAAGCTTTTTCTCAGGAAAAATATTTGGATCATGATTTGGATAATGGGTTACGGGTCTCTCAGTGTTTGACGGTGAGTATCGATATCGATAACTCGGTGAATTCAATGCTTATATGTGGAATCGTCAGCAAAATACTGGTACAAACAGTTTGCTGACGGCTATATCTGACCATAGCTCCGGGTGAAGAAACGGAAAAGTTTGAAGACCAGCAATAACCCCCCCATAGCTATTGTCATCATTTATATCTCTAATCATGGCCTTACTAAAAATCGTAGAGACAACACTGCTTGTGTCACTACTATCGACGATAGTAGGTGCAGTCTACAGGCTTTACTTCTATCCATTGAGACACATTTCTGGTCCCAAAATTGCAGCGCTTACGTGGTGGTACGAATTCTATTCCAATGTCACAAAACCTGGACAATATGTTTTTCATATCAAGAAACTACATGAAGAATACGGTTTGTCAAAATTTTCATGCTGCTACAGGCTTAATCATTGCCAACTCTATCGTCCTAGGTCCAATCATTCGCATTACCCCAGACGAGATTCATGTTAATGATTTTGGTTTTCTTGATACAATATATGCACCCCCATAATCCCGAAGAGATAAATATGCTCGTAATTTGAAGCAGTTGCAAGTTCCTGGGAGCTTTGGTGCAACTGTATCTTTCGATGTTCATAAAAAGCGACGTGAAGCTTTAGTTCCATTCTTTAGTAAAAGGAATGTTCTATACCTCGAGTCAATGATCACTTCAAAAGTTCAACAGCTCTGTGACGTTATTTCTTCTCACGCTGT
The DNA here is from genome assembly GCF_013461495.1 of Botrytis fragariae. Lineage (NCBI taxonomy): Eukaryota > Fungi > Ascomycota > Leotiomycetes > Helotiales > Sclerotiniaceae > Botrytis > Botrytis fragariae. Next base: position 1,095,633 of record NW_023501000.1, read on the forward strand.
TGATAAATTGCCATTAAATCTTTCGGATGTATTATTTGCATTTTCTAATGAGTATGACCTTGATATTTCTCGAAACTTCGAATTATCATGCTAATCAGACGCAGTATGGCTGAGAACTTCTTATTTGCTCATGAAGTTAACAACCTTGCGGATGAGAAAAATGCTGCATCACTTCGTCGTAACACTTATCAACTATGAAGAGGCGTGCATAGAAACAAACATAAGCCATAGATTCCCGACCTTCTCGAAAACCCCCCAAATCTATGACCAAGTCAATTATGCCACCTGAACTAGTTGATATGTTTGCTTTACTTGCAGTAAGTTTTCTTCAAAGAAGATTTTTCAGAGATGATAGCTGATGACGCGTTGGGCAGAGAGTTCGTGCTGAATTAGTGTCCATCATGGAAGCAAAAACCTCTGGGAATACCAATAAATCTTTAGGTCCGACAGGAAAAGAGTCGGTATATGATTCTGTCTTGAATAACACCAGTTTACCAGAATCCGAAAAATCACCGCTCCGCCTTCAAAATGAAGGTGCACGCACTACTTGTCCTTGCGGGTACTGAGTCTCCCGCAAAAACACTTAGAATTGTGTTTTACCACCTCGTTTCCAACTCCGCTATCCTTGCCAAACTTCGAAAAGAGCTCAAGTCACTTCCCGATAATGTAACATGAACGTAACTCGAGCAGCTGCCTTATCTATCTACTGTTATAGAGGAAGGAAACCTTTTAGCTTTTGGTGTTGCCGCTCGTACTGCTAGGATTTCTTATGAGCCACTTACGTATACTCCATCTCAATATGTGATCAATCCGTCAAAGTTCAGCAAAAGCTATGTAATCCCACCAGGCACATCGGTTAGTACTACGCCGAGAGTCTGTTTCCGGATCCTTTCACTTTCAGACCAGAACGATGGTTAGGAGAAGATGGCCGTATTCTTCGAAAGTTTCAGGTGGCTTTTGGCAAAGGGGGGCGCAAGTGTTTGGGTATCGAATTGGCGCGCGCTAGATTATTGTTGGCGACGGCAGCGTTATTAAGAAAATTCGAGATGAAGTTATGGAATACAGATGAAAGTGGCGTGGCGTTTGTACATGACTGGCAAGTTTCCCACCCGAATCCTGAGTCTGAGGGGAGTAGGGTTATGGTGGAGATGGTTTGATACGTAGGGTTTTTCCTGGACAAGCGGTTGGCAGCACTACATAGGATCTCCAATGAAAACAATGCATTTGAATAAATTACAAATGTCAGCTTACACTTGCATCTTTTTCCTTTCGTGAAACTCCGGAGTTCGGAAACACGAAACTACCCTATGGTTTTTTCGTTACAGGAGTACTAACCATATCTTCTTTGGGCTCTCAGTATATTAACATTCTTCCCCTTTCTATTTGAATTTCTATCATTTGATTTTACAAATGTTCAAGGAGACTCTGGAAACAGCATCTGAAATTTCTGCGGTCTCCATGTAGGGAAACTTACTGCAAGAGAAGATTGACAACAATCGTGATAGCAATGACGGTGAATGAACAGATAGAAGAGAGCAAGAATAGATCGACAGCAATATCTAACTTCTTCCCCATTTCTTTTCTTGCTATCACCATCATTTCCAAACTTCACATCTACAAATTCGTTACCACAAGTCTACGTAACCACAACTCTAGCTACGCATAATCTTTGTCTCTGATGACAGTGCAACTATTCCTTCACGATGTAAATTAGGAATACCATGGGCTTTTTATAACCCATCATCAATGCCTGTTGATCATCTCCCTGTGCCTCACAAATGGGACGGCCTAATCCTTTCTGTCTTCAGACTTTGTTCCAGATAATCCTAGTTATCATCCTGTCAAATCGACCTCTTGTCCCTTGGTATCAATGACTTCTCAGCTTGGATTATATGAACATGCTCTTCCGCATTGCCTTGCCCATCAAAGAATCCAATTCAAATGAAAGCCCACAACAGGAGTTGTTCAAACGCTAGAGAAACGACCCGCTATGTTCCCCACATTGGATTGATATCTAGCTTGGTATATTAGAATTTGCAAAGTCAAATACTTTGTTGGTGTTTGAGAAACAGACGAAGGGAAGGTAACGATGATATATCCAACGACAACAATGATGTTGAGGGAAAATGACAGCGATACGTTACCTCGTCTTTCCATTTGGTATTTTCTCTTTTGCTAATTCCAATGAGAAAGACTTCTCAAATGTAGCTTCATATTTGCACATGATCATAGAAGAATCACTATTCGTTTAGCCGTTCATGTTCGTATCTGGGACTTTTTATTAGTGATGTAGGATAGAAAAAAAGGAGTTTATATAGTCATCCGTTCATGTTCTTTCACATGACATACCTAGGTCAAAACTCATAATTTAGGGACATTTAAATTCACTTGAATATAGCCGGAATAAACATGCACTAATCCCCAACATCGTTCTCCAATTTTCTTCCGATGCAAACTCATCGCCTTCCACATACCCGACCGCCTTTTCTTAAGCGGTAGAGCTATGCATATATAAACAACAAATACTCCCCTTTGTTTTCATTTAAGACATCGACACAAGAATTGCAGAATGTATTAGGCTGGACTTCGATCTCAAGAAAGCTGAAGAGCAAACCTGGTTATGCGACGGGTCTCAGAGGCGTGAATAATAGATTTTGGCGAGAAGACATACGGAAGTATATGAGGAAGTTTTAGAAGGAGAGGAATGATAGCGATACTCAGAGATGGCAACATAGATATTATCGGTAATGAAAAACAAAGGACACAAAAAATAATACCTCCCTTCCATCTCTCTTACTTATTCACCTCACCAACCAGCCCAATTATCCTCCCCCAAGAGTCTTGACCATAAGTTAACCATCTAGCTTGCATGAAACACCATTCTTCTTCCTCCACTACATCACCATAGAAATCTTACCGAGATCTACAAAGACAGTATAGAATGAAAGGCACAATCATAACCCACCATCTCATTCTTCTTTCCGCCCTTTCTCAAAATTCACACTTGCATATTCATACTAAAGTTCAGCAGACAATGGTCAAATATTCGCACTCCTCAATCTACAAGAGACCTCTGCTTCTAGCGTCATATCAGTCATATAGCTTGCATGGTTCACACCTATTCCATCACCATCCCCGCTTTTCCCACTCACTCACTCACTCTCTCACTCACCTACTCAACAACCGCGTATATTTATATAAATAACTTCTCTCCCCATCACCCAATTTCCCCAAATAAAGAACAATCGAGAGGCATCCATTGAGCAAAGAGGCCCCACCCGTGTATCCCCAACCAACAAGCAGAACACCTCTCGATTCCATGAAACCCTCCTTAAAACCCATCTAATCCTCGCCAGTTCTCCAAAAGGGGGGTAACTTTTGATCGACAACAATGATAACAATAACAGAAATGATGAATTGATAATCGAAGCAACTGAATGGAAAGTATTTACTCACCACAATATCTACTACACAAGTAAGTTTAATATCATCGACAACACCCACCAAAAAACCCCTATTACCAAAATCAACACCAACAAATCTACTTCTTTCCCATCCGCAACCTCAACCCTTAACTCATATTCTCTTACAAAGATCACAACTCCCACTATCCACTATTCACTCCCCTCTATCTCATCCAGAGTTTTTTTTCAGTTCAGCACCTCCAGTCTTCACCACCCAGAAACTCTGTCCCTCTGCACCCCATTTGCCATCCACACTCTCTCGCCACCCTTCTCGCCACCCCTAAATCATAGCTCGTTCATGATTCACCTACTAATCCAATTTCCACCTCCCCTTCATCCCCCTACATCCCCAAGCGCATCTAAAAGCACCCGCGAGAAACAACTCTATCCAGCCTACCCTACCTACCCTACCTGCCCTGCCCTGCAAAACAACGCAATGCAATAAAACGCACTACACCTACCCCTCCCATATCCATCCATCTCCATCCACGCCCCCCTCCCACCACAAAAACAAAAACAAAAACCACAAAACCCACAAGGAGATCCGGAGATCCGGAGCCCAATCCATTCCCGCATCCAAAACAAGGAATTACTTTTCTTCCATCTTCTATCCTCTCTCGATCTCCATTCTATCCCCCTCTATCCCTCAACCCCCAAAGCCCAAATCAGAACTACCAACAGTAGGTAGGTAAATATTCAAGATCACCACATACGTCCCCCCCCCCCCCCATTTCCTCCGTCCCTCCTCCAAAAAATATCAAAACAAATGCCCCCAAAAGATGAAAATAGAAACAAAAGTATTAAACATACATATGACATTAGGAACCAGAAACTTGATCTCAAAAATTGAGAAATTGATGATAAAAGTCCAAGATATCCTACCCACCTACCAACCTACCCAAACCACAAGATCACCGTCTCCAAGATCCAGATCCACCACTCCTTCTTTTACTTCCCCATTTTTAAACTCTCCTCCCACAATGTATACCCAAGCACAGTAGACAAATTAATATTCCAAACAAAGTGAAAAGTACAAGTACACGTGTATATTTCAATTCAAGAACTCGCACAAACCTTGTCACAACCAAACCCAACAAACACCCAAATGTATATTAAAGACCAAAATCTAGGTAGGTGGAGAGATGTTTCATATTCTTCATCTATATATATGTACTTGAGTATATGTAGATGTGTATATATATAATATCCTATTATCTTATTTTCCATCCCTAATCATTCTCTCATTGTAAAGAAATTGATTTCATCCAAAGAAATATTTATATCCGTCGAAAATTCGTATTTGCGCATATTCATCTGAATCATACGCTTTATGACCGGACCGCTCAACTCGATGTAACGAATCATTTCACATCCTCCATTCCCAAGTCTCCCTTCCCCTCCCTTTCCCAGCCTAATGATCTTACGACTACATCATCATATCATATCCTAAATCCATCCATCTCCAATCATCTCGGGTCATGAAAGTTATTGTTTACAAAAAAAAGGAAAGAGAAGAGGCTGAAACATGACGCACTCCAAAAAAAAACAAAAATCCACCATCCTAAACACCATCGCAAGAAAACCTGACTTCAAACAAATAATATCTCATGTAGAGAAAACGAGAGTACCTCCGAAATATCCTAATAAATCCCCAGGACCGGTTTTGTTTTGTCTTTCCTTTTGTATTCGCATTTTCCAGTCCATTCATCCATCCATCTTTCCATCTCTTCTAGTAAAAAAATCGTACAACTCTCCCAACAGAAATCTCAAGTAGTAAGTAAAAAAATATTTGTACAATGGAATCAAAGATTCCTGATTCAACACTGGTAGAATCTTTCGTGTGCGTATAGTCATAAAAAAGGGAAAGATTGAGAATCTAAAATCCATCAAGCATGCCATCTAATTCATCTAATTCGATGTTTTCCGGACTTCTCGTATCCCAATCTAATGTTTCAATCTTCGTTGGCGCCCAGTTCGCTTGAGAAGTTTCCACAGTTGCATCCCATGATTTTTTCGATGCAAAAACAGGTTTCATAGCGGGGCTATTCATAAAACCCGGCGTATTTAACAACGATGCATTTAAACCACCTCGGCTTTCTCCAAAAAATGGGTCAGATTCCACAGATTTCATCGGGGTATCTGAAATGTTTGAAGGCATATCATTCATATCAGATGGTTTCGCCAAAGATGATGATGGTGGCTCGCCACTAAATCTTCGTTTTTGCATTCCACGAGCTGTTTGTGTGAATTCTTTTTCATCTTTCTCAAGACCAACCGAGGCAGCACGGTTGTTCCTCACGGGACGTTCGAAACGACCGGCAAAGGAACCAGTTGGAGTTGGTGGTGTGATTGAATCATCATCATCGTATTCCTCGGAAGATAAATCGACTTCAGGTGAATCATCACGACCTCGATCTGGTTCATCTATCGAATCTGCGCTTGAAACAGATGGGGTAATAATCGATCGTTGAGCTAATTGTGCTGGATCAGGAAATGGTTGATGCGAGTAAGTAGTCAAATAAAAGTATGTTCTTCGTGGGTGTACAGTTTCCAACTCTTTTCCTACTGGACAAGGTGATGATGCGGTCCATGGTCGTTTTAGATAGTTGGATAATCGAGAGGAAATGATTGCACATGGATTGGCAGATCTAGACTTTTTGTTAGTTTCATCGTTTCGAGATAACGGAAGGAATCGGAATGATTGCGAACTTACTGTTCCACGATTTTAACGGTTGGAGACAAAATAGCTGCAAGTTCCTTAACTAAATGAGGTCTATTGCGAGTTTTTTGTAATTGAACAATAACTCCTTCAACAATTTCGTCCTTTACTTCCGTCAAGTCGATTTCTTCGATTTCTTCCTTCTCCTCGTCCGCTCTAACCGTTGATTTACTTTCGTTGCCCTCCTCAACTTTAATCTCATCAAGGTCTATCTTCTTCTCTTTCGCCTCATCTTTCACTCCCACATTGTGAAATTCGAATGAGCTATCATCGGCTGGTGGTGAAAGTGGTGGCGTATTTATATCTCCTGGAATTGTATAATTCTTTCGTTTTGGTGGAGGCGATAATGAGAAAGAGCTTCGACGTGAACGTTTCTTCGAAAGTTGCTGTTCTGATGTCGACGTCGCTATGGAAGGCGGTGAAAGTCGAGCGGCCGCTTTCTCTGCGTGAGTTTGTGGTAAATTTATACCTATCACTCCCCAATTCAATTGTTTTCCGCGAGTTTCATAGCCCATGATTAATGATTTATAAAATGAAGAAGCCTTTAACAAGTGATTGTTATTGTTATGAAAAGATAATTTAATGTGAAGAGTAAGACGATGAGAGAGAAATGTGAGGAATTGTTGTTTGTATGATTCTTGAGTTGATACTCTATCCAGGAGGGAGTCGAATAGAGGAGGGTGGGAGGAACAAATTAGTTTTGCGACGCGGGAAATCTGACGAAGAAGGGGTCTAAGGTTTGTTGTTCCTGCAATATGATCTTCGTAACAACGGGTTAATTGATTATATCGTTTTTAATTGGGTACAAGGTCTTTCGGAATGCAGCAGATGGCGTGGATGTATGATTTCTACACCAAGGCAAGACTGGGGGATTCCAAGTTGGTGTTAATTTTTTTGTTTTTTTAAATTTTTAATCTTTTTTTCTTTCTTTTCTCCTCTTGTCCACTTTTTGGAATTGAGGGCTGAATTGATTGGCTGTTGCGTGGGTATAGAGAAACGGGTCTCTTGATGGCGGCAAGGGAGGCGATTGGTATGGACCAGGGGCTGCTGAATCGTCTTATTATCGTACTCCGTGTACCAGAAAGATATTCTGTAGCTTGGTAGATTGGTAGGTAGGCTGAGGCAGCTCTAGGTAGATAGATAGATAGACAGATAAATATGAATAGATCTTGTGATGAGAGCTGATATCTTGTAGATATGCTGAGTATAGGTTTCTATGGTAGAAAGCAGTTCTCCTTATAGAACTTCAAATAGAATAACAAGAAATCGACTTGGTTTGTGTGTCGTTACTTCAACAACCAACGGGGATTTCTGGTCAAAATTCAATAATGATATTCCCCTAATGGATAAATGGAAAAGTCCGAGGGTTGTTTCAAAATAGGAAGATTGTTGCTGGTAATGGTAGTGGTATTTATGATGAATAAGGGATGTATATAATGGATGTGTCAATGGATGTATCAATAGATAGATGTACGAGTATCTATGCATGAGTTGTTCTGAATCTTAGAATAGATGGGAGATAAACTATGCATTCCCTACAACACATGAGAGAGACGCAAGTGTTCTTTCCCCGACGCTTTCCCGCTGGTGAAGATATCATCATTACCTAGATATGGATTAGACAAGAGAATCTACTCAAGTAGCCCCAAAGTAGAAAGTTTGGAGATCATCCATCTTCGTGTTTAACATAAGCCTAGCTTGTAACACTTAATTCGTATCTGAGTAGACATTCAATGAATCAAATCCCAAACTATCAACTATCTTCCCAATCTGGGAAATCTAGGGGGTCAGAGATGCCAAAATCGATATCATATTTCAAGATTCAAAGCTAATTCATCAGACAAAGAGTGAATACGTGCCCTTTTCAACTACATTTAGAATCTTATAGATACCTAGGTATTTGGACTCTGGAGATATCTCATTATTTAAGTTCAGGACTAACTCTCCCAAAAGAGGAGAGGCTTTCAATCACAACTGATAATCTTCTCAGTAAGGTCAAAACTCAATTACCTTATTCCACAAATCTCAAGTGTCAACATTTCGTACAATTACGGAATCACCGGTAGGACAAGATGGTTGACAACTTCATCTGTTGGGAAAAGCTGGGATAGCAAGATATGCCGAAAAGTTCCATCATTCATCAAGGATGACGCTTTACTAAACGAATTTCTTACCGAATTTTTTCAATGCAGGGTCTGGTGGAGTGAATGGAATTCTCGAAATAACCTCAATACAGTGCGAAGGAGAAGGTGTGAGTGGTTGAAATGTTAAGCCAAATCCACATGAGTCGCGAATTCCATCCGCCTCCATAGACTCATCAGTCGAATCTGTCGAGTGCGTCGATTCTGTCGAGTCTTATATATTATTTATGGATACTTGGCTCGTGGCTAGGTGGTCAGTTTAGATGATGTTGGAGGGGCTAGAGAGGGGATTTTCCTTGAGAGAGAAAAGAGGGTCTGAATAATTGCCCCGCAAGTTCAAACTTCAATGAGACTGGTCTTTTTAACTTTCGAAAGAGGTTGATCACTTTGGCTTCTTACCGAAACTAAGTAAGACTAGAGACTAAAGACTAAAAACCAAAGACTTAAGACTTAAGACTAATAGCAAAGTCTTTTTTTATTAATATGTATAGGTCAGTGTTATGAATATTACCGGTATTACCTAGATATCTGAGTACGAGGTACCTCCGTGCAGTATCAACAAACATTGAACCTTTCTTTTTTTGATCATCACTAAGGGATGAGGTGATTATGATGTAGCTCCAGAGCTATCTATTGAAGTATCTAGACTCCTCGGTTCTGTTGACTTGTATGAACTGCATCTAGAGAGGAGTTGCCATAAGCAACGGATGGATGGTTTCATTTAGACCATCTAAAATGGTACCAAACTTCCATTTGGATACCGATGCACATATGAAGTATTCGAAAATTCAAAACACGTCCGATCAAACCATCCAAAAATCATTACTTCACTCTGAGACTCACTTGAAAAGATTCGCACAAAGGTGCATGCTACCACATACCAGAAATGATATTTCCATAACGTCAAGCTCCATAATTGAAAGCTAGATCCATGCTCACGACAAGGTATCTTTTTAAAGCCCGAAGCTGCTTGCATACCATTCGTCAGCCGGTCGTCTCGTCGTCTCGTCAACCTTGAAACTCTCCAACTCTCAATCCACCATCTTCAAACAAACCAATGAACATCCACATGTTTTGCCCAAAAAATCTTCAAACATCGATTTCGGTTTAGCTTGTGATTAGTTTCATCACGAACGCTTCCGAATGGTCCACAACTTTTTCCAGCGTGCTGCGGTCTTACGGTACTACATTATCCCAGTATACCGTCTTGAGGTGCAGCTAGCATTGATTTTCTTTGGCTTCTAGAATTTTTCCGAGGGAAGATGGATGAGAGGAATCGAAAAGGAGATTCGATTTCATTCAAGGATAAGCTTGAATGGATGAATTATTGACATTCAAATTTCGGGGTCCTCAAGTATCCTCTTATATTCAATCTATTATTCACAAGAATCCATTTCTCGGTTTGGACTCGGATGTTTCCCAATTCGAATAATTACGGCGGTATATTTACCTTTCCCAGAAAATCATCAGATTTGGATGAGACGACAGCCTTTTCAATCTCCCCTGGTTCCAATTGGCCAGTCAGTAAGAGATTACCATCCCATACGAAATCCATATTCATCGCTTCCCGCCCATCATCAAGATTCGGCATTTATTGGCCAACACGAGTAATGTGTCAGACGAGTAGATGTACAGTTGCATCAAACAATCAGACTATACATCGTCCATTCGCAAAATCATACCTATCAACGTTCATCGTCTATGAAAACATTCAAGAATCAAGATAGATCGAGCTGCACCATATTAATCTGTATAGTGACACAGCTCTACATGCATAATTCCCCACATACCACCCACCACCACCCTCTTTTTTTGCAATATCGTTCTCGAAAGATCGACCAATACAAGAGACATTGGGATTTGGCGGCTGGCAGAAAAAAAACTTACGCTTGGACGAGGCTGTCATTGTGCATTTTCTCGTTCTGGGCATAAAGTGAAAATCACGACTGATTGATTCACTTACTGCTCAGTGCTCAGTGCTCAGTGCCCAGTGCCCAGTGCCCAGTGTCCAATCCAATCCAATCCAATCGTCTTCTCAATCTAATCTCGACATCTTCCTGGAACATGAAAGTATACTGATTAGTTAGTAGCCTTTCCCCGCGAGAACAGAACAGAATGGTTGGAAAGACAAGATATCTAATCTTTCATTCGCGAACCTGGTGAACTGACTCAAAGTTTATTCTCCCACTGGTTCGGACCTGTTACGCGTCATTCCTATTGTACATCAGATTGGTTGATTGATTGCTGATGGGGAATGTGAGGATGACCATGCGGCTACATTTGATGGTCTTGATTATCGAGTAAATCTTATCCTGTTGCATCTTATCTTTTGAAGGATAATTCATTGGAATCCTTCGGGCCATCATCGTATCATTTTGACTAGGAGTTCTTTACTCGGGAATCCTGAACCTGGATCTGGATCTGGGGGATCGAAGGGATTCCATGGCTTTCATCTACATCATCGCGACCCGAGCTCTCCATCATTATCTTCTTGAATCCCAAGCTTTTTAGAGGGGGAGGGGGCTCTGATCTCATCATCTACATCATTCCCATCTATATCTCACAGATCAACATTTATCCTCATCCCCGTCCCATCGATCATCTCCCCATCTTTGCTATGATTGCATTGTTGACAGGTCACACATCCTCGACATCACATCACACTTTCAGCAAAAAAGAAAGAAAAAAACGGTCTTCAATCCTCCGCCGATAATCATTTCTGTTAAGGCAGTAAATCATCCCCCTGAATCGGTTTTAAGTTTTCAAGCATTCTCCAGTCTTCACTATCAGCAAATAGAAATCCAATATCAATCTGACAACCCAATCTGAACCCACACCCAAGGATTTCACAAGGGAAAAGTACCATGGGAAGTATGCACTGGAGAATTGATGCATGCATAATATAATATATATTGCATATTTCTTGCATTACTGCATCATATATGCATGCCAGCATTTATTCAATTTATTCTTTTAACGCTTACGACATGTTCTTCTTTTGAACCAATCATTATTCACAATCATGCTGTCTTCACCGCTTAAGATATTTGGGGGCAGAATATATTGGGGGCTGAATCTTGTCTTCTTGAAACTTTCTTCCAACAATGTATAGTATGTACAGTTTGTACTGTGACCATATCTGCTTGTATCTGTGTTTTCATCACATTTTATTCTCCTAATCCGTATACTTTCGTACTCACTACTTACCCAGATCCACCACTGAATAAGTACACAAAGTACGGCTGTGATGTACGATACATGCATCTACCCACGCACCACTCGTTGTACAATCCCCTTTCGTTTTTTCCTATTCGACACTGGCATACCAGCTTCTGTACGATATACGAAAGAAATCCGAAATCTGCAGTTACGATTCACTGTTCTGCAGCATGATTCAGATACGGTAACGTCTTTTACATCTTCTCTGCATTCCACATTTAACTCTTACCTACGCATCTCTTCATTCTTGGACTTCGCGCAGACATCGAATTGCATAATGAGAAATCCAAAAGGAGGGGAAATATCAGTTCATCGTTTGGAGAAAGAAAAAAATTAGACAAAGTAAAAGCCAGTAAGTGTACCGGTAAAATGTAACCATGAGGCGTGGATCACTTTCTGCTCTTTCTAGCCCTGTCAGCCTGTAACTGGGCCTGTACAAGTGTATAGCTAGCCCTGTACGCTCCAGCTAGCCCTGTCGAAATCCTATCAAAAAGCCTGTAACCATCTCAAAACAGTAAGTGGGCAAAGAGCGGTAAGGCGCGGTAAGCTCGCGAAGCTCTGATTTTTCTTTGCTGCTGGTTTGGTGTTGGGGTTGCGCGCTGGCTGGTGTGATGCAGGATGGACAAGGCTCAACCTCCACATTAACGGTGTGCACATGGGAATCTGAGCTTTTTTTATCATGCGATATTGCGTCGAGTCTGTGGTTTTTTTTTTCCTTTGGAGGGGAAAATTTTATGATGGAAGTTATCGGTTTACTCTCCTTCCTGAAAGAAAGTTTCATGCATGATATGATCTTACTTTCCTTCAGCTTTCAAATTGCATATACATGTATATACACACAATCTTAGTAACAAAAATCCATCATTTCATGTGCATAACCGCAAGGCTCATGCGTTCTGCAAATGCAACCCCTCCTGGTTCGGTTACGGGCTTTGGGATATGTTTGATTGCCGAGCCGATAGGTTGCATTGAGGATACCGAATATTGAAAATTCCTGATGCGAATTTAGAATTGAAGGGTCACATTCTGATCAAATTCGCATCTGATAGAAGGAGAAAAAGTTGTTGAGAAAAATCATACTGCATAAGATGCGATATGGGTGGTGAGAAAAACTCATTCTCCCATTTTCGAAGAAGAACAAAAAAACTAGTGCAATCGATTCCTTCAACTCCAATCCTCCATTCCCATTTAGGACTCACATTGTCCATTTCTAGTTTACCTTGCTGCATGACGATGTATGAAAAAATCTGGGGTTGTTTTGCCCCACCTACCTAGACAGCTGTTCCAGAATTGCATTGCAGGACTTTTGTGATGTGGCTTTGTGGCTAGAGGCGAAGTTGACAGAGTATCTATTTTTCGGAGAGAAGCCCGTCTAAATGAATCATTCATTTTCGCTCAATTGCGCAGACTGCGCGAACTAAAATTTGTGACGAGTAGAATAAAATAAAATACAGTGGTGAGTTGGACAGAATGGCGGGGCTGGAAGGAATGAAGGGGGGGTTGTTTGAGAGGCGAGATTAGCGAGGCTCGGATGGGATTGGAGGCTGGATCGAGGATTTTGAGGGCCTGGCCTTCTTCAATAACTCTGCATTGCGGTTTTGAGTTTGTGATGTGTTTTGTATTTGATGGGATGGGTTTTGTTTTGTTTTGTTTTGTTGAGAATCTAGATTTTCATCTTTATTTAGAGCTGGAGTGGTATTTGATGATTGGTAGAGATTTGTGAGTTGAGTGCACTTATTTCTTGTAGAGAAAGGGGAAGGGAAAATTAAATCCTACTCCTTCAAAACAGACATATACAAACATCAAGATTAACCCGAAGAGAAAGAAACTCTTCATCTTCATCGTTATTCCTCTACGAGGTTGGTCATCGTATACTTCATCATCCTTACCTACCATCGCACAACTCGTTATTTTATCCCCATCTTCGATTATTCTCAGAAATGTATATATACTATGGTATATATTCGAATGAGTACATAATATCGGCTCTCTACTCCAAACCCATAGATTCTATGATCAACATATCATAGAAATTTGATATACTCGATCAAGTGTCGAGTTTGGTATACTATGCTGTGCTGCTCATGTGTAAGTAATGAGTAAGTATCTAAAGACAAGATATACGGTTGGGTTTAGATAATTTTGAATATAAAAAATCAAAATAATCAGCATTTTCTTCGAGTCGAGTTGAGTTATTGTTATTGTTATTGTTATTGTTATTGTTATTTTGCCTGTTGAATATATTTGGGGGGGTTAATGTGTAGGAGAATTAATATGATTATCTTTTACTTCTTTATTCTTCACTTATCCATTTCGCATTCTTTGCATTGTGTTAACACCACACCTCCCCTCCCCTCCTCTCCTCTTCTCTCCTCTCCTCTCCTCTCCTCTCCTCTCCTCTCCTCTCCTCTCCTCTCCTTTCCCCTCCCCAACTCGAAATCACATCCACAGAAACCTATCTATCGCTCTATATCTACATCCATCCACCTATACCCCTCCGTGATATTTCTCGGATTGCACTTTCCCTAATCCCTTGGTTAGCACACAGTAGCTACGTTTGATGTGGTAGTAGAGAAATCCTAGGGGGCGCATTTAATAGTGCGCTTACATGGAGAGCTTGTAAGTAGGATGATGAGATGAGCTGTGATCCGCAAAAGTTGGGAGTGAGCTTGGGATGAACGGTTGTTAATGTTATTTGTTGTATAAAGACCCTCTTCTTCTTCGGAGATCTAATCTGTATTGCCAAACTTAGTAGATCTACAGAGGGTGTCAGGTCTGGAGATGGTAATTGGAATTGGGAAGTAGAGGAGTGTTTTCTGGGGTGGGTTTACTTTGATACTTTGATTATGAATGGAACTTCCATCTTGGGGGAGTCAATACAGAAAGAAGTTTTGTTGTTTATTGTTAAGTAATGATGATATTTTTTGGTTATTATTTTTGCTTCTTGTTCTTACTTAGTCCTATACATTGTGCTGGTTTTGAGTAGGACGAGTTCGAGGATATACATCTAATACCTATGTATTTAAGCAACAACTGGGTGTGGAAAATTTGGGGAGTCTTTGAAAGACGCGCGAGAGTACGGGCAAGAATACGAGGTCAGTGGAGGCTGATGTATCACCGCTGTTGTCTTTTGGGAAAGTGGGAGGGTTGGTTTATGTTGGTGCTGGAGGAATCATTTCTCGATTTGGGGGGTTTGAGGATGGGGCCTGGGGAGGTGGTGCGTGATGGAGTTGATTGTATGATCAATCTAAAATATACGCGAGATTTCGAGAGGAAATGTATAAATAAATTCTTGGATCATCGGATATCATTCTTTTGCATTAGTATTGTATTTGGCGGAATAAATTTCGGAGAAGGAGATGGGGCTGTGATTAAATGGTATGTATTAGAATGGTATGAAGGATTACCCTCTTGTGTTTTGGTGGATTCGGTCGGGTGGGTGATGGAGAGAGAAACCTAGGGAAAGGTAATGGAAGATGGATGAATATATATTGGTTGATACTGGTTGGCAGTGATTGTGATTTTCTATCGTTGTGTTAAGGTTTGAATCATTGGTGTTCTTAGTAACTATCATTGATCTACTATCATTGTTGTCAGTATTCTTATGATCGTCATATTATTTAATTATTTCATTATATCTCTAAAATAATCACAGGCTCGCCGATGTGAATCTATCCTTTCGTTGCAGCTATCTGGGGAATAATACTCGCATAAGAGACGAGATCTGCAATGCTCGAAGATGAACAATATTCAGATTCTTAACTGTCCTTCACTCACTACTCAGCTGGCGAGATATTGGAAGTTGGCTTTCTATACATCTTGGTGATCGTGATGTTCTAAACCTGGGGAGGGGGGGATAAAACGAGAGGGGCAATTTGATGTATCTTCTACCGCCCCGAAGCCCCCATTGTTTCTTTCTCTTCTGTGATATAAATCCACTATGAATATCACATATCTCCTCTCATGTGCATTAAGAACATTATACTGCCCAACTCATGCTCAAGAACTTAGGTAGGAATCTTATATAATCCCCGAGATTTCAAATCTGGTGTGTCTTTTACCCATCTGCTTTTTTCTTGACATCCGTTTGTAAGAAAGCCAGGACGGAATCAACACCATCACTTCTCATTTACTCTTATTATTCTCATTGGAATTTCCTATCGTCGTTTATTCCCAACTTGATTGTCATGATCTCTTAACACTTCTACTTGCAAAAACAACAAAGATATATTCTCAATCCCCTAGCTTCTCAGCACAGTAATCACAGGAACGAGCTTGTGTTGGTTTGTGGCGGAAATTGAAATCTTCCACCATTCGATCGTTCCTGTGTGTCTTAACCATATTATCTAAGGAAGGAAAGAAATTTTTGGGGGCGAAGATGCGGTGTTTTATATCTGGATGGATTTGATAAGTGGTGATTGAGAAGGGAGTGGAGGTGCGATGTCTCTTTCACTTACTACCTGGAACAAGTTGATGTCTAGGAAACTATAAGAGGTGTATTAATCCATGATCTCAGAGTTGATTAGACCTACTAACTTGCACGGACGAAGAGACAACGGTAATGGAAGTGAGTTTGCGGAATCCTGTATTAGGAGTTGCTCCTCTTTTGTTTGAAAGAGATTCTTACGAAATCGAAGGGGACGAAGAAACCCTATCATTGCTCTCATCGCCGAATATGAGACTTTTTGCTGACATTGCTGGTAATAAATTCCATTGTTGTTTTTGAGTATATGTTGTAATCTACGCACACTCTAGACTATTAGAAAGTTATAAGTGAATATATCCCTTCTCTGCTCAATTTGAAGTAATTGATTAAAACTAAATCTATAGACTCTCAGAGAATAGTCTTTATTTATGTTTCAAATTCAATTTTTTATAGATAAAAACTTTGGATAAGTCTTTGGTATAAGTTTTTATGAATAAGTTTCTTAAATAAAATCTAAGTACTCATTCCCTCTCCTTTTTTTTTAACCTCATCTTTTATCTTCTCTCCTCGCTCTATCTTTCCTACCCCCTCGCTCTAGATCTCGCTTTACCCCAATATCAGAACACAGAAGGGATCGAAGCTACACAGGATTGACTTTGCCAAGAGCATCTATCAACCAAAAGATAGTACTTCATTAGGACATACACATACACGTAGTGCGCACATTAGGAATAATAGTCTTCAAGATAACAACAACAATATGGTAACATGGTAGATAATCACATCACTCATCATCATTGTAGATAGAAATTATAAAGCAACTAAATGATCTCTTTACATCTGAAATTTGACGATATTTCCATTGCGAAAATCGTGGTGTGAAGACACAAAGAAAACATGTCACCTAAAGGAAAAAGAACAGCAGCGAATACGAATGAGACCGCATTGTTATTTACGATGAAGAACGTAATCCATTCATGTTCACTGAGGTTACGCGTGCTACGAAATTTCGGTTCTATTGCTTGACACTAGTTTGCATAATTTTACAATTCCATCCTTGAATCTAAGAAGTTTCAAACCAGTTTAATCATCCACCCAAAAGTAACAATCTCAAAACATCACGCATCAATTGTGTTATAGTTGTCTATCCGGATAGTTCGTTGTCGCACTGTTACATGGGCTCTATCATTACAATAATGGATTACACACTTGACCTTCAAACATGGCTTATGAAGAATTTGCGGCTTTTAACGATCTCCCTTTCAATCTAATCTTCATGCGAAAGGCGATTCTGTGATCTTCTTGCCAACTACATATCTTAATTTGCATTTTGCGCATTGTGTCAAACTGAAAGGCGGTCGGCTAGCCCACCATCTCGATTTCTAGAGTGGGGCTTTCGAATTCATCGAGGAGAGTGAATCTCCTGGCCAAAAATTAATACTTCCTACCTCTCTCCGCCCACGCAGACAACTCCACTATTTGTCGAGGAAAAAAATATGCTCAAGGAATAAAATAGCAAAAGAGTTCACGCGCCCGGTGGCGCGCTAATCTCTGTTGACCTTTTAAGCGGTATCAATGACTCCGAAGGGATCGAATACTCCCTACAAAGATACCGCGCGCACCTCGAATTGTTGTGTCTAACCGTGAAGCTAGATTGTCGATTTGTCAATACCACCATTTGACGAGAGAAATGCTAGCAGTTGAGGTTATATTGGTTAAGCGATGATGCGCCGGCACTGTCAAAATAATGGTATTGAAATCCTGAGGCTCGCAAATAAATTTGATCACATGGAGGACTGGAATTCTTCTGGGATAGAAGGAATGAGCACCCAAAATAACAACAACCAACAAAAGACCGCCATCTATTGTTCTTTGAATTGATCAATTTCCACAAATGATCCTGAGAGCGCGTTATTGTATCGGAAAATATATTGCGATACTTGTCGAAGGCGAGTAGTAATACCAACCTCGCAATCGTAGCGGCATAGCCTCACTTGAGGTGCGCCTAATCGATTCCACATTCCTCGCTAGATGATTGATAGGATATTTGGTAGTCACGATTGATGAATCCCGAACCTTTGGTCATGCAGAACTCCAAATAGCCAAAAGAATGGTTCAAATGAACTTTCATACGGTGCTTTTGACTGTATGAGATTGACCTAGGTGCTATAAAACATTTGAACGCTTGCTTGAGCAATGGAATAAACTTCTGGGAGGACTAGCTGGCGGCAAAAAATCCGAGTAATATAGCAATATCAAGTGGTATTGAGGAATAGCAAAAGAAAGAGCGGAAGGTGTATTAGTGAGGATGGCTCGGATGAATGGACAGATTGACTACTGAAAGCTCAGTATACTGCACTGCTGTATCTATCCGGAATGATTTGCAAAATAATCTGCCACAAAGTATGTCTGGCACCGGTGGCTAGAATATGAAAGCGCTAGACAAGGACTTCTCAACTGCCCGTTGCCTTCAATCCTCCAATTAATCAGTTCTTGCTTTCAACATACTGTGTCCATTATCAGAATCTCAACAATTGGTGCATTCCGAATGGCAAATCCATAGTTTTGCCCGCCCCCCGTTGTGAAGACCGAATGGAGTGGAGGCGAACAAAATTTCACCACGGTGTTCGGAGCCACCGATATTGCTAAGCTTAATGTAGAAAGGAGGCGTAAATCACGTGAAACGATGACGAAATAGCCACACTTTATCTCGACATTTCTATAGAGTGGATCATCCATCACGCTCTCTTCCTTCTTTCCCTCTTGCCTCATAAGTCATCGGCCAACCAGGGTTTTGATCCGAGCCGGGTTTTACAATTACAATTATAATATGATTGATTGACTTGTTGGGATTACTCTGGAAAGATGGGGGGCTTTGCATATTGTTCCCCGTCTATGTATTCTAGGGTCTTGACGAGGATTTGTTAGAGATACCAAGTTGAGATACCAAGTATGGTGAATAAAAAAGAAAAGGCTGACAATATTGCATGAGGGATTCTTGGAAGTGTGGTATAAGAATTGCCCAGTATCTCTTACTTGCGCGGGAGGTGATAGTTCCAGATATGCCTAGGAAAGTCATCGGAGCTTATCTCATTTTTTATTTTGGAGGCTGATGCGGGGCAATGAGGAATGGGCAATGGGCACTGATAATTGACATCGTATCGCATATCGTGCCGCATTGCACCGTGCGGTATATGAACTCCATATGAACTCCATGTGAATCTGAACTGCTCCTCTACAATGAAGCTAGCTGCTGGATATCTTTGAAACCCTATGCCAATAGAAAGCATTGTTGAACAAACGAGACCCTGATGTTTGAACGAACATGATTCTAATGACTCGCAGATGTCAATAACTACGGAGAGTCAGAATTGTTTCAATTTAAAGATACAGTACTAAGAAAACCATTCGTACAACATCTCCACCCATCTCAACTCATAACAAGGAACAAATGGAAGGATTAGTATGCAAGTCAGATATTAAATTTCACTCTTCCCTTCATCCAATCCCCCTTCATCCCATTTCAAGATTATGTGGATACCTTGAACTATCAGGTATGTCTTTTCGCTGTACACTAAATTAGTGTCTTCTGGGGATGCTTGTAGTTCGATAAGCCTTTATCTAAGTAGAAAACTCCCCTCTAGCCTCGAGCTATCAGGAACCATCTTCTTAGTTTTTCGCACATTGATGTGGAGGATTCGAAAGAGTAATCAATCCATTTTCCCTTTTCTTATTCATCATATGATTTCCATTCATCTCTTATACATCTCACACATCCAAGAACTTCAAATCCTCAACAATCCATATACAAGAGATAGCACTTCGCTGCTGTACTCCTCAATCTGATCACTTCAATCAAGATCAATCAATACCGCCATTAATGTGGTTTGCGCGGATTATTACACTTCACCCAATTCACTATTCTCCAATAGTTCAGTAAGTACTCATTCCTCATCATGGCGTAATACACACTCGCGAAAGTGTACAACTATTGCGCCATCAGCCCTTCTTTGTTTATGGATTTTCTGTTATAAGTTTATAGGAATATGGTTCTGACTTCATCAACTAGTTTCCCATCGAGAAAATGGCGATAAATAAAGAATCCCCAGTCATGTCTTCAGGAAACAATTCAAATAACGATGTCAACGATAAATCTAGAGCAGAATATATTAGCGAAGATCAAGCTCCTTCCACGGAATACAAAAAAGTCAGTTGGCGCAGTACATGGGGATTTGGTCCCGTAACCATTGGTCCCAGAATTGGTCCAGTTTTGCCACATCTTCGTCTAGATGCCGATGCATCAAGTCTCAGCGGTGACAGTGGAAAGGACCTTTTGAGCCAGCAGATTGAAGCCGAAGCAGGTTCTGCCATCAAATATCGTAGTTGCAGCTGGCAAAAGGTAACACAATATTTTTGGTTCCATTCTCCATATAAATGCTAACCCGTAATAGACTGCGGCTCTTCTTTTCTCAGAATATATCTGTTTAGCAATTATGTCCTTCCCATGGTCTTACTCGGTTTTAGGACTTGTACCAGGTCTCATTTTGACTGCGGTTGTCGCATTCTTGGTCCTCTATACATCCCTCGTTTTATGGGAATTCTGTATGCGTCATCCGGAACTTAGAGATGTTTGTGATGTTGGACAGATGCTTTTTGGTGGAAGATGGGCATGGCATGCTACTGCTATCATGTTTCTTTTGAATAATACCTTTATTCAGGTAAGAATCATCAAACCCACTCTCTTACAATTTCTAATATAATCAGGGTCTTCATGTTTTGACTACTGCAAAATACTTGAATACTATCACCAATCACAGTCAATGTACAGTAGTATTTGCCGTTGTTGCAGCTGTAATCTGTTGGGTTTGTTCCGTTCCAAGAACCTTCAGCGCTCTATCATGGTTGGCCACATTATCCGCAATTTTCACCTTCATCTCCGTTATGCTCGCTACCATTTTTGCCGGAATCGAACCTCATCCTCTCGGCTACAACCCCGATCCTAACTCCATCATCGCAGCCACTGGTCTTGCTGGAGGTGCCCCTACCGTTACTGCAGTAATGCTTAAGGGTACAACATTTGTAAATGGTTTCAATGCCTTCCTCAACATCTCCTACACATTCATTGGTCAAATTACCATCCCCTCCTTCATGGCCGAGATGAAAAACCCCGCCGATTTCCCCAAAGCTCTTTGGGCTGTTACCATTGCCGAAGTCATTGTTTTCAGTTTGGTCGGTTCAATTATTTACGCTTTTACTGGAAACCAATACATGTCAGCTCCAGCCTTTGGATCTTTAGGAAAGAAGTTATACGTCGATATTTCCTTTTCTTTCATGATTCCAACGCTCATTTTCCTCGGAGTTCTCTATGCTTCCGTCTCTGGCCGCTTCCTTATCAACCGTGTCTTCCATAACAACAAGAGACATCTTCATGAAAATACCATGAAAGGCTGGGTAGTCTGGATTGCCATCTTGGCTGCAACTTGGGTTGGTGCCTTCATTATCGCCGAAGTTATTCCGTTCTTCTCCGATCTTCTATCTTTGATGTCCTCCCTCTTCGATTCCTTTTTTGGTTTTATTTTCTGGGGTGTAGCATATATTAGAATGAGACGTGTAGATCATGGAGCGGGATGGATCAGCAAGACGAGTAAGCTTGGATTGAGTTTCAATATATTGATTATATTGATTGGGTTATTGTTTTTGACAGCAGGAACTTATACGAGTGTTCAGAGTATTGTGGATGGGTATAATGCTGGATCATTCGGGGGTGCGTTTACTTGTGCTAGTAATGGTATTTAAGTAATAGATGGAGGATACAAATTAGATCTTAGAATGAAGATGGTCTGTTTTTGTTCGAAAGGTGTTGTTGGATTTGATGGTGATTGGATATATGTGGTGCGGTGTGGCAATCCTGGGGATTCAATAGAGATGGATGCTATGGATGTGGAAGATATAATATATGCGTATACATGCGCTCTGGGGAAAACTGGTGGCGGAGTTTGGGAGTCTTAGAAACCATTGGATACATACTGGTTCTAGTTCTATAGTAGGACCGAGGATTGCCTTCAAAAGGGAAATATAATAATAAAAAGTGTGATATTTTAACGATTAGTGTTTGAATGAGGGGATATTGTGAGGTTTTATAAATTATACTCTATTTTTTCCTGTTGAAAAGAGGGTTGATCTATTTTCTTTGATGTGATGGAGTGGAAGTCTGGTTTAGCTTGCCCAGGGAAGCAAGTGGAGATGAAGAGATGGAGACTTGTTGAGCAGTATGCAGGAGCACCCTAGGATTGCTTTCATTGTTGATTATTTGTTGCTAATTACACAGGAGGTTCGGAGATTTATTGTTTAGGACTCCGAGAGAGCAATGGGGAATAGATGGCAAGGGTAAGGAGATGAGAGGAAACGAGAGGAAGGGTTTATATTGCGAGATTTAGATGTATTTGGAGAGGCAGAGATGAAGATGATTCCGAGCAGAAAAGAGGGAGATATGGGAAAGAGGAGGAAGAGAGAGAAGAGATGTAAAAGGGGAAATTTTGCTCTGGATATTGTGTATGTGTATGTGTATGAATGGGTATGGGTACTAGTTTGTGGCAATGGTTATGCTTTTTATTCTGAGGATAGAGCGAGGGTATGGGTGACGTGAGTGAATGATATAAAGATAAATCGAAGAATGAATCATTGGGGAAAATACGAGAAATATTTGGGCCTGTTCGGATTCGCATGTAAGAAAAGTTGTTGATAGCATGACTACCTATGTGGATATTTTCAAATCAATATGGGCAAAGTTAATTTTTGATACTGGCCCTAATTTGGTTTGGTTCAGAGGAGTAAGATGAGATTGATGATTCGTGGGGATGAGTTATAGATTCATCGGTGTATTGTCATCAAGTGGGAGTGTATTCCCAAACTACTCGCAGTAGTGGGTATTAGTTCAGGACTGTTAGTTATTAGAACGAAAAGGAAGAGGTGATGAAATGAACTGTAAGATGAGTCAAGGTAATACGGTATATTACAGTCAAGCATGATGATTCGACGAGGACTTGGCAGTGATCAAGCGAGGAATGTTTACGAGATGCTAATATGGTGACGAGGATTCGGAGGAAGAAGATGGATGACACGATAATGGTAGTGGAAGAGGAATTGAAATCCTAACTTGAACAAGGTGTAGTTCTCAAGAGGTAAAGGTAAAAGCGTAGAGGAAGATATCGCAAAGTAAAGCCAGAAGATGCAAGGGACTCATGCATGAGAGCTCCATTTTTCGCTTAGAATGCGGGGGTGATGCAATGAGATGAGTGGGATGAGGGTCTGAGGCTGAATATGGAGGGGTAAGTGGGTCTGCTGGACTCTTGTAGGGAAGAAACGAAGTGGAATATTTGTTTGCATGGATATAATTTTCATTCAAGTGTTATTCGTGAAACATACTAATAATCATTAAGTAGAAGAACCCTAAATTGAAATGGGTATCTGATCCTCATCATGAACTCGCCATCCTCCCAATTAACACCCTTGGAGTCGTAAAATCATAGTTCTTTTTGTCATCACTAGCGTTCAAAGCAGGGGATATCTGCAGACAAAAACAATGAAACTAGGGACAAAAATCATTCTTAAGCATGAACACCTCAAATTTCGCATTCATATTTGGTACAAGATAGTATTGACTCCATATTCATGACGCAAGCTTTTGCAAATAACAGTGTCATGGCGGATGGTTTAAACGATGGCTGAATTGTCAAGAATGTAAGTCAAAGCGAGAGAGAAATTCGAGGCTGAAAAACTAGAGGGTATCTATGCTTTAGCTTGAGCCTTGAGAGCAACCTTGGGTTCCTCTCCGTAAACTGTTCTGTACTCTTGAACGTATCTCTCTTGATCTGCTACAGCAGCATCCTCAAAAGGCTATTGACGTGTTAGGGGGATGTTGAATGATTGGAGATGAATATTGTAGCTTACCTTGCGTTGCTCAGGCGACAAAGACTTGTATTCTTGTGCAATCTTCTTTGAAGACTCAGCAATACTGAGATTAGCAAAATCGCCTGATGAATATCTCTCTCTCATGAATAAGAACAAAGACGAGGTAACATTCTTTACCAGTCGATCATCTTTAATGATTCTCGGGCTAGCAGATCTGTTGGTCAATCTTCGAATGTGATGACGTGCATAATTCGCCGTGCGAATCTCCGCTGGAGTATGACTCTCAACCCAGTTTTTATAGTTGCGTGAGTTGACAGCCTTGTTCTCCTTCGCAATCTGTTCAAGTCGCTGTAATATAATTAGCATGGCTTTATCAAAAGAAAATATAAATTATTTACCTCTAATTCTGCTGTCGATGACGATTTGTATTTCTCTGATGCTTCCTTGGCCGCATCAATGACTGGAGTTCCTTTCTTAACCAATTCTATAAACAATACGCTATAGGCAGTATCTGGAATTTGTTTTGGGGCTTCTTTAAGGAACGCAATAGCCTTTAATTCCTTCAACTTCAATTTTAACTTTTGTGAGTCGGTCAATTGCTTCTTGGGCTTTGGTCCTGGCTTCTTCGCAACTGTTTTCTTTGCTGGCTTCTTCACTGGCTTCTTAACTGGCTTCGCAGTTTTTTTGGCGGTCGTCTTGGTAGACTTTTTGACGGCAGGCTTAGCAGCAGTGGTAGATTTCTTCGCAGGCGCCTTTTTCGCAACCGGCTTCTTTTCTATGACAGTTTTGGTTTGGGTAGCTTTTGTCGCAGTAGCATACAATCGGCGCGACGAGAAAGTAGTTGAGGAAGCTTTCAAGGTAGATTCGACGTTGTGTTGACCTTCAACGCGTTGTAACTGGCAAACGGTAGCAAGAAGTCGATTCGTTGATAAATTAGATCCGCCGATTCTTTTAATAGCTGCGCGACCAACGTTGGACAACATGATGACTTAAACAGTGACCAGATGTCTCACGAGTGAGGTAATTGGAGTGGACGGAGTAGAGATTCTGATGATAACGGTATGAACGAAATATTGCGATTGAAGTCATCCAGCTCCTTCCCTCTATTCGTCTAAACACGCTAGGGCCCGTAAAGCTTCGAAAGCCCGTGCGCGTCAAGGGTACGGCAGACTGAACAGACCAAAGTATCCTTAAATATCTTTTGGCAAGGGCAGATTGTTAACGACATCAAATACGGAGTAGATTCGTGGAAAAAGTAATCACGACCATTCTACAATAAATAAACGTCAAGTATTATAAACTTCAAGTCTTCTTGGTCTATTCAGTCTGAAGTTATAGACTGAAACTTGGACGGAATTAATCCATTTCCTACCATTTCATCGTTGCCTAAAAGTATTTCTTCCCATCGAAATACCATACATTACTTGGGCAAAGAATGGCTCGGCACAGGGATTCTCGCTCACCATCGCCAACAGGAAGCCACCACTCATCGAGACGAAGCCGAAGGGATGATAATGGCCGACGCGATCGAGATAGAAGAGATGATGTTAGAGGACAGAGGCGTTCTCGAAGTCCTGACGTGAGAATTCTTACCTCTAGACCCGCGCCTCAGTCACAAGATACTAACGAACATCAGCGTCGCGAACGTGATCGAGATATGACTCGTAGAAGAGATCGTTCAGTAGGGAGATTAAATGATGACTACCATAGATCAGGTCGCCGTGATAGATCTCGAGATCGCAGAAGCTATGCCGATAGGGAACGATCACCGGATAGGAGACGACGTAGAAGTCGGGAACGAGATTACCGTGACAGGCGAGACGATTCTTATGATGATAGGGCTCGAAGACGCCGCGAGGATTCTACTGACTCATGGTCCCGTAGCAGAGGAGACGAAAACCGCGGACAGACTCCCAGATCAGATGCCAATACTAAAGTTAATGATGTGAGTTACTCTGATCTCTATCACAAAAGTTCAATTACTCATCTAATGTCTCAGGCTCCGAAAGCATCAACACCCGCAGTGCAAACCGAGGAACAGAAAAAAGCAGAACGTCTAGCAAAGTTGGAAGCATGGAAGAAGAAGATGGCCGAAG
The DNA here is from genome assembly GCF_013461495.1 of Botrytis fragariae. Lineage (NCBI taxonomy): Eukaryota > Fungi > Ascomycota > Leotiomycetes > Helotiales > Sclerotiniaceae > Botrytis > Botrytis fragariae. Next base: position 1,121,609 of record NW_023501000.1, read on the forward strand.
ACAAAGAGCGTAAGGAGAAAGAGTTGGCAGCGGGTGGGACTCGAAAGTTACTTGACGCTATAGATCAAAAGGCCAACGGATCTCCATCCCTAACCTCGCCACACTCTCCAGCAACTCCAGCAACTCCTGCGACACCAGGCGACCTCGCACCTCCAACGAATTATGCTGGGAAATTTGATCCGAAGGCAATAGCTAAAAAGGCAGTGGCTAGCTCGAGTAGTGCAACTACTCTTGGGAAAGATTTACCATTAAAGGAATTGTCAAAAGCGTCCGCCACCTTAACTTCTACGGTCAAAGGATTACAAGCTGACAAAAAGCCAACAGCTTTCAGCAGCACCTCAAAAGGTAAGCAAAAATAATACTCTTACATAATGATCTAGCTAATTGGTTTGATTAAAGTATCTGCGTTACCTAAGACAAGGGGAAACCTCAGTGTTTTTGGACTTGGAGCAAAAGTTACCGACAATGAAAAGACATCTCAGAAACGTGCCTTGGATTTTGATGAAGATGAAGGGTCAAGAAAGAAATTAGAAAAGCTACCAACCCTACCAATGGCAAACTCCGAGGAAGATGATGCTGCGCTCGCTAACGGTGTTGAGGAACAAGATGATGACGATGATGTTGATTTGGAAGCTGCTGGTACGGAAGAAGAGGCGGCAGCAGCTGCTAGAGCTGCGGCAGAAAAGCGTGAAGAAAGATTACAAGAAGCCGAAGCTCAACCGCATACAAATGGCGATGTCCAAATGGAGGAAGCCCCTCAAGCTGATCCCACCGCTATGGATGAAGACGAAGAAATTGACCCATTGGATGCTTTTATGGAAGAAATGGGAGATCCCTTTTCAGTACCGAAAAACAATGCAACTTTTATCAAAGATAATATCAAAAGTCAACCACAAGAACCGGAACCTTTATTCGGAGATGATGACGTGGACCTAAAAGCCTTGGACGCGGATCCTGATGAAATTCTTGCAATTGCAAATAAAGCAAGGAAGAAGAAGGATATTCCAACTATCAATTATAGTGCTTTGGATCTTCCACCATTCCGAAAAAACTTTTACACCGAACCAACAGAACTTGCAGAGATGACGGAAGCTGAAATTGCTGATTTACGACTCGAACTCGATGGTATTAAAGTAGCTGGTAAGGATGTTCCCAAACCTGTACAAAAGTGGTCTCAATGCGGTCTTGACGTGAAGTCTCTGGACGTTATAACAAAGCTAGGTTATGAAAGACCTACATCTATTCAAATGCAAGCTATTCCTGCAATTATGTCTGGCCGGGATGTTATTGGAGTGGCCAAGACAGGATCGGGTAAAACCATCGCTTTCTTGCTACCCATGTTCCGTCATATTCGAGATCAACGACCTTTGAAAGGTTCTGATGGGCCTATTGGTCTGATCATGACTCCTACACGAGAATTGGCAACACAAATTCATAAAGAGTGTAAACCATTCTTGAAAGCAATGGGACTTCGTGCGGTTTGCGCGTACGGAGGTGCTATTATCAAAGACCAAATCGCTGATCTCAAAAGGGGCGCGGAAATAATTGTTTGCACCCCTGGAAGAATGATCGAACTGTTGGCGGCAAACTCCGGTAGAGTCACGAATCTGCAACGTGTCACATATGTTGTTTTAGACGAAGCTGACCGCATGTTTGATATGGGCTTTGAACCTCAAGTTATGAAAGTTTTTAACAATATTCGCCCCAATAGACAAACCATTCTTTTTTCCGCTACTATGCCTCGAATTATGGATGCACTGGCTAAGAAGACACTTCAGTCCCCAGTAGAGATTGTTGTTGGTGGAAGAAGTGTTGTTGCACCTGAAATCACACAAATCGTCGAAGTGCGAGAAGAAAAAGAGAAATTTCACAGGCTTTTGGAACTTCTTGGAGAACTTTACAACACAGATGAAGATGCTCGAACACTAATCTTTGTTGATCGACAAGAGAAAGCTGATGACCTGTTGAAGGACCTGATGAGAAAAGGTTATCCGTGTATGTCTATTCATGGTGGAAAGGATCAAGTTGATCGCGACTCTACAATTGATGATTTCAAAGCCGGTGTGGTTCCTATTATGATTGCTACATCAGTAGCTGCTCGAGGTCTTGACGTGAAGCAACTTAAGCTCGTTGTCAATTTTGATGCACCCAATCATTTGGAAGACTACGTCCACAGAGCTGGCCGAACTGGTAGAGCTGGTAATACTGGAACCGCTGTCACTTTTATAACAGAGGAGCAAGAACAGTATTCGGTAGGTATCGCGAAAGCTCTTGAACAATCTGGACAGGAGGTACCCGATAGGCTTAATGAGATGAGGAAATCCTACAAGGATAAAGTCAAAAGTGGTGCGAAAAAGGAGAGTTCAGGATTCGGTGGAAAAGGTCTGGAACGTTTTGATGCTGAGCGCGAAGCTACTAAAGCTCGTGAACGTAAGATACACAAAATTAGTGGGGAAGATGACGAGGAAGAGAAAGAAGAGAAGGATGATGATGTTCTTCTCAAAGCTGCATCAGTCGTTCAGCCTGCTGCTTCTGCTGCTCCACCAAAATTGCTTGGTGTACCTAAAGGTATCGATCTCGACGGTGATATCAAAGTTCATCGCACCGAACCTGCAGCTACCACCGGCTCCAAACTTGATAAAGTCACATCAGCTATCGACGCTATCAATGCACGTCTTAACAAAACAGGACAACTTCGTTCCGGCGTCCCAATTGATAATAAAGGACCTGACGCAGGCGCTTTCCATGCGACATTGGAAATTAATGATTTCCCACAGAAAGCTAGATGGGCAGTTACGAATCGAACTAATGTGGCGAAGATTTTGGAAGCGACTGGTACCAGTATTACGACCAAGGGAAGCTTCTATCCGGCTGGGAAAGAGGTCCAGGCGGATCCCAAATTGTATATTTTGGTTGAGGGGGATACGGAGGTGGTGGTTACAAATGCTATGAGGGAGTTGATGAGGTTGTTGAAGGAGGGTACGATGGCGGCGGCGGATGCAGAGGGCAGAGCACCAGTGGGTGGAAGATATACTGTTACTTAGGCGGAGCCTGGGATGGAAAAATGGGTGGGATGGAAGTTTTTATATATGTGGATTGGGAGGGGTAGTCACTTGGCTGTAATACAAGTATGACAACCTTTCTATCAGTACATACATCTGTTTCTTTGTGCTTAATTGTAATATTGATAAACGGCTGAGGTGTTGAAGTGTTGAATTCATTTTTCTATCTTCGCTTCACCTAAAATCCTAATCCAAGATTTCTCTACTACTTCTACTACCTGATCATCCTCTTCTCCTTCTTTCTGGAATGAACTCCTCTATTCGTTAAGGTCGTGAAGTTCTGAATTATGTATCCAGGAGAAAGTACCCGGTACTCCTAACCTATCCAATATGATGGAGCCCGAAAAGAAATATGAAGAAAAGATGGGATATATCCAAATGGGTACCTATCCATTATCCAAACACCTCTACCCAAACCCTTACATTAAAAATAACTCCACTTCTCCAAATAAAAATATTTCCGTATCTCACTTCTCCTTCGTCATCTATTGCCGTTCTCCTCTTTCTCTTGCGCCATATGACTCAATCCCGCTTCGTGTCGTTCAACGGTTGAGTTGTTTTAAATCAATTGAAAGCTCTAGCCTCGGCAGCGAGATCTGCCTCCCTAGCTTGTCTTTCTGCTGTACTTGCGTTTTTACGTGCTTTTTCGAGGGGTTGAGATTGTTCTTCTTGGAGTTTCTTTCCTAGCGCGCCTTTGGGTTTTTTGGAGGAGAGGCGTGCCTATTTAGAAGAGGGGGGTTGGGTTAGCTTGGCGCAGATTGGTTGGAATTAGGGGGTGGGATGAAAGATGTGAAATGTGAGTTGGAAATGTGAATTTCTGAATGAAATGGGGAAGATGAGTGGGAAAATTACCTCTGCAGCCTCAGCAGCTTTCCTCCTGGCATCTTCTTGTGTGCCCGATGATCCGGAGCCGAGAGTTCGTGCGGGACCACCGACAGTATAGGTACGAGGAACGGTTGAGGCAGAGGCGGAGACGGAGGGAGGGAGTGTAGATTTTGAGGGGGCGGGTTTGGTGGGTGCGGAGGAGAGAGTGCGGCCGGGTTGGTCGAAGGGGGAGGGGTCTGAAGAGGTACTGCAGCAGTTGCCCATTTTTGTGGGATGAGGGGTGTAGATATGGGGAAGCTGGGATGCTGTGAATGAGGGGTTTATTTGTTTGATAGGTGTGATCGAAGCGCGAATGGAGAGGTTCTCGAATGATCTACAAGTAGCGAAAAGGGTGTGGGTATCCTCGATTGCGATTGCGATTGCGATTGAGAGGCAGTGGAGGTGAACGGGTGAGAGGGTACGACGCTGGATAATACACTATTTCATCGGGATCTTCGAAAATAGGGTCGCGATTGGAATTGTACAAAATAGCTCCGTAATTGTAAATCTTGGGGGGTTGCCGTGAGGGGGGTGAATGTGCGAGATTACGATAGCGATAGGAGTTGCGACGAAGTAGCAGTGGGTTGAAAAGAGGGTATTCCGAATAATCCAAGAATTCTGATCTCTGGTAAGGATCTGATGAATGCGAGAGATTTCGTAAGGATTCGGATTCGTACAAAGGGTTCTCGTAGCTGTAATCTGGTGACAATGATGATATTCGGTTTCTTGCTCTCTCCAAATCAGAATAATAACCCCCGTCGCATTCAAAGATAGTGTCGGTATCAATCTCAACGTTGTGATCTCGCGATGAGAAAATTGTGGTCGAAATATGTTTGCGCGAAGTAGTTCTGGTAAGGGGAGGATGTCGGACGGGTGGAATGGTTGGTTGTGATGGTATGGTGTGGAGGAGAGGTATGTGGGATTGGAGAAAGTTGAATCGTGGAGTGTGGATGAAGAGGTGAAGTTCGAAGGTAGTGATACAGTACCACCAGGGCCAAGAGTGAGGCTGTGTTGTCATTGGATAAGATGGGGAATTGGATGATGGGTGGTCCGGGGTGAGGGATTGACATGGATTGAGTAAACGGAAGAGTAGGACGTAGTGTAGTTGTTGAATTATTAGAGACAATGAAGAAATGAACATCACCTTATGCCATGTCGATGGATGATGATGTTCGAGAAGCTTCATGTGAGTGTTCTGCTTATCTAAATTATGGCCTACCTGCCTACCTAGATATTAGATATATGTCTAGATATCAGAATGTATTTTATCTTACACCTCTCTCGTTAATTCGTGATCCTTCTCTGGACTTTTTCAATACCTAGGCCGGCCTTTCTAGCAGGGAGGACTCGAAGCTGGAATAGGAAACCTTATGTAATAAGTCTTATCGATAAGGATCATGAGAGGGATATTCGTAAGGCGGAGAGAATTGATCTCATCAAGATCTGTCATTGGCTGAAAATAATGCTGATGGTGAATTGAACGCAATCATGATTTATGATTGGCTAGAGATAATCCTGATCACAAATCGAACCCAATCAAGATTCATCATTAGTCATCGAGGAATCTGTACGGCCAGAAAAAACGGTCAAAGAGGAATGAATTCATAGGGAAGCACGGGGAAATTCATTTTTTCCCAGATGATGACGGCGGTCAATATAAAGTTATCGGACCTCAAAATACTCACAACCCAAGGAACTTTGAAGGGTCATATCTGATAGTCTTCCTTCTTCTTCTGTCAATAAATCACATGTTTTCTACTCGACATATGATTTGATTTACGCGTAGAGAATAAACAAGCTAAATCAGCATTTATTAAAGTTCATGTGGTTGAGAACGAGAAAGATCTTTCCAAAAACACCTTGTTGGATACCTTTTGCACCTTCACCTTGACCTCCAATTTACCTACCTAGCCATTGCACCACACACACACACACACTCACACACTCACACACTCATATACCCTTTTTGGATTTGCTTTGCTTTGCTTTGCTTCAAACCCAAACTCTCCCTTTTTGTCGGATCCATCATACCTCATACCTCATACCTCATACCTCATACCTCATACACCACACCCTATACCCAATACCACATTTTACCCCACGGTAAATCTTTCCATCTACCTTATTAAATTCCGCCTTTCTTAAACATTTGGATAGCAAAGGATCGCAGGTGGGCTCAAACGACGCTTCGAGATTCCAATCATATTCTCTATATCTATTGATTCTTGCTTTGGGCGCAAGAACTCGACTCTTCTTTCCTTCTGTTCTCCGTCGTGCGCACTCACTCTACTGCCACACAACTCGCATGCAAAGCAAGTAACCGTAAGGCTTGCAACCATGGAGCGATCTCCTCCGGATCAAGAGGCTGCACTAAAGCAATTCCAAAATATGTCGTATAACGAGTACAACCAACAATATTTCCCTATGCAGCAATCTGGTGCGATAAACTTTCCTCTAGATCCACATTACGCCGCACCGATGTCAGCTCCTGCTCAATCATATAATCATGCCGGAATGGCTCAAGATGAGGTTTGGAAAACGCAAGATTTCGCGCAGCCGCTAAATCTACCATCGCAATCATACCAACCATACATCTACCATCAAACAATGGATCTGTCGCAACCATTTTCTTCTCTGCAGAATATGCATCAAGAATATTCGAATTTGAGATCCGGTGCCCACTCACTTCCAAATTATACAGAGCAGTCACCGAGAAAGCGACAAAGAGTCAATGAATCACCTACTACAAACCGGTTCAGGCATACAATCCCACAAGCACCTGAAGCTGATACAACCAGCGAATGTTGTAGTTCTTGTCCAAGTGGTTCGCCGTGTGCCGAATCAGATTGTGGTGAAAATGATGTTGTTGTTGCTTGCACCTCTCAGGAGTGCGAACAACCTGTCTGCACTTCCCCAGAGTGTGAACAGCCTGTCTATACAGAACCTTGCACTAAAGATGCTGCCCTCAGCAGAAGATGTTCAGCTGCGGGAGATGATTTACCTTCTGATAGGATGTATCAAAGTTGGGATAACTTTCCTGCAATTATGTCAACAGAGCAGCAACGATCGTCCAGAATGCAATCTTTTGCACCATCGACATTACGAAACAACCAAGCTCCGCAAGAGATCTCACCTTCTCCTGTACCAACTACACCATCTCTAGTCATGAACACAGAAACACCCTACTCAGATATGGCATCCTTACACACACCCGGACTTCCCATGCAGCAACTCACAGATAATCTGTCTGGTTCCTCGCTCAATGGTACTGGAATGCGTTTCGGTGATGGATTGGAGATGTTCAGTTGTAACTGGTTGGACTGTGGACAGCCAATGCATGATCAATTTGAATGGCATAGACATTTTCACCAGGAACATATTGATCCGCAATTTACATTCAATTGTCTCATGCCTTCTACATCTTGTCAAGCGCCACTCAACTCGAATCCTTTGGATCACTTGCAAATAAATCACGGCTTCACATTCGAGGAGAGTATCAACGGATTCCAATGTCCTGCTCCAGGATGTCCTACCGAAGAGATGTATTGTGATCCTTCAATGCTTCACAATCATATTGATCAAATGCACGCCATACCTCTACAAGGACAACTACAGTGTCAAGTTGATTCTTGCAACACTTCATATCAAGATCCAAATCAATTCTTCAATCATTTGAACCATGATCACAATTTACCAATTCCAATGACCCCTGTCGAAGAGATTGATCTTTCAAGTATACCAGTGCCAATGGAGGCAAAAATGGAAGAGAAGACGAAAGGACAGACTGCTTCGGTAGCCAAGAACAACGAACCAGAATTAACTAATCATTTATCTTGCAAGTGGGCAGCCGATGATCATGCTTGCGGTCAAGTATTTACTTCCGAAAATGATCTTCAAACTCATGTCAAGGAAGTTCACTTGACTGTTTTGAACAAAACTTCCGGTTACTTTTGTAAGTGGCAAGGTTGTTCTCGAAAAGCAAAAATGGGTGATAAGGAAGGATTCTCTCAGAGAGGAAAACTTGAAAGACATATGGCGAGTCATACTGGATGTAAGTTGTTTCCTGATGCTTCTCTTACCTGTAGAATACTGACCAAGTCAAAATAGTCAAAGAATGTACGTGCGATTTTCCAGGATGCGGAAAAACATTTGCAGCAGCACAATCCTTAAAACAACATTACCGTCTCCACACTGGCGAAAAGCCGTGGAAATGCAGATATTGCCCCAAATCCTTTCCTCAACAAAGCGCATGCACAGTCCACGAGCGTATACATACTCATGAAAAACCTCTAGAATGTTCTATTTGCAAAAAGACCTTTAGCGAATCATCAAATTTGGCAAAACATAGAAAGACACATGGGGAGAGAGGTCATTATGAATGTCCGGATTGTCCAAAGACTTTCCATCGGTTGGATCAGTTGAAGAGGCATGCGGAGATGCATGAGAGGAAGAAGAAGAAGGCTGGCGAGGGAAGCAGTGGAGGTGGTGGGGATGGGGAGGAGGGGAATAGTGAAGTTACAGAGAGTTTGGCAGGGGATAGTTTTGATGGACATAGTATTAGGAATATGGGGCAAGATGATAGGGATTAGGGATGGGGTGGGACGAGTGGTTATGGGTGGCGAGGAATGGGAAATAGGGAATGGAGCTTTCGTGGTATTTACTGTAATGATTCTACGAGAAACAAAGATCATGATTTACGAATCATGAATCATGGGACACGGGGCAGGGTGCGATTTGATACTGGCGAGCGAGACGGCACGATGGATTATCATGCCAGCGATGCATATTATGCGAAGTAGATAAGGGTGGATATCAAAGTTTGAGAATACCTGGTATATAAATGCGAATGGGTGGCTGGAAATTAAGGAAAATTAAGCGATTACCTGGATAGATGGATGGATAGATGGATCATATGAATGGTAGCGTAGGAACATGGAACATGGAACAGTAGGTGGGAAAGAGGAACGGAGGGAGAAAACTAGGGAATGGAGAATGGGAGGGAATACCAAAAAGTCTTTAGTAAATAAGTAGATGCCTACCCGGCAGGCTGCTAGTTAGTGATTGATACCTTATTTGAATTTTAATGATGGATGTTTTGTGAAATCAACTTTGATATGGGGAATAGTAGGGGACAATGAGTTTGTGATTGGAGATTCACCCTTTCTCTTTGCGTTTATCCATCTTTCTATCCATCCGCCATCTACACAATCATCCACCATCTACATGATATTCCATAGCTCCACGATACAACCAGCTCACTCTAATATGATCTATCTATCTAGGTATCGACATAGTAGTTTAGCCAGAGCCCTCAACTTAACCCATCGACATCTCCTCACTTGCAATGAATGTACGAGACCCCAGATATGGAGAATACCTAGCAATAAATACCTAGCCGTGTTGAAACTAGCAGCACTACTAGCGCTAGTATTGTTCACCAATAGTATCACCGGGCTTGCAAATTATATCATATCATATCATTTAACATCACATCACATCATGTAGCATCACATCATGTAACATTACAATATAGTACATTACAACATAGTACAACATCACATCACGATGTGCATTGCAATGCAATGCAATGCATCATAGATAGCAAATACGTTCTGAATGTATGATGTATGTATGATGCTGTGATGACAATTGCAACGATGAAGTTGTTGTGGAGTTGTTGCTATGTGATGAATGAATGTACAGGGATGGAGACGGAGATTTGGGATACTGAGATATGTGGGATATTGAGATGCTGGGAATCAAATGAGAGAGGAGAGAGAGGAGGGAGAGAGACACGACACAGTACTTGGAGTACAGAAAAGTAGAAAAGTTTTTAACCACTATGCAAGAAGTGGGTGCGTGTGAAAATGAGGATAAGTGAGAGAGTGAGAAAGAGCACGAGGAACGAATGAAGGAAGTGGCAATATTCGAGTAATTGGCAAACATGTAGTGATCTCCTGGAAGATGAATAACGGGGTAGGGAAGGGATAGACATACGGGGATGCAGAGGTGTTTTTGTTTTCGAGAAGTTAAAAAAGATGCGATGGAGTGAAAAATAGCGAGTGGAGATTTTTGTTCATGCTTTTTGACCTTTTGATATGCATGTATCGGTGAGTACAAGAAGAGAATGCAGATGAATGATAGGCATAAGAAAGAAAGAAAGAAAGATTAGAGTAGCAACACATAGAAGAGCTTTCTGATCACTGAAAATGCTGAAGGTGAACTTAATAAGAGTGCTGAGGGTGGAGAATGCATGTATGTTTGAAACTGGAATACGAGCCGTGAATGGGAATTGGGGTATTGAGATGAAATTGGGTGGTCTGGAACATTGTGATATATGGAAATTTAGGTACTACATTTGATCATGATTGGAACCAAGAGGCAGATGCTGGAGTTGAGTGCAAGGGTAAGAATGAAATGGTACCGGTTTCATTATGACGACATAATCTGGCAAATGGTACAAGGGAAAATCAACATAGAATGGCATAATCGTGTCCATTGGCTTCTTCATGGGGATCTTCAGGTTGCGGTAGAATGTGCCAACCAGTACCAAAATTTCAAGCACGAGCCACAGCATATTGTGAAATATAACAGCTTGTTCGAAATCACTGCTGCAATCGTTCGTAGCTCTCCCCAATATCGACGTTCGCAAGTTCCTGGGTATAATGGCCATAGAAGTCTCGAACCCTCCTTCGATTTCGGAACCATGCGTAACCGCTCGCACAAGATATCACACCAAATCCAAAGGACCCATTTGTTGTTTTGCTCAAGTCGTTTGATTTATTGGAAAAGGCTTTTTTACTAGCCATGCTATTTTCGATGATACACCGTGACCCGTGCGAAAACAAACCAGGCAAAAGGCACCATGCCAGCCATCCTCACAATCATAAACACCTACGTCCAGAAAATCTAAGCCTCCGCCTATTGTAAAGTTAGCATCGTGATCCAAAATCTTTCATCAATATCCCTCCACTATCTTCAAGCTCGTGGAAAAAGATATTGACTCGGGGTCAGCGGAATCGCATACCTTAACAGCGAACTTTCTTTGTGGGAAGTGCATCGATCTCTTCTTGGTCTTCTCCAACTGCAACTCCTTCTCGTGCTTGCTGAGACGTCTACGGATGGCACGAGTTTGCTTGGATCGGAGATCGAGAGGAAGGTACTTCTTTCCCTTGTAGAAGAGACGGAGTTGTGCGCGTTGGTTGGCGTTGATGACTGTGAGGACCTTGGCAATTGACTTTCGGACGTCGTGGCTACAAGGAAGATCTCATTAGTATCCATCTTAATGATCTTGTATCTCGCAAATTCTCATCCAATTTTCGGCAGGTCGAGAGTGACGATTATAATTAAAGTACGCACATCTTGGTGAGCTTAGCAGCAGATCCTCCAGCAATCTTCTGAGTTCTCAATTGACCGAGCTCAGTCTTCAACTCTCCAAGTTGCTTTGCGAGGTCCGCCTTGTTCTTGGACCAAAGTTGGCCAGTCTTTACTTTTCCGGACGACTAATCGCGATGATCCGTTAGCCATCTTTCTTCCATAAATTGAAACGTCAACATCTCCCCAAAGAATTTGTCGCATACCATTTTGAGTAAGGGTCAGGTGGTTGTCGATTGTGGTTGTCGGGCGTCTCGTCGTCGTGAAAATATCGAAGTTGCTGCAGAGGCCGTGGAAACAAAAGTTAGGGTTTACCGAGCCCACAAACTGAATTTTCAAAATTTTGGTTGACCAATCAAATCAAAGTCACATGACCCCGATATTCCTTTGCCGGTGTTTAAGGTTTTAAGAACATTGAATTGTGAAAGTCATTTCTAGTTAAGTGAAAAGAAACACGAGATTCACTCCCACTTCATCTAATTGAAGAAAGCTCTCGAATCTCTTAAATTCAAGGTATCGCCAACTCAGCGATGTCAACTTACTATGCACTAGGAGCGAATATGTGTGTTTCTCTATGAGCTCCTCGAAAGTCTTTCGGCGCAAAACTTCAATTATTGGCAAGCTCTTGACATCTGCTGTTCATTTGTTATAATCATAGGTAAGGAAGGACAAGTCGTAAGTATCAATTTCAACCGGTCGAGGAAAGTTTTGCATTCTATTTTTGAAGAGTAGGAATCTGGTAAAATTGATGTACCTACCTAGTAGTCTGCACAGCCCTTTCCTGGAAAGACTTGTTCTTTTCGTGGAGTTCAAATCGAACCTTTGGCTTATGAGAAGTATTCATCAACGGATGCAGCATATTTGAATCATATATTACCACCCTAGCATCGGTCCACATCCTTTTTCGGAACACGCTCTCAAAATCTTTTCATCACGATCAATACAACTGCTTCAAAGCTATCACGTCACTTCAAGATTGGACCTACGTCGAAGTCGGAAATCCATGGAGAGATTTAAAGGGTGATTACCGCTTCAGGTGTCGAGATTTGATTACGAATTGGACAAAGCGTGTTGGAATTTGGGATTGATGTTCTTGCCTACACGTAGGTGACAATATCAGATAGGGCTTGTTAGTGCCAATGGGTGTACAACCAGGAGTATCACGGTGCAGCAATGGGTATCGGTAATCTTACAGCTGGATGAAAACTCTTGTATTCCGAATTCTAAAGTATCGATCTGGAGTTCATTCCCCATGGCTGGAATCAGATTTGCTACGATGCTGGTTTTCATTTGATACCTTCTATCCCTTCGAGGAACAAAACATTGAGGCTCTAAGACTAACAGGAAATTTATATAATCCCCTATCGTGTCGGGATACAATCGAGTTCAATTTCGATTCCCACAGTGTCGCTCAAGTGTGGCGAAGGGACTGAACTATGCGACAATTCCCTAACGTAAGTCTGATAGATTAGTATTCACAATTTCGCTCGTTCTTTTCTGGATATTGAAGATTGAGGTATCCTTGTGCTTTTCCAGTTCAATGACTTGCGATCTATAATGATTCAGATTCTCACAAACGAGTTTCAAGACGAAATCCGGGATCATTAGTCGCTTGATTTTCCAGTCTCAATATACTCGATTTCCATGTGTGGTTTATCAGAAGCATCTGTAAAGCAAACCATTGATTCATTCCCCAGCTTCTCTTTGCTTCGCGGTATCCCAATAGTTCTTCAAATTATACCTCAGAGCGCCAAGGAGTGAGTCCCTAGTTCTCCCTTCCCCTCGTTTATCATTCAAAGGCAAATAAATCATCACCCCCAAGTCTGCAGGTCTCGTGATAACAATTTATATGACTCCTCATCGAATGTAAGAGTTCCAAGAGTGCCATTAATGGAAGCCACAAGTGCTTGCGATTTATTGAATCTAGGTAAAGGGCAAGGGAGATACTGATAATTTGGGTTGTGGGAAACTAGAGAAATTGAATTTAGGGGAACTCTGGATGTGTAATGGGGTGGTTGCCCAATAACCAGCTCTTGGTTTTACTGATGTTGGTCATGAGTGCTGATAATGGTGAATCTACGCTGCTACTGGTATCTTTTGAAATTGGAACACTTTCGCTAGGTGGTAACGTGTTTGCAACTTTGTATGGATATACTTTTCTTAAAGACTCTCTACTTGGAAGCCAATGACTAACATGAGAGAGTTGCTGAAAGGGGATGCACAGTTTTCTTTAATGTGGAATAAGTAGTTTCAGTGGCACGTACTCACTTTGTAACCCCAAATCTTAGATCATTTGCTCATGTTTCCAATCCGATACAAATATTGCTTTCATAGCAACATAAACGTAGATCAACGTAGAGCAATAGCCCCAAACAACAGTTGAACAACCACAAATGCGACGACAGCTGGCGAGGGTACTGTCATCAATTTGCACTGATAATTCTTCGTGCGTATAGTATACCACTTCCAACCCACAATCACAACAGACAGCAACACAGCAAAACAGGAATCCTATTTGCGAATGGGTAATATCAAGACATTCTACAGCTTCCAAGTAGGTTGCGTCTATTATTTGTATATCCCTTCAAAAGCGTAGTGACTATTCACTCAAGCGATTCTGCGAGGAGGGTAGCTGAGTGAATGCCCTCTGCAAAAAGTGGTTGTGACATCGCACTATAAAAATCTTGACTATACCTAAAATCTTCTCGCTAATTCCTTGCAGGAAAATAATATACTTCGAAACAATCCAGAAGAAACGTCTATCTATGTCTCCCAAATATTTTCACGGGTGGAGACAACACTGCCCAAGTGCCTCGCGTAGCCACGAGCCAGCTGTCTAAAGTCACTTCTCCAGAAGAAACCATGTAAGGAGCAAAAGCTTGCTGGGTTTGAAATTTATCGATCCTTAAACTCTATCACGATACAAAGGTTCGAGGCGAAAATGAAAGAAATAGGAGATATAGACAGCAAAGATGGGTATTGCCAGTTATAACAATAGTATCATCAAACAGAGCCCACCTCACCTGGGAATGTACGAATCAACCTCCAGCAAGAAAAATCAAAGCACAAAACATCAACCCACAACAAGTGGCCCCGTTCGTCTCCTGAATTCCTTCCATCGGCGACGCGAACCAGTATATTGCTAGCACATTCAAACTAACCCAGAAACCACACCTTAAACAACCCACTTCAAGAATTTTTGGAATACCATACTCACATGTCCTCCTCCCAGAATCCCCAGTTTCCTATACCCAACCTTCTCTCGTCGTCGATTTCTATGTCCCTTGTCTAATAAACACTTCCTGAATTTCCGAAACTACGATTTATGGAAAAAAGCTTCTCGCGCAGACATTTGAAGATTAGAAAGGATTCCATGTCATCGTAATAAATCATTGATGCAATATATCCCAACCCTCTCAATTTCATTCGAGTTATCATCAGTATCAAAGTCAAGAATCAAGAGATCTCAGCTACCCTCTACAATTTACCAGACCTCTTACCCAATCCATATCATTTGGCGAAACTCAAGATTCAAAAACCACACCGACAGTGCAATTTTCTTACGTTGAAAGGACAACAAAAACACCACACACAGAATATATCAACAAAACCCACAGCTTCAAAGTTTGAAATTCGAGAGAATTTGCCCCCAGGCTCTGTGATGAATTGTTCTCGTCAATCGGCGATATCCTAACAGCATTTGTGAGATCAAGGAGCGTGTGTTTTCTTGTGTTTGAATCTCGTTATTGCTTTCTCGATTTACGCATATATTATATCTCCCGCTTGAATCCTCCCACGTGAGAGCGATACAAGACGAGAGACGCAGCTACGAGAGATACTCTTCAGACCTCCTATCTGAGAAGACGTCTCGGTGATAATTCAACAACTGATTAGTTGATACATTCATTTTGAACTACTAGATAGCTTGGTGCCCCGCTTGAAACATTGATGATGTCATTGTGAAAACAGATCATTCGTTTGCAAAATTGTAGCTGCTGCGAGGGTATGGAATACGATTAATAAATGGAAGCAACATGATTTAGGTAAGACAGACCGACGCTCTCACAGCAATGAATAGAAAAGATGACGAGATAAACGTTTATCATAATACATCTTGGCTGCGGTATCAAACATCTCCAAGTTCCATAATAACCACATAAAGAGATAGACTTATATAGTAATGCAAATGTATATTCTATTAGTCAAATCGCCACCCACTTCAAGCTTGGTATGATATTTCGTAGAATCCGCAACTAGATTGAGAAAGTCGTTTTATATACCAATCAATATACTCCACCACCACCAACACCAATTCAATCGGTACTTAATCTCCATAATCCATCTCCCAGATAATGTGCATCTTCCACCACGGGTCCCTTTCCCTTATCCTTGACATCCTTCGTTCCCATACTTAAAAGTCCCACTGCACAAGCCTCCTCCTTGCCCTCTGCACAGATAACTACTGGTTCACCAGTTTCCAATTCTCTTCCTCCATACCATCCTTCTCCCTCTCCAGTCTCTCCATATACGCCCTCTTCTTCTTTATTTCCATTGGGTAATCTGCCACCTGTAGATGTGAGACCTGGAGCCATTAGGGTAGCTCCCGAAAGAACGAATCGAATAGCGCCGCGATCGATACGCAGACTTGGGAAGCAGGTAGGGAATCGGTGAACGAGTTTGAGATGGGGTAGGAGAGCATCGGTCATGTGTTGAAAGAATAGAGGTGTAGGGCCAATTAAGTAGAGAGTTACTCTCTCTGGACTATATTCCCAATGTTAGTTTTAATTTTCTTGTTGAACGGTCATGCGATGAGAGATATGCCGCAGGGAAGATGGAAGAGCAAGGAGAATGGGAGGAGCGCACATTTTCATAGCATCCAGCTGCTCCTTCTTCGGTATTATCTCATCGATATGAGGGGCTAATAACGGATATGTGTTGACGAGTTGAGTTCTGATGGCGCGTTGAACAGAGGACTTAACCTTGCTTTTTGAGCCGGGAGATATACTGTGGAAAGGCTTTGATCAGCATTTATAGATCATTGGATTCGCAAAAATAGGATCAATATATCTTACTCTTTCTTGAACATCTTGTATATGATTCCGGTAGTATTGTGATGTTTGTGACGAGGGGAAGATTTGTTTAAGACGTGCATGTGGAGAATATGCCCCGCGATACGGCGGTCAATTGAGACCTAAAACGCACGGACTAAAGAGGAGGGGTAAATTGGAGGCTGAGGAGGGGTCTGCGAATTGCAAGATACCGAGGATGATCAGACGATCACAACATGAGGTTATTCGGACATCAAGCACGCAAGTGAGGTAGGCATTGCATTCAAACGTGGTTTTGTATAACATATTTATTTACGTATTCTCATAAAAGTTCATTACAATTCATCAAATCAAATACATCCTTCAAGCTCGAAACACTCGAGAAGCTCCCCCCCCAGATCGTTAAGCATGTCCTCCATCTTTCTATTGGTGGTTGACATGGGAAACGGTTCCATCTTCATTCAGATGGATATTGAGTCTACATGTGGAGTTAGTGATGAAGATTCTGGAAAGTAAGTACTGGTTGCAAATGCTAACCTGTTCTCCTTGAAGTCCTTGGTAACCATCGAACCAGGCTCAATGATTCTGTGCTCTTCAGGAAGGTCTTGCTTTGCGAACGTCTATTGATGAGTGAAATGTTAGTCGAGGATATGATTATTGTTTGACTCTAAAACGACCAACATACAGTCTCATCACTGGAGTCACCGATCTTCTTTCCAGCCAATTTACTCATCCACACTTGGGTCTTGTCCTCACCCCCGGCAGCACTGTTGGTAACTGGATCGACGAGAGGCATTTTGGAATACGGGTTGGATGAAAAGTGTTTGGTTTTTGATATTGGTAATATTACTTGAAAGGTTCTTCTTGTATGAGATGGGAAGTGTTTGATAAAGATCATGAATAGAACAGCGGAAGAAGAGGGTCTTTATGTTCGATGAACTTCCAACCAAGCCTTCTTCTTGTAACACATTCCCCAAACAAGGCTGCGGCGCTTCATCTCACCTGCTGAATTCAGATGGGTACGTCATAGCCAAGGCATCATGTGATTTTATGCACACGTGATACGATGCTTTCAATTCAAGTTTCTAGTGTGCGAACTTTTGCGAACTTTCGCGAACTTCCCCTTCATTCTGTTGTTCCTCGCCCATCCATCCATCCATCCATCCATCTATCCTTCCTGCCTTCCTTCCTTTCCTTTTCATTTCTTCTTCCATTTTTTCACCCAGGGGGAGAATCCATTCTTATAGTAAGTAGATTCATTCCATTTTTATTTATACTTTTTACTTTGAATTAACTCTATTAATTTTCTTCATAAACTTTTCGGTCCCGCGCGGCCACACCCGAATTGCTACTGTGCATGACAATTCATTTCTCATTGCAATCTTAGGTACCGGTACCATAGCGGCTATATGTACTGCCACAGCTATGGCCCTATAGTTTGGCATCAATAGTCAGTTCGGTACACTTTGGTTGTGGACCCAATTAACGCTTCGACCCGACGGTGCCAGTGACACTGAAAATTCAGGAGTGAGGTCCATTTTACAACCATTATTACTTTACCCATCACCCAAAACGCATTGGAAGTCCTTAGTTGCTCCCAATCTGCAAATGTCCGACAGGTCCGACTGGATCTACATGATGAATCTGATTTACTTCTATTCGCTGACTCGTCACCAAATGCGCAGTGAGTTGGGGACTGCGACCAGTGGAGCGACTTTGTATCCACTATATATACTAACTTTAACTAACTTTTCACTTCAATTACGCTATCCTCTACGCGTCCTCCCCAATCTTCATCCATTTTTTTGGGTAAAAAACACAGAATCTTTACATCCCGAAATATTACCCGTTGCAACGAGTAACAATAAGTATTAGCTCGTTTTGGTTGCTTTCATCACAAGTGCACCGTTATGCACCCGTTACGCAGTTATCCGGTACAGTTGTACCATTCTGTGTATGTACAAGGGGGGAAAGGGGGACAGCGCACTCTTGTCAACAGCAAAATCCTTCCAATACCCTACGCCAGGCTCTTGTTAATTGCTGCAACACTTTGCGCAAGCCATCCAGATACTGCTTCTGATGTTTTCTCGGAGAGATGTTGAACAACCTTAAACATTCATGGCCCCCCATGGGTAGCTCCGAATGCTTACTTACAAGGCTGACCCTTTAATCCCCCCATATTGACGTTTGATTTGTTCAACGTAAGTCTAATTGACAAGGGAAATGATGCTACGCCTCTCATAATATCAGTCCAGCCTTATTAAACGAGTTGAAGCTTCAAAGCTACGCCTCGCCGCCTCGGAGCTTAAAATCAGTCCACGATAAGTGTAGGGAGATTATTCACTGCCCAGCTTTGAACCCCCTTGACAAGCTTTTTTTTTCTTACACTTATCTAGTGCTTATATCCCCCACCATCTTTATATTCACTCGTGTAGTTTATTCTGATCAAATTCTTATTCATCCCTTGATTCTTCCATCTTTATTATTACTCAATATCAGTTGAGAAAACTCCAGTATTTTCCCTCACAACTACCCTGCAAACTTCTTCTACCATCTCTTGACAAGATCCAAACATGCGTCCAATTCTACTTTCCTTATTGGCGTCTTCAACAGCTATCGTCTCCGCCTATCAATCTCTGATGTCAGATGGATGTATACAAGGAAATTTCCATGATCTTGTGATCAGAAACTCCTGTGGAGATGATTTATCAATTGTCAAATGTCTTGCAGAAGATGTTGATTTGAGACGCTTGGATCAAATTGAACAATGTTTCATAGCTGGAGGATGCGATGCGATCGATTCTACTGTGTCAGCAGTATGGTTTTCATACGAATGTAATGATCGTCAAGGATCGGTTGAAGAGTTTAAGAAAGAGGATTTAAGAAAGAGGGCCACCGAGACAAGTTCAACTGCTGAAAGTACGACGGAATCCACTACGACAACGGCTTCATCCTCGAGTTCGAGTTCTGCAAGTACAACCGCTGCCACAACCACAACCTCCGCATCTACAACTGCATCTACAACCGCCTCGACTTCAGCCTCTTCTTCGACCTCTGCGGCTTCATCCACGACTGCTACAACTGCAAGCGCCACTACCTCTACCACCGCGAGTACAACTTCTTCCTCGACATCCGGTACAACTACCAGCGCGACAAGTAGTGGAACCGGAACTTCTTCAAGCACACTAGTCTGCTCCACAACCTCTTATTATTCCACGAGTATCTGCTCTTATGGTACAGGTGCATCCACTGGTGTTACTCTTGGATGTGCCACTACCTCAGCCGCATCTTCAACTTGTGCAGCAGGAGTACTGTGTACAACTGCAGCATCTGGGGAAGACGTCTGCATGGAAATTGACAATACACTTACGTCATCCGGCTTAGCAGTCACAATTTTTTTCGCAGTTTCAATTAGTGCATTCGTTATTGGACTTATAGTAATTGGATGCAAAGATCGTCAAGCCGCCAACCAACTTCGAGCAGCTCGTTTGGCGCAACTGGATGCAGAAAGCAAAGAGGCAATGCAATCATATAACCAAAAGAGATCCAAGTCGGTCCGACAACCAGATGCTTTTGGACATTCTGAGGCTGATTTACCTTTGATTGCGGAGCCTAGCCACGAGCAAGCTTATTCGAATGAAACTCATCATAACGCTTAAATGGGAGCTTGAGTCCGACATAAAAATGCCGAATAATGGGATTAGATGAGGGCGCATGGGAATGGAGTTTGTGGAGTTTGACATGAATCGGATTTAAGGATCTGTATCTTTATAGGCTTCTGGCGTTGATATATATACTATACCCTTATTTTGATGATTTGCCTTGTCTATTTTATACATACTTGCGTGATAGTTGAGCCTTTTTTGATGTTTCTGATATTTCGAAATAATATTCCATGATACAAGCGAGCGACTCGGAGTGTTGTGATGGAAATACTTTCCTCTAGTATTTGTTAAAAGAAACATTGTATAAAGCCAAGAAATTATAACGTAACTAGCTATTCCAAGTATATAAGTCATACGATTTGCTCGATTCAACTTGTTAATCTCGTCCTGCTACGACTACATGTTACTCCATTTACCAAATCCATACCCGAACAGTAGTCAATATGTCAAACGAGAATAAAAGAGCAATACTAAATGTATATGTATATATATATTGATTCTATAATTCAAATACAATATATGATTCTGTGTGATTTGGATTTTGAGTAGCAAGTGCTGCTTTTATTGACTGTATTGAACAAAACGCTTTTATTATTATGAATAAAACAGAAGCAGACTAGAGATCAGATATCTTGGCACCCTAAATAAGGAATTCGAATGTGAGATGGAATAGGCGAGAGTGGGAGAGTACTGCTGCTGAGACAGGCGATGAGAGGCAAGTATGAAACTAGAAATTTGTAAGTAGCTACATCTGAGGTAATTGGCTCCAGTTATCGGAGGCTGAGATCCTGGGTTATTCTAGTATAATACAAAACAACTAATGGAATGATAGTTGTATAAAGGCTGATATGAGGTGCAGGTGCTTGGGACATTTGGGATGATGATATTTTCTTCTCTAATGATCGATAGAATTGAGGAGTTTTCTTGTTGAGCACTGAAAGTTAAACAGTGAAATTGGCTTGGGATATTGGACTTGTTTCATCAACTACCGCGCTAGTATCCAAACGGCTTTTATGTTGAGATCGCGTGGGTGTATCATCGTACATAGTGTTATGAGGTGATTTTGAAGATTCTCTGTCTCTATCGTTATCCCAAGCTACGGTTCTGAAGTTGAGAAACAACAGAGGATCAAAATCGAGATTCGCTGTCACTGTTGGTTTCTGTACACAGTAATATTGTCTCCTTGCATCTTTTTTGCTTCTTATGTCTTTGCTGCCACCAAAGCGAATACTTGGTTCATGAACTTGGAGGTTTTAGGGAGGAATTTGAGATCACAATGCCTAGCTAATCATAGGAGTGGTGTCCCTCGCTACACTCTCTCACTGAAAGATGAATGCTGTCTTAGATTAATCGTCGCTATCTACGTTTGTTTCAGAGCGTAGCCCAAGGAACTTGTACATCGGATTTTACGGAACTTTTGCATAGTGTAATATATTGGTTTTCTATGTTTTCAAGATCTAGGAATTTATTTATATATAATGATATAATATCTTTTACAAGCTCAATTGTATAAAGAATCGAAAAAACAAAGGACAAAAGTAAGGAAACAGATGATTTCGAATTATTATACGCTCCGAAATATAGGCGAGATCCCTCGCCCCTAATATTTCAAGTGGTAGAAAGTCTAATCTTATACTTTGGCAGTAACTAGGGGGAGACTATAAGTAGTATGTGAATAGAATATTATTTAAGAGAGAAAGTAAATATAAATGAGGGCTGTGTGATGAAGGGACAGGAAACCATGGTTTGTTTAATTGCGGCAAATAGGGATGTGAGGTTAAATCACGTGGTATATAAGACTTCGCTTATTGACAGGCTGAGCCACTGTTCAGGTACGGTTTTCATGGCCATGGCCATCATTACCACCGGCTTACATACTTCCTTATCGCTCTATAGAGTGACTGGTTCATCGTCTCTTTTTTTCAGTCCTACGGCTAAGTATATTCGGTAGTGGGAATTCCTCGTCATTATCAATGTCGTTTTTGTTACAGCTGTTCGCTGTTGATATCCTTCAAGTCATTCGGATTATAGGGCAATCTTGGTAAGATCAGACTTCTTTGGGGGTGGCTGCTAATTGCTTGTAATTCTCTGTTGCATATACTAGTGCCAACGCGCACGTCAATCTGAGTCGAGAGAAAAAGGCAACAGAGCTATAAGAAAAGAAAGAAAGAAAAAAAGTAAGAGCCAACACGGCCTCGCGAGGAGTCTTTATAAAGACTACGACTTGCCAGATTGTCAGAGAGTATTCAATGTTCAGTCATTCAACCCGAAAATGGGTTGCAAACACAAGTATCTCGAAGAGAGCGCAAAGCAGAATCTCTTCGAGGGCAGGGCTACTCGGAAGAATAAGATATTGACTGTAAACCATCACCAGACATCATACTTGGCAGAATTTCTAGTCAAAAACGCACCTCATCAACTTTCTGGACTGACAAAGGTACAACTTGAGGCTCGATCTTTGAGCGGAAAAGGAAAATGTGATGTCTCTGTCTTCGCTGAAAAACTCAGTGAACATGATGCAGAATCCGAGTCTTGTTTGGATCTTGTCAGAGAATTTACAACCGATTATGTCACTATCTATGATAGATTATTCTTGTTCGGAAGCTTCCTTGCTGCTGGACGAATGAGCTATAACGTGAAACGGCGGCCAGAAAGCACTAAAGAGATGATGACTATGACCACTTTCAAGCAACCCGACTCAGATGGTCAAATAACACACACTATTATCCACTTGCTCGTTAAAGCAGACCCTGACGACAACACAAAGGAGCAAGTCATGGGATGGTTAGGTTCACTCGCTCACGAGATGTTACACGCTTTTTTAAATTAATTTTCGGCTGTTTCCATTGACACTCGTTACCAGAGTAAATTGGTGAGGTTTATCATGGACATGCGCGGCAAGACGCAGCATATGCAATCGAGATTGCCTCTTTGAAACTTCTATACAATGACGTCAATTTGAGTCGACGTGCTATGTTATGCTGGGATATAACATGTGGCAAAATCCCTTTGCCTAAAGGAAGCTTGTTAAGAAAGTGGGATATGATAGGACCCAGTCGTCAAAAACAGGTCCCAGTGCCTCCTCTGAGATCAGCGGAAAAGATAGATAATGTTGCGGAGAAAAGTTCTGAGCCACCTACTGTGGAAAAACAGCTACCTCATCATCCAAATAAGAAACTGGGTGGTGACAACGATAAACGTGAAGGTACTGGCATAAGGGGCAAGAGCGAGAGACGTGAGAAGCGTATACCTCTTGAGAGTGATGAGCGTAAAAAGGAGCATGAGAAGTCCGAACTTTCTAGTAAGAATGTTGAACGTGGGAAGGGGCGTGAGCAACGTGAACCTCCTAGGAGTGGTGGACGTGAGGAACGTGATTCTTCTCGCAAAGATGATAGAAGCGAGAGACTTGATCTTCGCAAGAACGGTGAGAATGAAAGTAGATCTTCCTCGCTCGAAACCCAACCAGCAAATCGAGGATTCAAAAAACACATCTAGGCGGGATCTGACTCCGGCTGTCACTAAGAAACCCAGTCGCAAATTCGATGAGCCTCAAAGAAGGACAAGCCTTGGACAAAGTAGAAACACAGGTGTTATGGTGCGAAAACAGCAAAAATAGTACACGCCGATAATGTCATTGATGCCAATATCGCACTAAAGTCAAGATTCCCGATAGCCCGGATTGCAGTTGACCAATCAATAGCTTTAGATTTCTAAATGTCATTAAAATATTCGAATCTTTTCCGAAACCACTCCTAGTCTCCTAGTCTGGAGCAGTGAGAGTTGGGTTTTGAGAAGAAAAAAATGATGGTGACGCAATATGCCTGGCACAGAGAAAAGGACACGAAAATGACTTGAATACGAAGTCTGAATTAGTATTCAGCTGGAACAGAATGATAGGTTCCGATAATTGGTCAAATCAACATGCCAAGAAATGGCTTTTCATGAGATCATTAGGACCTAGGTACCGAACCATTGTAGATCCTAGGTTACTATTCGAACTCATGTATTTCTTTAATTATTGAATGATGTTGAATCAAGAATCATATTATATACCAAAATGTTTATATATCAAGTCAATAAATTTCAACCTGGTACAGTTGTCATTCAATCAGATGCATGCGATGCTACCATAATGCAATGTGAATTAAAGCTAAGTCGAACAAAATTGACCACTACATTAACTCACATGCCTATATGATAGTTCATCTGAGAATAATCAAGTGCATAAAATCGTATATTATCCCAATCACAGCCGTATAAAATGACATGTCTTTTCCACTCTTTGGGGAGCCAAGAGCAAGAATGTAGTTTATAGGCCGAGAATCTGGACACGGCTCAGCCGCACTGTGGTGGCATTGTGGCTTTTGATCATTATTATTACTATGTAGCCCCTTCTCCCACAATGAGGCTCTAATCAGTTTTATAAGCACGCGGTACTTTAGTTGACTACTAGATCCCCAGTCTCTTCTCTTCGGAAGATTCTTCGTCAAACAGTGATCATGGATGTACAAACTCCATTTCACAGCCGTCCGGCTCCGTCTTCATTCCAACTTACTGAGGAATCTCAAAGTATCTCCCCTCATCCAAACCATGATAATGATAGCGAAGCGCAATACTTTCTGGATAACGCTAAACCACCACAACCCGAAAAGGCATCTGCAGTAATCCACCAAAGGCATTCCCGTGACTCAAATGGAGTCTTTGAGTTGGAGAATCACAAGAGCCATCATTGGTGGAGGCCAATTGCTTTGATGATTATGTGGTTACTTCTGGGCTCCTCGGTAGGCCTTGGACATCACTTTGCGTATCAAAGTCTTAACCAACAACCGCAAACCGTGTTCTCTCAATCTTGGGCACACAATCTTGGTTCTGCCGCAGCTTTTTTGGTAAAGACTTCCTTCACACTTACCATCTTGTTAGCCCTACAAGAAGTACTCTGGTTCAGTTTCCGCAGGAGAGATATCAAAATATCGTTACTAGACAAATTATTCACTCTTTCAAGCAACCCCTTCAGCTTTGTCCCTAGTGCATTTGCAAATGCACCGCTAGCCACTGCTCTAGCTGGTTTTGCTTGGACCATCCCGATATCTGCTATACTATCTCCGGGTAGTTTGGTTGTAGGACCAATGGTCACTTTCAGCGATAGCATCTGTGTCGTGCCGACTTTCGCTGCATCTTCGCCTAATATAAGCTTCTATCAGATGATACCCCATGGTTCCGGTATTCAAGGGCCCAATACCGGTATTCAAAAATTAGCAAGCCAGATCTTTTCTCAAGGAATTATTCTCGATCTTAAATCGCCTTGTGGAACTAATTGTTCATTTCAACATTCCTTCTATGGCCCTGCCTTGCAATGTGTCAACACCTCCAACCCATCATATCTGACCGAGCAAGTGGCTAGCTATCTTTACTATAACGCCACGGACTTGACAACTTTCAACGAGGATAAGGATTCGCTCATCGAATTGTCAATTACGTACAGAAATAACACGAAAGCAGAAGTACAAAGCGATCTTGACTATATATCAATCCTTTGCACCGCCTACAATGCAACATATGAACTTTCTGTCAACTATACAAATGGATCACCAAAGTTTTCCCCAAGTCTCACCTACCACGAACAGCTCCAAAATCTAAATATGACAGAGTATGTTTCCCCAGGAAATTACCCATGGCATTCAAACTCTGCAACCCTAGTTCGAGAAGTTTACGACAAGCATCTTAACGGTACATGGGCACAGTCGCCCACGACACAGTATTCAACACCTGATACAAACATAGGAAACACAATACTTGTTGGAAATACTGACAATGCCAACAGCGGAGCGATCTCATCTCTCTGGTTCGTAAATAGAGACTTTCTTACTGGGATTCCAGAGCTTCTCACCAATTTAACTATTTCGACACTTGCATTTAGCCCCGAAAGCACAAGTACAAGCTGTTCATCTTCGAAAGAAACACTAGTGTATTACTACAACCCAAATTTGCTTTTAATTCCTTATTCTGTCGCTTTTTGTCTTGGTCTTGTTTCATTTCTAGTAGGCGTTTTTGTGCTCATGCAAACTGGCATTCGCACTGGAGATATCTTTTCTCAGATACTTGTTACGACGAGAAATCCATTTTTGGACGAAATCGCAAGAGGTCATTCTTTAAGTAGCGCGAATGCGGATGTTATGAAGGATTATAAACTTAGATTGGGTAAATTAAAACGTCCCCATCGAGAGAGTGGCGATTATAGTGATGGGGATGATGGAAGAGGGGCTGAGCATGCGGCTTTTGGGCTCGCGGAACAGGTGGATAGTCTACGTTAGAATAGTTGGGATAATTTGGGAGACTTGCCATTCTTACTACACTTTCTTTTGCAGCAGTATAAAACTAATAAGTGAATGTGCTTTGAAGAGCCTATTCTTCAACTTGAGCAGGTAACACAAATAACAGGACAAGTGCTTGATCAGGTAGATTGAAGTATTTCGGCCTTACGCAAATCGCTCGCGGCATATAAGGGATCAGACACCTGTCATCTACCCGAGAAAACGAAGGATTTGCCCATTGATTCTCAATTAATACACTATCAATTCTTGCCCGAGCGTGGTTCCAAGCATTGTCGCTTAAATTTATTGTTGCCCCTAAACCAAATATGCCGAAGTCCCTGATTGTCACCTTGCCTCACCAAGGAATCACTACAATTCTTCCTCGAAACTATAAGGACTTATTTCTTCATTAGTGCACTCTTATACTCTGATCGGCATGTTATTCCACTTTTCCCTATTTCACAAACTCAGACTCTTTGGAGGTTGTCGATTGCAGGCTTGCGAGCTGTGATGAGATGATCTCATTTGGATTTTATCAAAAATTTGTAGAGTGTGAGTGAGAATCTACGAATTTGACGCCTCGAAAGGGATGAAAAGTGAATTCAACCAGTTGAATCTTAGTATAATATGCACCAGAGAGTCCTCAGCCTACCGAGCTGGTATTACATCCCCAGGATGACTGACGATTAAAAAGATAGAACTTTGAATAGAGTGCCTGACATCTTTCAGATTCATTCGCATTGTGCAAATCACTATGAGTGCGTGTCTGTATATTTGGGCAAGAAAACAAAATGCAGCTGAGCATAGAAAGGTATTAAATAAGCTGCTCCATGATCTCAGAAAGCAAGGCAAGAAGCACAAAAAAAAGAAGATTTAATGACGAGCAGGGAGCTAGATTCAGCAAGGCGGCATTCTATAGATTACGAGGAGGATAGTCTTGTAAAATTGTGATTATGGCTCAGAACGACAAAGGAATAGACAGCATTGGAGCTTCACGTCGTCAACATTTCTGATTCTCATTACTCATTAGTGAATAGCGCTGTCGAATGACCACCATCTAAGAACTTTTGTCATTTTTGCCAAATTCAAACTTCCAGATTTCCACTATCGTATCTAATATCCTCCCTTCCAATATTATCAAATCAAGGACACTTGCCGATTCATATTGCCAAAGTCGCAATAGGAGCGATAATATAAACGATGTGGCCTGTAAGCGGTCATATAAAGAGTACAAGAAAAATCGAGAGCATAGGGAAATGGCACAAAGTCTGCTAGAAATAACCTGGAAACGAGGAAAGCTTTCGGCGGGGCTCATGATTCACTTCGCATGATGCGAACATTGATACTAGAGTCCTCCAAGGGGATCGTGTAGGGAATTGAAGTATCTTTGCATATGGCTGCTAGTCTTTTGATCTGTGAATGGCTAAAACTTAGAATATCGTGATGGCGATGAGATGTAGAAAGACATACAAATACAAATAGAGAGATTAAATCCCCTTGTAGAAGCTTGAAAGACAGCGAATATCGCTTGTGTGTAAAATGATCACAAGTGCTTCCACTGTTCAGTGGACTCACCAACAATCTTCAAGACGCGCACAGGATTGTTACACTGGCGGATGGAGGGTGAGACTGAAATACCGGTGGTGGAGCCGGGAAACATGAGTTTCACCTGTCATGAGTTCGGTTCAGATGTTTTTCTGAGGACTTTTTCTCGCGCTTTTACTATTGTCAAGTTGTAATTTTATTGCTCGGCGAACATTGGGGTGGGCAATTATGACCAGTAGCTGTCGTCTCGCCATATCCGTTGTCATCAAAAGTAACACAGTACCATCTTTGTTCCAATTTCGACGATCGATAATCTAAGTATTCAAATTTCAGACGAGGTACTTGTATCTTTAACTTAGAATGCAACTCTAAGAATATAGGAAACGGACGACTTTTTCAACGCACTACTTGAAGATGATTCTTCAACCATTGGGGAGTAGTGAGAATGGCAATTCTTGAGTGCACTACACCAAAAGAAATTCTGAGTAAGGCACTGTGTCTCTACCTAAACGTGAAGAGATCATAACCCAGGGAAGAGGCCAATTGAGAGTAGTAAAGTATCATCGTATGAAAGCATACAGAAAATGTGCCAAAGTAATTGATTCATTCGTCTCGAAGGGATACAATTTAATTACAGTGTATTTGCTCCCAAGGATTTACATATCAATCTAAGAGTATGGGAATACACTCAAGTATAAATGCTTTGACAGTAAGTTTCCACCAGAGTATGTAGTAAAATCTTTATTAGGAACACTAATAGCGTGTAGGAAGGCATTGCTAGGCAATAATCCTTTGAACTTTCTGGATGTCGTTCAAGTGAACTATTTGGATAATGCCAAATGAATATCAATTCATGCTTCAAGCCATCCCAAAGTTCAAACAGAACCCCCCCCGTTCTGATATGAATATTTCACATCTGATTACTAGGGCCTACCACAAATTCTTTGTGCGATAAGTGATGGCATACCGAGGAAACTTGTGCTAGTTTTGTATGATATTAGACTTCCTTTTCACCTTCTTTTTTAGACCCAGATACAGATTTTAATCTGGCCGAATTGTCTAGACGACTGGAGGAGATGAGAACGTCAAGTATTTATTCGGCGAAAGAGATGTCTAGCGGCAAACCTGATGATAAAGGGCGATATGGGTCTGGATCCGAGTCTGGGTTTGGGATGGACGTCCTGGAAAGGGTTGATACGTGCTGATTCGAGATGTTTTGGTCCGATATATCTTGATTGTCACTCTCATTGAAAGAGTGTCTTGAACATGATTCCAGAATTCCATCCTGCTCACTAACACCAAAAATCTCCTTTATCTGCCTTATTTTCTCCTCTTTCTTCTCTGTAGGTAATGTATTTGCAAATACTTCCTTAATGGCATCCTTGTCTATACACCCTGTCTCAACCAAACTCCAAGGCACCCACGCACACGCCGCCATCGCCAATTTCTTGCTCGATTGACCCCCAGCCTTTCGCATCCGGTCCCCCACCACAATCGTTCCTACCCCCTTCCGAGAAAGGCGTTTCACCAAATCCCCAAAATCAGTATCATCCGATATCAGTATTAACCAATCGTACACAGTTGCCCTTCTCTGCCCCATCTCATTTGAATATGCGATAATTGCTTCATCCGCAGCCTGCGAACTCGATTTAACGAGATTCACCACGAACTCCTGCTCGCCGAAGCTCAGTATCAAGTTTATACCGATCAGCAGGCCTGATAATTCCCACAGCCGCCTCATGATACTTAGCGTTCTTCTCCTTAGATAATTCTCTCGCCTTAAATCGAGCCTTTTTCTTACCCTTCAGTTGCGCTGCTGCATTTAGTTTCTTTCCTCTTTCCTTTTCATGAATCTTGAAATGTTTCACTACTTCCACTTGGGTTTTCTTTTTATTGCCACAAATACCACATACATAAGGCTCATCAGGTTTGACCTTATACTTTCTGTGCAATTTATCCTCCAGCGCGTAATACTCTTTGAGTTCTTTGCGTGATTCTATAACCGAAGAAGGGACAAACGACATTCCACTTCGGTTGGCGAAGGCGGCGATATTAATGACGTTGCCGAAGCGGGAGGCAAATGCACGGAGATTTTGCGCTGCTTCGTACGGGTTGATTGAATCGAACGGCGGTTTGTTGTCCAGGTCCCATAGGACAATCACTTTTTGTTGGGGAGGTTGAGAGAGTTCTTTTTGTTTTTGAACATCGTTTAATGCTAATAAAGCCGTGTCCGGCTCCCCAGACACAATGGAAGATGTTGAATGAGTGGAGTGGGAGTGCCGTACAGGAATAATTAAATCTTGAAAGCGGGGATATGAAAAAGATAGAAATGATTTATGGGGGAGGAAGTTCGAGACAAGTAGATGTCTTGACTTGATCGGGAGCTTCATAGTTTACCCGTTGTGACTTCAGAGTAATATACTTCCTGCTCTTGTGAAATGGAAGAAGCTTATGATGTACAGTCTCAGAAGACTGTATTTCTACAAAACTTTTCACCTGCTGTGGCGGTGTTAGGTCTATGAATGAGGATCACAGGTCTGAATCAGTGATGTGAAATCGAAGAGATGAGGATTCACTCCTTCGAGTGATCTGTACGCGCGATACCACGTGATATCTGATATCAGTGAAGGTCAGCTAGCTGACCACTCGACCATTAATAAACCGTATGTTTGTCGAAGGACTTGATAGTGTCAAGAAGAGTGTGATTTTTTTACGCATATTCAAGAAACACATAGGAATGTAGTTAGGCACCGGTGTTGACTAAACTCGGAAGATATGACTGCATGGTAGGAATAGAGTAAGTCTAATTTTTCCATTGGACTTGCTGGCCAGGAATCATATATCAACCATTGGTCTCTGTCAGCCATAGTTCATGCCGCAAGAAACTTTTATTCTACGCGGCCGAAATTATATGAGCATATGACTTGAGAGCCCGATGAGTGTCTGCCTTCCATTCCTTCCTGACGTACATTACATATGAGCTTGCGAAGACAGCCCCTCCAAGTACCCCAGAACTCTGTTCACCAACTCTGGTACAGCTTCAGGACTCTTAGTCAAGTTATGTGAAGCACCAGGAA
Source organism: Botrytis fragariae (assembly GCF_013461495.1). Taxonomy (NCBI): domain Eukaryota; kingdom Fungi; phylum Ascomycota; class Leotiomycetes; order Helotiales; family Sclerotiniaceae; genus Botrytis; species Botrytis fragariae. The sequence goes on from NW_023501000.1 coordinate 1,152,555, forward strand.
TGACAGCTGAATTCTCCTCATCGACTTTTCCATCTCCCTTCTTCACAAAACCAATCCATCGTTTTACCAGTGCCTCTTTATCGACATACTTCGGAACGTATTCATCGTTTCCAGAATATAAAATTAACAACGGACTTCTAGCGGGCAAGCTTCCAAAAGTCTTCTTTAATTGCTCGTCTGTGAGATCAGAGCTAAAGTAGTCATCATCTCCATCATGATTTGGACTTGCTAGGGAGAGCCATCTCCTCGCACACACAGGTGACCCAAAGAATCCTTCCGTGGCTTTAGAGGGTAGAATTTCCTCGCCGTCTCCAGCTTCAACCATCTTCTGTGCCAAAGCGATGCCATTCTTCAAGACATCTGCATCGAGGTCCTGTCCTAAAGCTTCACGATCGCTTGCTGGGGCTTGGATAATTCCTCCATCAATAGGAGCATTTGCTTCATGTCCGGGCCCCGTTAGGTATTCCATGACATCTTGACAACCAGTAGAATGACCCATCAAGACAATCTTGCCTGATTTGATTGTTCGGAAATAGGAGACACATTTAGTTAATTCCTGGGCATCTTTTTTGAGGGAGGAGACACCCCATCCGATGTATGCAGAACTTAGCAGAACCTGAGCAAGACACCAATCTCCTGGTAATGCATCTGCGATTGATGATGGGTATGGCACGGTGAGTAAACCATCGAATAGACCACCGATAAAGATGATGATGTTTGGTGGTGCTATGTTCGCAGCTTTGGGTGTGTGTTCGAAAGCAGTCAGTTTAGGTGTCTATGTACTATTAGTAAAAAATGATTTTGTGGAAGTTTAATCCTGTAACGTAAACTAGCAATGGCCTTTGGAATTAAACTAGTGATTCGTTTATGTATCAGAATGAATCGTTTGGGTACATACAAATAAGTGCGTAACGCCTTGCCTCTGCTCTGGGACTGTGAAAGGCATGCTGATGTGTATATATTTTTTTTAGATCTACTTCAATTTTGGGGGTATGAAGAAGAATCAAACTTCGCAAAAATAATGATTGTAAGACTGTAAAACTTTACTGTGACACGTTTATAAGAAAACATAACTATTAGCTAGGTACCTAGGTAGTTGACACCGGCCAGCTCAATCTGGATAGTTCATACGTATTGCACACTATTGCTTTGTCGTCAACCCTAATATCACGTGTATCACATACAGGGGTATAACTATACTTGGACGAAATTTATTTCTAGCTTCAAAACCTCTTTCTCTCCATTCAATCTACAACAACAAGCTTCTTTACCACAATTGACCACCTTCCCCCTCTATATTAATTACAACCTTCAAAATGTCACCTCATCTTCCAACCCCATCACCTCTCTTCCGCCTCCTCACTCCCCTCCTCCAATCCTTCAGATCTACCTTCCCCTCAACAACCTCAACAACACCCCTCAGAACCTTCACCAGCACCCCATCTATGCACAAGAAGAATCCTAATAGCAAAACCGATCCACGAGTAACACTCATTCGCTACCATCTTCAACATCCCAAGACACCTCGCCCACTGCGATTCTCACGCATGCGTGCGCTGAGGCATTGGACAATCCATCGTGCATGGATGATATTAAGGCGAAAGCAAAGGATCGAGGAGGAGGGCGAATTGTACAGGTTTGTTTCCCCGCTTCCACCTTGCTTTGATTCTTCATGAGAATCTACTGCATTTCAATTCCTCTTTTCTTTTCAAAATTTGAAAATTTATTCAATATGATGAAATATTCCGGATGTTAAACACATTATACTCCGAGAGCGCAAAACCCATGTGGAGATTTCCGTTGCCTTCCTTCTGATTGTCTATTCCTCTTTCAAGCCTATTGAGGCCTGTCTTCAACCTATATATCTTTCCCCTCCTCTCCTCTCCAAGAAACTAACGCCCACCTCCTCAGACTTCACCAATCAATGCACAACGCAATGGAAGACCTCCGTCTTCTCGACGGCTCCGGCCAGAAGGAAGCAGGTAGATTATATCGCGTCGCTCTCGAGAAGAAAGGAATTTTCGGAAAAGATGGAGTCCCAATTGAGTACGCGAGAGCACAAACCGACACACCAGCGAAAGAACCATGGAATCATGGATGGACTACAGACAAAACTACTATATGATGATTGCAAAGGTAAGACTACGAGCACCCTCATTTTATTTGTTCCTTTTTGGTTTGGTTTGGTGGAGAGTAATATGATGATATACCTTATTCACAGACCTGTTCTGTAATCTTCTATGTGGACAAAAAAAGTACCAACTGCTGTCTGATTTCTCTTCCTTCTACTGTTGTATTTCGGAATTGGGAGTGAAGCAATTGACTAACAATTCAGTAGGGTGATGTACCGCGGTACATGTGAGAATTTTGAAAGATGAATATTATGAAGTAAACATATGTTACTTGTATATCTATGATGGTCAAGTTTAATGACATGGGATGAACAATGATTCGGAATAAAGACCCCGAACACTCCCCAGACCCTCCGTCCCAAGGGACTGGAGTTGTGGAAGTAGATTAGACGATGCAGGATAAGTCGAAATAAACACTGCAAGAGACGGAACAAGACGCCGTCTATAAATTCTGTACGAAGTTACGGAAAGAAGGTCAATTCAAATAGTAATCAGGCCATACCCCACGAGTCCGCATCAGACGGTACTTGATATGTAATTCTATGTACAATGTCGATGTTTTTCCATCTCCATCTCTCCATTTCTCAAATATGCATCGAGTCCCCATTCAATCAATATCCATGTAAAATCCGTCCATAACCATAACCCCCTTAATTGTAACCATTAAAACCCAACGCTAATCTGCAATACAAGCAAGTGCACCAACGCATCACCGTCCACATCACTGTAGGATTATCTCTTCTGCTTTTCCTTTTAATCCGAATTTCAAGTCAACCTCCCTCTTACCCCTTTCCAAGCCTCTCCCATGGCTTCCAGGGATATGTAAAATGAAATCCCAATTAATAAAGGGTAAATAGTGAACTCAAACAGTTACAAAGCTAACGGAAACCAGGCTGGAAATCCTCAAGCTATTTTCGACAAAAGGCGGAACTGCAAGTCAGACCATGTTTTTCCGATCAGTCATTACTAAATAGCCCTATCCAGCCTTACCACCCTGAACATTTCATAACCAGTTTGGTTTGTCCTTCCTGACAAATACACAATCGCTCGTTAGTTTCTCAGCTCCGTTGAAATGTCCAGGTATCGTAGATACAATTACCCGTGATATTGCGACGGAGTAGGTAACTTCGACTCGTTCATGCATTAGTGATGGTTGTGGAGATGTTTCCGGTTTCGACGCGTTCCAGATATATCCTCTTTCGATTGTTTTCGTCTTGGTTCAACATACCCTCCCCCCTCCAAACTCCATTCATCTTCTCTTATAGTATAACACAACATCCATTACTTTCCCCTTTTTCGAACGTCAAAAGTGCGGCTCTGGTGGCTGCTTCGAAGACATCATCCACTCCGTCGCCGGTCAACGATGAGCACTCCAAGTATTTCCTTGCGCCGATGGCCTTTGCAATATCATCTGCTTCTTTCGTTCCCACAAATTCAAGAGACTTCTTTCGCATTTCCTCTCTGGCCACCGGGTCCTCTCGTAAGTCCTTCTTCAGCCCAACAAGTATTATCGGGACCCCTGGACACCGCTCGTTTGCTTCTTCGACCCACTAGCCAAGACATTAGTACTTCGTATCAATTATCTCTAGAAATTGCAATCCTACTTTGTGTTTGACGTTATCTAAAGAATCCGGAGTGTCGATTGAAAATCCTATTAAAATAACGTGGGCTTTCGAATATGCCAGAGGGCGCAATCTCTCGTAGTCTTCTTGTCCTGCTGTATCCCATAATGCCAATTGTACAGATTTTCCATCAACTCTGCAATCCGTCACATAATTTTCGAAAACTGTTGGTACCTAAAATTAGATAAGATGTCAGCACAATTGACAGGCAAATGCGCAAAATTGCTACCAAAACAACGTACATAATGCTAGAAATAACGTTAGTAATCATTCAACAAATCATCGATCTCTGAGGATGACTTACTGTCGGAAAATAACCAAGTGTGAATACACTAAGTAATGACGTTTTTCCGCAAGCACCATCTCCAATTATGACCAATTTCCTGCACGAATGTTAATATCAAGTCTTTCAATGGCCTGCTATTTCGTCACAACAAACGCTATCGAGACGACGCTAAAAACGACCAAGAGAGGTTCGTTGCTTTGGTGATCCCAAGAGATAACGAGGCTGGGTAGGAAAACGAGTCGCCAAATGCTCACTGCAACTGAAAGCGCAATTTTTCGTTAAAACATGGAAAAGTCCAACGTACCTTCGCATAACATTCTGTGCCGGCTGTTGAGCCATTGTCGCTGGATCGGATGGTATTGTAGATATCGGATTGTTGTTGTGTATAGAGAGAAAAGGATATCGCGCAGATTAATTGAAGAGAGGACCATGCAATTATGAGGGGAAGAAACAATCGCCAAAGGGGTCGAAGGCAATTTCGTGAGGATTTTCGTGTGGATTCGAAGAAATATTATCGATACGAGAGATTGTCAGGAAATCGAAATTCTCAGAGCATTCAATTTGGAGATGGCCGGATATAAGTGGTTTTGCCGTGGGATGAGTGGACCAATTGTTTGAAATGAGGTAAGACAATGGGAATCAACCCAGGTAGTGAATGAACCCTTAATAATTGTATCGTAAAGAATTGAAGAAACACAATGAGTATGAGAAGAAGGGAGATGAATCGATTCGGAAGAAGAATTGAAGTTATACGAGGTCTTGAGTTGGTATCTCCTTTTTAATTGTTGCAGGTAAAGTTTAAAGAAGAACTGGGCTCTGGAGTGGAGATATCCGAAGCGTGAGAAGGCTGAGTCGTCGAACCGTGCACCTTTTTTTAGAGCTCTGGATTAGGTTTAGGAGAATCTGTAAAGATCTACACGAGGATCGAGGTCGCGGTTTATCAATGTGCGTGTGGGATATCGATGGGAACTTTCATATCATGGAAGTCGAAGAAGGATGCAGAGGAGAAGAAAAAGCTTCCGATCTTGGGCATGTTATCAAGCGAAATCCAGATAAACGGCTGAACGGGTGATGGAGCTGAAGAGTAGTTGGGCGAAAGGCGGGTTGAAGAGAGAAAAAAGCAATTCACAAACCTTCTAAGAATCCATGCATGTGAATGACCCCCCCAGGTATGATGATGATTAACCTTAATGCAGATGAATTAGTGGAATCGGAAGTACTCTCTCTCTCTCTCTCTCTCTTTCTCTATCTCTGTATGGTATGATTTGGATGGAGATTGAAGAGGCACAGCAAGGAGTGAGATCAGTGAATAAGAGAAGACGCAGACTCAGACTCGATGAGAGATGAGAGAAAGAGGAAAAGGTATACACTACCCAGGTACCTGATGCTTTGTGGCAACTAAAGCAGAAGATGTAGATGTAGATGAAGATGCAGGTCAAATTGAAGGGAGATGTAGAAGAAGAAACTTTGATTACTTGGAAACACCTCTGTGTTACTTACTTTTCATGAACTGTTTTATATACCTGGCATGCATGTGCAATGTAGATGCTGAATGATCGAGGTTCCAATCAGTTCTAGAACTTTGGAGTACATTAAGCACTTATTAAGTCGGCCATTGTAATGCTATGTAATCAATCAATCAATCAATCAATCAATCAATCCACTTAACGGACATGGAGATGTACGTAGGTATTACTTTAAAAGAACTAGAAAGCTTTTAGGTAACTTGTACTGTGCCTCCCTCCCTTCGAGCGCAGCGAGCTAATGGGGGTTTGGGGGCAAGCCCCCATAAGAATTAATACTCTGATATCAAGACAATACAATAGATCTTTGAGCATCATACGCCATGGAATTTGGGAGGGCTAATTCCTGGAATTAATAGAGGTTGGAGCGGCAGCAAACCACTTCTGCGCAGTGCACACATATAAATTCATAATTCGGTTGATGGTTATATCTCACACTCCATCGAGTAAAGCGAGGCCCCCCTTTTATGGCAAAATTGTGTAGATGCTAGATAGGTCCCTCGTCAGTCAGTCAATCAGTTCAACGGTAATTCGAATAATGGCCATTTTGACCGGCACGAAAGCGATAGAAAGCTTATAAAGAATGACCGGTCCGCTGGCTCGTTCTTTCGGAGACTCGGGGGGCCACCGTGGAGACAGCTTAATAATTATCGGGCCATTCAAACACCCACTAGAAGTAATCGGGAACAGCAAACGTCCCGCCCTGTCCGGAGTGTATTTCGATACGGATCAGATTAGAATTCGACTGAAAACCAGCGCCTGGCTATACCGAGTACTCGTAAAAGAGAGCCAATTATTACTCCGACTACAATGAGAATAAACGTGGTTTCAAGCAACGCAATATTTATAAATGACCTTCTCTCCAATATATTGTTGAATGGGTGCTTGGTTGGAGTGATGAGAACAAGGATCGGGATGACATTTACCTTACAGAGTACCTAGTAGGTATACTTTCAAGAATATTCTATTGATTCTATTCCTAGGTATTCTTAGTCCAGTCATCACCCATCAGGACAGATGGGCCAAACATTCTAACCCGCATCTACACATTCAAGATCACTGACAATATCGAGGGTTTGATTACTATGGGCGAAGGCGACGAGTGATGAAATGAATATCTAGTAGGTAGCGGCGATATAGCAAGTTGAGTTCCATGTCATACTCCATACTCCATACTCCACACTCCATATTCCAATATAAGAATTTGTCGTCAGGATGGATGCAGGTATGGTTCCTCTCATATAAACGAGATAGGCCTCGCACCCAAAAGTCCATCATTTTCAATATTTGATATCAAATCAACCGATTAAAAGATCTTCTTGAGCTTCAAATTGAACACAGTCGTCCAGAACCTCTGAAGTTACAAAGATTTGCCAAGAAGCTTTCCACCATCAAAACGAACATCAGTATTATTGTATGATTCTCGTACCATACCATGCAGTGCATAGACTTAAAAGAGCTCGAGGAGGTCCCTTGAATCGATACTCTGATATGCCTGAGGTGTGATGACTCAGCAACCTCACTTGAGATTCAATAACCTGCAAAGGTACCCGTACCACAATTTAAACTTCAAGCCCTTCCAAAACCCCCTTCTGGATTTCACGGTGCCCTCTCAATAATAACGACTTGTCCAAAATCTCCATAGCCAATAACTTCTCATACTCCCCAAAATAATTCCACGCGCACTCTCTGAATAAACCAGCCCTCATCCCCCACACAAATCATAATTGTTCATCCCGAAGCAAACAATCACCTGTGGTGGGGCAGTCGCGAGAACTAATCCTACAACTTTTGAGTAAGTCTGCAAGTGATATTTCAAAATAATTCAACAAATACGGCCCGTCGTTGAGTTTCGTTGGTTGAACCAAATCTAAATAATCACTAGCCACGGTCGTCGCTACCCGGACCCCTCTCACCTCTATACCCCATCGGAATGCCCGCAAACCAACGAAAGAATACAAACCAGTCATCATACTTGCAGACTCCTAGAAACATTGCGACCCCGTTGACAAAGGATGCTGGAAAGATCGTAACTACACCGAAGAAATTTAGTACGAGCGATTCATCTGAGACATCTCCCACCATGGCACAAACTACCACGAAATCAAATGGCCAATTGCCCACTCCTCCCACAAACAATGGCGCACCTACAGTAAATCGCAAGAAGCAGAAAAGAAGGGCGAAACAGGCTGCTAGAGCTGCCGCGGAACAAGCACAAGGCTCTCAAATGAGTGGTGGACCAACTTCTGGAGACGTTAAGAGACAAATGCAGGAACTGGAAGCACGCTTTCGCGAAACAGGGCTGGATGAACAATATGACGATGATGAACAATTCGATCCTGCAGACGATAATGCGTATTATAGTGACGAAGAGGGCGATGCGTACTCCGGCTCATATGGTCACGATGGCTCCTCGACAAACGGCTATGCGATCCCTGCAACGAACTCTTCAAGTAAGAAACAGAAGAAGAAAAAGAAGTCGAAATCTTCGCAGTCGGACCATTCAAATCACGCAAACCACGGTCCGAACGGTTCATCGCATAATCACGTATCGCTACCTCTTCCCTTACAGTCTCCTCCGAGCATGCAAAGAGGGCCGGGTATTTCGAAGGAGAAAATTTGGAATACATCGTCACAAGAAGAACGCGAGCGGATAAAGGAATTCTGGTTATCTCTTGGAGAAGATGAGCGCAAATCGTTAGTCAAGGTGGAAAAGGATGCTGTACTCAAGAAAATGAAGGAGCAACAGAAACATTCCTGCAGTTGCACGGTATGCGGTCGCAAACGCACTGCTATCGAAGAGGAATTGGAGGTACTTTATGATGCGTACTATGAAGAGCTCGAGCAATATGCAAACCATCAAGGAGGTGATGGTCCCCCACCAATGATGCCACCCCCGCGTCGATTTGGCGCTATGAGCGGCCTACAGCCTCCTAATCGTTTACCTCCTGTTTTCAACGGGCAGCAACCTTCAAGGGGCAGGATAGTAGAGCAACTTGGCGACGATGAGGATGAAGAAGGAGATGAGGAATACAGTGAAGACGATGGAGACGAAGATGATTTCAGTGAAGAAGAACCGGAAGAAATTCCAAGAAGTCACGCCACGGATTTTTTTAATTTTGGTAATAGTCTTACAGTACAAGGAGGAATTCTTACCGTAGCAGATGATTTACTCAAAAATGACGGGAAGAAATTCATTGAAATGATGGAGCAATTAGCCGAGCGTCGCATGGCTCGAGAGGAAGATGCGAAAGAACAGTATGCTAATGCGAATTACGGACATCCTTCAAATGGTTCCATGCATCCCCATTCTCATGGACATGTCCATAATCACCCACCGCCGCCAGAAGAAGACGAGTATGACGACGAAGAGGATGATGAAGACGAGTATGACAGCCAGGAAGAGGATTACGATGAAGAGGAAATGGTACGTGGAGGGTATTGTTATTCACCATCCTGTACGTACTAACATGGAACAGGATAGCATGACTGAAGAACAGCGAATGGAAGAAGGAAGACGAATGTTCCAGATATTCGCTGCTCGGATGTTTGAGCAGAGAGTGCTGACAGCTTACAAAGAAAAAGTCGCGAAAGAGCGGCAGCAGAAGCTTCTCGAGGAACTTGAGGAAGAAAGTCGAGCGGACTCACAAAAGAAAGCTAAAAGGGCTAAAGATGCACAGAAGAAAAAAGAGAAGTTGCTTGAGAAGAAGCGCGCCATGGCCGAAGAAAAGGCTCGAAAAGACGCGGAAAGGGCGGCTGAAGAAGCTTCCCTTAGAGAAATCGAGGAAAAGAAGGCAGAGGCCCAAAGACTAAAACGAGAGGAGAACCGAAAGAAGAAAGAGGCACAAAAAAAGGCCGATGAAGAAGAGCGCGTGCGTAAAGAAGCCGAAAAGCAACGCCGGCTTCAAGAACAACGAGAACGACAGGCTGAACAAGAACGAAAACAGCGCGAGGCCAAAGAGCGAGAAAGAAAGGAGAAAGAGGAGCTCCGGCGCCAAGCACTAGAAGCGAAGGAAATTAAGGAAAAAGAGGCTAAGGAACGAAAGGAGAAGCACGAGCGAGAAAAGCGAGAAAAGGAAGCGAAAGTCAAGGCTGATAAAGAAGCTAGAGAGCTACAGAAGCGTGAAGAGCTTACTGCTCAGCAAGCTGCTGTTCAGACTGCCCAACCTGCTGCACATGCATCGAGACGCACAAACCAAGTACCCACACCTAACTCGAGCCATACCTTAGCTTCACCTCACATTCCAGTCGCTATTCCCGCTGTACCCAAAGCACCGACTCCTATCAAGCTTCGGACAAACTCTCAGCAAGACAATTACTCAATACCTAGAACTCCTTCTAGTAAATATCAGAGTATATCACCCAATTCTGTAACCCCTCTACCGAATAGCCCAGGACCCATAGGCCCCCCTGGAAAAACACCGATACAGCATCCTCTCTTACAACACCCACAGGCCACTTCTCCAATACACTCCGCGCTGAAAGGTCCTCCAGGTATCCCCCAGAGTCCATTCGCTGGTATGCATCCTATGCCAGGAGGATTCCAACCAGGAATGCCAATGTTACCTCCAGGTTTCGGTCGACCACATCATGATCCAATGTTCGGACTTCAGCAGGGAATGGGTAATCACTTTCGTCCTTTGCCGATTCCTAATGGTGGCATCCCCCCATTTCAGCCCGGATTCAATATGCATCATATGCCACAAGGCAGGGGATTCCCTATGCATGGACCACCAGGGTTTTCACAACCTTCTCCGAACGGTATGGGTAGTATCGGCCAGCTTTTTGGTGCCCTAAAAGAAACACCTCCTTCGCAGACTCATTCCCGAAATCAGTCCGGCTCTTTTGATGGATTATCATCGGCGACACAAGCTCAGCCTATCGCAAGACCAACGCCAATTGGACGACCGTCTAGTATTGTTCATGGCACTCGCCAGAGTGATAAATTTAATAGCGGTGAATCTGATGAAACAAACAAGCATCTTGGTAGTAGCGCTTTACTAGACGATACTGATGAGCCCATCAGTAATGGAGTTGGCGCACGACGCTCGAGTGCAGCTCCTGGTAATCCCAGCAGACAGAACTTCTTACCACCTCCATTTGGTATGGACCGCTCGGATCCAGCAAGTATGATGAGCTCTTTTGGCACATGGGGTGCACCTTCAACCCCATTTGGATCTTCTTCCCTACCTGGATCTAACGGTTTTGGAGGAGGATGGAATACCAGTCTCAATATGAATGGTTCTTTCGCGATGCCACCCTACTTTCGCCCATCTCAACCGCGTTCCGTAGCCGTGAGATTAATGATTTGTATGGCTTGTCAGAATCTTCAGAATTCTACCCAAGATGAGTGGTTAGATATTGATGCTATCAAGAATGAGGTCGCTCTTCTGAATCCAGCTAGGGAGGAGCCGGTTTCTGAACGGGAATTACTGGATATTTGTGACACTGAAGGGAATCAAATGAATGGCGGTGGCACATTCGAGATCCGTTCTTCTGACGGCAAGTCACAAATTCACTATGTCAGTGACTCGATACCTCATGACTTTCGTTCTGCCGGTGCGCCAGGCGAGATCGGGAGCCCTATCAGTGGAGGGGCATCTAGAAATCTAGGACCTCCTGGCCGAGCTCCAATTGGTGGATTTTAACGGTTATAATTAATCCACCTAGCTTCTTTTCGCTATCCAATTCTCATAATTTGAGTATCACAAATTCCGTATTTTGGAGCTTATTTGTGTCAGTGGTTTGTTTCTTTTCATGGTGGTGTAAGATTTGCATGGACGGGCATCGATCAAACAAAAGGCCAGATATGGCGCTGTTCATGATATCGCTTGCAGTTCTTCATTTTTTTAATGCCGGTTGGGTTGGTCTGGTCTCCCTTGATTGAGGAGGAGGAATCAATCAATCAATACTCATGGGCGTTTTTACGCTGACTTATCTTCACCTGCTTCGCAAAGCAGAGGTGAATATCGAATACCAATATTATTCTAGTGTTCTACCGTGCGCCTTTTTGTCCTGTTGTATTTTCTGTTATCTTGACTTGCGTGAAATCTGACAAACTTACTCGATATATCCGTGTATGTGTCGAGTAGCCGTTTGGAAATCGAGAGTCAATACTATAATATCTGCAGTTCTACTTTGTTTGTTCATTACGTAAATTTATCTTGCTAATTTTGAACAAAGCTTAATGTTGGGATTTAGCACTATTCTTCCACCAAAAGTTTGACGAAATTTGATACCTGGACATGCATCAACTGTTCACTACCTAGGTGCATACACCAGCATACATTTATGCCAAGTAGGTACTACATTGAATTCCTAAGATGAGACGATACAATAACGTCATGCAATGTATCAATCATCTAACAGTCGGCTCTCGTTAGCGGCCGACTCTTACCAGGTCACCACCTTCCTGCTTTGATAATTCGCCACCATTCACTTCAACCCCTCGCCTATCCTTCTCGGTTCGGGACCACACTCCTGTACATCCCCATTTCTACGCAATTGATTTGTGTTCGAAAGTCGAACAATATATGCAACTATACGATTTCACGAATGGCATCGTGTTCAACATAATTTGGAATTCAATCATTGCCATCACAATTACTTTTCGTTATTACTGTCACCTGCACCGTCAACAAACTAAGCCCCAGGCAGTCTTTTCATCCTCTTTCACGTAATTTTTTCTCGCTCGAAAATCAATAGTTATATATACGAAAGCACACAGATGGGCGCTTAACATTGATAAGGTCACGAAAGGAACGAGGGGCAAGAAAATAGAATATTAGCGCTTGTATATATTTGACTTGGGATCCATGATATTGAGGCTCGAGCTTTGGGTTGTGATCGTGGCTGCGGTTGAGATATGCACGATTATGAGTGGGACTGGGACGTGCGGCTGCGGCGACACGAGAATTTTGGATGTGCGTGGACGGAACAAATGTGCGGAATTGGAGATGGAGATTGAGGTGGAAGGGAAGGGAAGGGGAAAGAAATATAGGCAAGCAAAAAATGATTCACGTTGATTCACATCACCTGCAGGAAACTTTTATGGATAATGTGGGGGTGGAGTCTGGACAATGCGTGCCGTATGGTGGGTCTGTCTTTGGGATGCGCGCTTCGGATGGGAATGAACTATTGGTGATCAGTGAAATGGCTAGGATGGTTTACATACGGGACGGAAAGTTGATGATTGAGATGGTTGAAGAGTTGGTAACATCCTCGTGCTTCCAAATATGCATGCTATCCAGGAAGGGGCTCGTCAATCGCTACAGCATCGATTCAGGAACCTTTCGGTACTCGAGTACTTATCTCCGATCAATTTAGCACCAGGACTTTTCTGTGATCGGAATTTCGACTAGTAATATAAGGATTGATCATTGGGCTTCCTGGTGTCAGTGCTGTTGTTCCTCGAGGTGGAGAGACAAACGCCGAAAGGTCATCAGGATTTCCGATGCTGTCCTTGCTGTTCTTGACCATTGACCAGTATTTCGTTTCTAAAAAAAAGTCCGGTGAGATCGCATCTCCTCTCACTATTCAAATCCTTTGGTGCTAAGTACTTACACGACAAAGTAATACCTTTCCGTCCCAAAAATCCAATCTTAACATCAATATAATTGTGGAGAGGTTGTGATCAACTTGTCTCTAAGACATCAGGAATCGATTTCCACGTGCTGAATAACCTTACATCCGCTTCACATCCTTCGAAACATGTGGCAACTTCGTAAAAAGCTTCTAGAAAATGGAGATTATTTTCACGGTCGAATCCTGATTTATGAATGATCACCCAAAACGGTTGCCTATCAACATTTTCGAACAGGGTTGTAGATCCCGAACCGAGGCCATGAGATTTGGCGGATAAGAAAGAAGCGGGCAAGTGCTGTTCACTCCGTATAAGTTGCGCGAGTGATATTCCTTACCAACATAGCGGTTGCTAGGAAATTAAAGAAAAAGGATAGCACTTCTTACAGTGGATACGATTTTGGGTATTGTATCTTTGATGGTTCGATGGATTGGGAAGATTGAAGAATTAGACTCAATTGAATTGCTATAATTGGAACGGAGAGTAACGGTTGGTGGATGATGTAATCGTCAAGACTTCAGAATATACGGCCGTATATTTGCATGTTTATCTATTCCCCCCTTGATTGAAGATCTAGATAACGCATTTGCTATGAAAGACATTTGGAAAAAGAAGATATTATATCGACACCAAGCACATGACTACTCTAGGTGTTTACAATTGACCGTTCATTCCACCAAGCAAGCATAGCTTCTGAACTATTGCATCTTTCGTTCCTGATCTCCTGATTTCCCGTCTTCCATCTCGGAGTACAGACTTGAAAGGATTCGAAGTCCTGTCGGACAGGTCACCAAATCGGGTCGACTAAACTACATACAGGCACTTGACCAGGACTCCATGACGGTCAGCAATGCATGTAACCATACATACACGTGTGATGCTGGGATTGTAAATTATTCAAACGGAGTAGATAGATGAATCATAGCAAATCGTAAAGCAGAGCTACAGAACGATCACTGATTAGTAGCAGGGAAAGGATCTGATCTCATTTTAGAAATCGACAGGTTGTGAGATTAGTGAAGAGCTCTTTGCTTATTCTATTCGCAAAGTTTCCGTCCCGTATGCAAAGAAGCAATCATTGATTCGATTTGGTCAAGGGGTTGGCAAATAATAGATGGTCAAAGATTTGACTTTCTAGCACTGACATTTGAATCTTGATCTGGGCCCCCTATTTAATACAATTGCGCCATTCATTTTCAGCTCCCAGATCATATCTTTAAAACCAACTTTCTTCAACAGCATCGCCACACAACTGCATTATCGACCAGGCATTTGCACAAAATAATCAACCAATCTAAACGCTGTTTGCCCTCATTGCCCATGCAAACGCAACCACAACCGTATTCCTGCAAGGCTGCGACCCTGCGGCGCATATATGACATCGCTTACAATACAGACCCGTAGGCACTAGCCACTTGCCTTGGCAACATAGCTTCCAGCTTACGCTATGCGCTTGTTCAGAGCTTCCTTGTTCAGCATGAGATAGTGGAGAGTGGTAGTGAGGAAAATGGGGAAGTTGGGTGTGTGCAGCCTCCGTAGTGGTGTAGTATGGGAGCTACGAGGATGACATGGGGGACGCGCCAGGGTTAATCGAACCAATGGTATACCCGCAAGATTATGGAGATGCAGATACCTGTTGTGCCATTTGAAATTTGGAGGATCAGACCAGTTCGATTTGTTCGGGCGAAGATAGAGTATTTTTGAGGGTCTGCTTGTTTTCTTTCGGTCCTTCCGGTTGGCAATTGCGGTCTACATACGTGTTGGAGAAGATTCATATCTATCTCGATATTTCCTGCTAGTACTCTTTTTTTGTGCTCTCTTTTTACGCTTTTGCAAAGTCTCTCACCGCATCCTTTTTCTATATTTTTGTTTGTCGTTGGTTAATTCAGAAATGCTTCGAATAATATTCTCAACACTGGGCAGGTGAAATTGGACAGACAGAGCGAAATCTAGTGATCGAATCGACTGATGAACGATAAGAAGCATCCATCCGTTCAATTTTGATTCTTTCCTCGGCTCCTTTCAGTCAAAGGGTATTCAGCAAACGGTTGTACATAATAAGGAATCCCTCAGAAGAATTCGGAAATATATAAATAATAGACACGATGGACGCACAAGCCGCCGCAGCACAATTCCCACCCGGATATCTGGAAAATTATAACGGACACAAACTCGCCGTTACTTGTATCGCTTGTATTATATTGAATATATTCTTCGTCCTTGCAAGATTTATTTCCAGGTGGCTTCACAACACACCGCGGGGTTGGGATGATTTTCTTATGGTGCCAGCCTTAATATTTTCCGTGTTGCTTGCTGCTCAGGGTCTCGGTACGTGTGTAACTACTTTATGTCTCAAACATCTTCGCATTTTACGGGATTTATGTCTAACGATCACATTTTCTAGTCGGAATAAATTACTGCGGAGTAGGCTACCATATTGAAGCTATTGAGCTGAGCGCTCCCACAAAACTTCTCGCCCTCTACAAACTCTTAATGTTCTTCCCCGCCACCTACGCCATCGCCGTCACCTTTCCCAAACTCTCCATCCTCGCCATGTATCTCCGTATCTTCACCGTTCCATTCTACCGCATGATAACCTACTTTGTGATCTACATCCTCGTCATATCATCCACTATTTTATTCATGATGATGCTCTTCCAGTGCACGCCCGTTGATTATTTCTGGGACAAAACGATTGTGGGAGGAAAATGTCATTTTGATATCGAAAAGCTATTTTTATATGCTAGTTTACCGAATATTATTACCGACGTCGTTATGTTATTGTTACCATTACCCTTTGTTTTCAGACTCAACATGACGAGGAAGGTGAAGATCGGGTTGGGTGTTACCCTACTCACCGGATCAAGGTATATAATTCTCTTTTCCCTTTTCGAAAACCCAACTAACATTTCCCAAGCGGTCTCGCCACATCTATCCTCCGTTTCGTCTCTTTCGCGCATCAATCCTTATTTCCAGATACTCCCCGCGCAGCCGTCGATCTCGCTTTATACACTATCCTCGAAACGAGCATGTATATCATTGCGGCTTGTCTCCCCGCCTGTCGACCCCTCTTCAACATAATACTCCACCCCTCGCGAAACATGCCGCAAGATCAAAAAGACGGTCTGAATTCCCCCGAAGAGCACGCCCGAACCTTACACGACGACATCGAGCTCCAGCAAACCAGCGAGACCAGCAGCGGCAGCGGCAGCGAAAACGGAAACGGAAACGGAAGTACAGGAGGACGCTACCACGGGATCGGCGACGGCTTCAGAGGAATGCAGGGTCGATTCAAGCGACTAGGCTCCGACGCCGGTTTATTTCTCGGACGAAGAGATGTTTCTCCTCCCCCTCCCTCATCTCAATCGTACCCCCACTCTCAATCTTCCTCGGCCCCCTCTCATTCCCCCCAACCCCAAGAACGCGATCCGGACCGTCAATTTTCAGAGCAAGCCGAGGGACGTTTCGG
The DNA here is from genome assembly GCF_013461495.1 of Botrytis fragariae. Classification (NCBI taxonomy): domain Eukaryota; kingdom Fungi; phylum Ascomycota; class Leotiomycetes; order Helotiales; family Sclerotiniaceae; genus Botrytis; species Botrytis fragariae. Next base: position 1,169,169 of record NW_023501000.1, read on the forward strand.
TCTCGGTCTCTCGAAATTCCGTTCTTCGTCTCGGGAGCGGATCTTCAAAGCTCCCGTGTTCAAACAACCATTTCGGGCGCCCGAGCGTGTACACATAGCTAATATGCATGTGGGACACATGCAGATGAGTCCCGAGGAAGATAAAGAGCGTCAAGGGGGGCAAACGAGAGATGGGATTCGGGTCAAACAGGAATTTGATGTATATTATGATCGGCCGCCTTTATGATAATGTGGGTCTAGGAAATATTAGAGCGAGGGAGGCATTATTAAAAGGCGGGAATCTTCTGGGTTGTGTATAAGTGTATTAAGTATATTGGGCGTTTTTTTTGGGATATTATGGGCATTGGGAGGTGTTTGGATAATCATGCATTTCTGTGGGGTGGATGGTGGTCTGCTTTTGTGGATAGGAGGGTGTCGCGTGCATATTTTGATACCATGGAGACGGTGGTTACTTGATATATAAAATAAATAAAGTTAATGAAAATGATTAATGTTTACATTTGATGGCTTGTTGTTTAAAGCTCGTAAGAGCTCATATACATGTGTAGTATCAACCCTCAGATAACAGCACAATTCGAACCCTATTCGAAGCTAACGCCTCCTTTTCGCTTCCCTACATCAACGACCTTTGCGCGAAGTTGATGATTACAATACCATCCTTGAGCTAAGACCTTGAAATTACTTTTCCTACTGTGGTTGAAATACCGCCATTGTATGTGAAGCTACGGGTTTTCTACATCTGTTCCTAATGAAGCTGCACGAATACTAGACTTTAAAAAGCCCAACCAATTCACGAACATTGAAATTGCCGTCAGCCATCCCCCTGGGTAACGTGCCGCAGCTGGTATCAATACGCTACCCAAAAGGATGAGAACGGCGAGCTCTGTCCAATCCAGAGTGCCTGTGGGAGTTTTCTGGTTCTGAGCTGCACACTCTCGAGCCATTAAGTAAAGCCAACCATTAAAAGAGACAGCCTGACTTGTCTTTGTGAGAATGCAGAGAAGCAATTGAAATTGGCTTCACTCTAGATGAATATTTGTCCATGTCCTTCTCAAACGACCATTGTACTCCTAGAATAGGGTTGCACTTATTGGTGCTCTTACCAAAATACAAGAAAGCGCAAATGACTGTGTGACTAACAATAAACCGTACATCGCTGGAACTGGTATCACGACGAACGCAGTCAAAGTAGGAACACCCACGACCACAAAAGCTGCATAAGATACGATTACATATGATTTCGCACTTTCTAAGTGGAACGGCATGGCATCCTCGTTTCTGTGGTGGTCAAGAGCGATCAAAAAGGCAGCGAAAACATTGATAAGGGAGGACGAAACTATATTTTCGAATGCCAAAGATTTGTTGTCGTGGTGTTTGTAGAGAGATGTAATCATTCTAATGACCTAACCATTCTTCAGTAATTGTAAATCACAGTAAATAGCACAGCGAATATATACAATGAGAATTATGAAAACATGCCTGTTCCAATATGGAAGCGGCAGCTAAGAGTCCAACCGCAAGTCTGGGAACACCTCAACCCGAAGCCGCAATCACTAGATGATTGGTAAAGATCCTCCAACTCCAAGAATAGACATGGAATCCGATCATAGCACACACTTGGAGTATTACGTCTGGCCAGTCCATATTTGAAAGTAATTGTGAGTCTTGGGTTAAGAAGTGAAGCTTCCAGAATGTCATTTGTGCATGGAAATATGAAGTTTGAGAGAGGAAAATCCTATTCCATCTGCAACCACGAGCAATGTATCATTGATATTAAATATCGAAAAGGAAGGCGAGGAATCGGGGAAGTGGGGTAAGGTCAAGGTAGGTCGTTGGCACCG